>NC_073694.1:105369444-105736944 GCF_029784165.1 Wyeomyia smithii
TAGGGGTGCGAGCCGGAGGCACAGTGCGCAATTTTTTTTATGTTTTGATATGTTTTGTGCTATTGTTGATATTTTGCGAAAAAAACCACAGGCAGGAGATCACTCGGCTCGTGGATCGATGAAGACCGCAGCTAAATGCGCGTCAGAATGTGAACTGCAGGACACATGAACACCGACTAGTTGAACGCATATTGCATATTATACACCCAGTATGATGTACACATTTTTGAGTGCCTATATTTATCGATGCAACTATACGTGTACCCTCCGCCTCCATTGGTGGTAAAACATTGAAGATCATTGTGTTCGCCCACAATGCCGATATGTACAACCGTTACCCAAGTGTGGCAACGTGCCGGTTGCTGCGTCTAGGTAGTACAGTACGGCAAATAATCTATAAGTAGGCCTCAAATAATGTGTGACTACCCCTTGAATTTAAGCATATTAATAAGGGGAGGAAAAGAAACTCACAAGGATTCCCCGAGTAGCTGCGAGTGAAACGGGTGGAGCGTAGAGGCGATACCCGGTGCGGTGTCTGCCTGGTTCCGTGTACTGGAAATTTTGTCATCTGCCATAATCATAATCAGTCCCGATTCAAGTTCAACTTGAACGTGGCTTTTACTCCCATAGAGGGTGATAGGCCCGTAGAACGGCGCTGATGTTGGAAAATTTTCCCATGGAGTCGTGTTGCTCGATGGTGCAGCACCAAGTGAGCTTGAGCTTGAGCTTGATTGATCACCACCGGTTGCCACTTCGTTACTGATCAGGATCGATTGGAGTTGTAAATCGAATTTAGTGATTCCTGCTTGGGATTTAGCTTTTCGATGTGCATCTCCAATAACTCCTGCATGCTGATCAGTACCGACGCCTACCGGTCCAGAACGTAGATCAAAGGAAGGATGGAAAGGGGTGTTAGTTCGATACTTGTTGTTACTAGAGGCCGGATATACTCCTGCACACTCCACAAGCACCACGGGTATAGGAATTTTGTGTTAGTTGTTTGTCGCGTTTCTTCTCTACATACGATAAATCTCTTGGCGGTATTTATGGGCCCTCGTCCACTAAGATATTTTTCGCGAACCTATCTTCTATGTATCTAAGACGTTTTGTTCCATTGATTTTAGGAGTACGACGGGAATAACGAGCTTTGTACTAATAGAGGAACTGACCGACCCTTCCAATTTTGAACCCGACGTGCACGCACTTTCCCGAGGTTAGTGGTGCGATCTTCGATATATGAACTCACGAAAGCGCGCCAGGTGCCAACATGTTTGAAACCTCATCATATTTGCAGTGACGGGATACAAGCGAATCGTGGAGGTTAAGTAATTTAGGTTGCCTTACGTATCGTACGACTCTACGCGTTTCTGCTCATGAACACCTTAATTTACCCATTCACGAATCAAAGAGTAGCTTTATTTCGTAAGACGTTGAACTTTATTCGGAAACTGTAAGCCGACCGCAATTTTAGAGGATATAAGATCTACAACGCGTTTTTCTCTTGTAATATATTTTGGAATGAGCTAAGTATCCTAATGAATTCAAAAACTGGCAAATTTACATGCATCCAAAGCCCTTAAAATTCAAGAATAAAAAATTGCATCCAACAAGATTTAAACATTATTGAATAAAAAAAAAATTCAAGTGTATCAACGTTTGTCCAAAAGCTAGGAAAATCATAAAAAATAGGGTTAAATATGGTTAAATGACCGTACCCGATCAGAACTCTTCATGACAGACGAAGCACTAAGATATTTGTCGCGTGTGAATGATAGATGATCAAACTCTATTGTAAAACTATCAATTCGATCTTGTGAAAGTTAGCGTGTTCAAAGATTTATAGTAGCATACGAATATAGTAAAACCTACGACACGCTGAACCGCATCCGAGCCAATCTCCGCTTTTCAACCACATCAAGAAGTTCAATTTACTACCCCATGAAAACCAAAAAAATCTGTATTATTTCCAGAAAATCTGCAATCTGCATGCAGATATCTGTATGAAAAATACGCAAGAAATCTGTATAAAAGCAGACAAATCTATATATGTGGCATCACTGGTCACAACTGAAATGATCTGCTATAATTTAGAACCAAACTGCATCGCCCGAAGGCAAACAAAGCCACCAATAGCTGTCAAACGCAAGTGCGCGACGTCACCGTGCGATGGTCTATTTGCTGAACACACATTCTCATGTCAGCCTACTGCAACTTGCAAGTTGATGCAACGTAAAAAAAATCATGAACACATGAACGCGCTACCCAACACACACAGCAAGTGATCGAGAGAGAAATAATCAGAAAATCGGCATCTTCGAAGGTGCCTCTACGGTCGTAAGCAGCACAAAAGGCAGAAAAAAAACAAGTTCTCTCTCGCTTACATGCCGTTCAAATCGAATGGAAGAAAAGCTGTGTGCGTTAACATAGGTAGTCACAATTTCACTCTGATCCCGTTTCAAACACGACGTGAAATATCACCAAAACCAATACTTAGCTTCTGTTTCCTGTCTCTCCAGTTGCATTTTGCGAGCCAGCAGCAGGAACCACAAATGCAAGAAAGCTTTGCACTTCGCTGCGCGCAAAGCTCAGCGGAAGATAAAAAAAAACACTCAAACCCAATCGATGTCAGTGGAGAGGACGTGTTGAACCTCATTCCTTCTTTACGGTTTCCACTCTCTTTTCGCTAACACTACCGTTCACTCGGTAAAAATCAAAACGTACACAAATGGCGAACTATATCTTTGTGCCAATTTACACTGCATAATCACTTCCATTTTTGATCTTCTAATTTTCACTCCACTCTAACTAATTTGTATCTTACACACGCGACACCCGATATACTTGAAAATTTACAACCTTTCATGACCTCTAGTGCGAAAATACACGTGAATTTTATTAGAAATTTACGGACCGATTCAATATACGTTTGTTTTATTGGCCATGTTGCCAGTCCTCTCGATGGTGCAGCACCAAGTGGGAGGTAAACTCCTAAAGCTAAATATCACCACAAGACCGATAGCGAACAAGTACCGTGAGGGAAAATTGAAAAGCACTCTGAATAGAGAGTCAAAAAGTACGTGAAACTGCCTAGGGCCCAAGCCCGTTGAACTCGATTATTCGAGGCGGAGATATTCACCTGTGCTGGGCCGGGCCCACCCGGTTCGCCCCGGGGCATTTATCTCCCACCACAAGAGGACATTGCGATCCATTACAAACAGCTTGTAGCCCCCGTGGCAGCAAATCGGGTCCGACAGGTTGCCCCTGGGTGCTGGTTGTTAGTTCCACCGTAGCGACGTTCAGTTCTGAAGGCCTACATCGCGAGCCGGAGCCTAACGCACGTGGTGTGCAGTCAGACACGTGATGGACCCTACGCGTGACACCGTCCTGTATGCCTTCTTGCATACTCCAATAACACCGTCCTACATGCTTCCATGCATACACACTCCGGTTTTTTGTTATGGCGGACTGTCGATCGGCAATGAGCAAATCGAGGTACCTTCGGGACCCGTCTTGAAACACGGACCAAGAAGTCTACCTTGCGCGCAAGCCAATGGTGAGCCGCGTGCCCCTCCCGGGTGCGCTGGTGTTTTTATGAACAACCAAAGGCGTAAAAAACATAACTCACTCGTTGTGCGGGATTACGGACGAGACTACCTGCTCCATCCCCGGGTGTTATAAAAACCCAGTTCTGACGTGCAAATCGATTGTCAGAATTAGGCATAGGGCCGAAAGAACAATCGAACCATCTAGTAGCTGGTTCCCTCCGAAGTTTCCCTCAGGATAGCTGGAGCACGCAACGTTTCGGATCCTATTCTTATCTGGTAAAGCGAATGATTAGAGGCCCAAGGTTCGAAATGATCTTAACCTATTCTTAAACTATAAATGGGTACGTACGATAACATTCTTGGTTGATGTTGTTGCGCGAACACGACGAGCGCACCTCTAGCGGACGCGTCCACTCAGTTGACGTAAAAGATATCGGTGTGCTTAGTGGGCCAAGTTTTGGTAAGCAGAACTGGTGCTGTGGGATGAACCAAACGTAATGTTACGGCGCCTAAATAAACGACGCATCATAGATACCATGAAAGGTGTTGATTGCTACAGACAGCATGACGGTGGACATGGAAGTTGTCATTTGCTAAGGAGTGTGTAACAACTCATCTGCCGAAGCAATTAGCCCTTAAAATGGATGGCGCTTAAGTCGTTTGCCTATACATTACCGCTGACGTACAAGCGGTGCCGGTGGGCGCTCGCTCGTCCCCGTCACTTTGACACGTCAGTGAGTAGGAGGGTCTGGTGGTGCGCGTCGAAGGCCACTAGCACAGATCTTGGTGGTAGTAGCAAATATTCGAATGAGATCTTGGATGACTGAAGTGGAGGAGGGTTTCGTGTTAACAGCAGTTGAGCACGAGTTAGCCAATCCTAAGCTCTATGGAAAACCTGATATATATTAGGCATTTAATCAAATACACACATGCGGTGATGCAACATCCACTAGTATATATTGAGCGGGCGAAAGGGAACCCGGTTACAATTCCGGGGCCTGTTGAGTATACGTTTGCATTGGCGTGCACACCGGGAACGGTAGCGCCTTTGAAATCATGGCAACATGAATCCTTTCCTTCGAGACGCCAACAAGAGGTATCGGAAGAGTTTTCTTTCCTGTTTAACAGTCATACTAGCCATGGAAGTCTTTCATAGAGAGATATGGTTGGACAGGCTGGTAGAGCATGGCATCAAGTTGCTGTGTCGATATTCCCTTCTTGGACCTTGAAAATCGAAGACTGGGGCACGCAAACTTTCAACAGATTGTACCGAATCCGCAGCAGGTCTCCAAAGTTTAGAGTCTCTAGTCGATAGATTAATGTAGGTAAGGGAAGTCGGCAAATTAGATCCGTAACTTCGGGATAAGGATTGGCTCTGAAGACTGGGGTGGCTGGGCACTCCCGGCCGTCCAGGTGTGGCCGTGTGTTCCCGGCTTGGGCTGCAGTCATCAATAAACAGTCAATTCGGAACTGGCACGGTTGAGGGAATCTGACTGTCTAATTAAAACATAGCATTGTGAAGGCCTTCGCAGGTGTTGACACAATGTGATTTCTGCCCAGTGCTCTGAATGTCAACGTGAAGAAATTCAAGCAAGCGCGGTAAACGGCGGGTGTAACTATGACTCTCTTAAGGTAGCCAAATGCCTCGTCATCTAATTAGTGACGCGCATGAATGGATTAACGAGATTCCCTCTGTCCCTATCTACTATCTAGCGAAACCACAGCCAAGGGAACGGGCTTGGAAACACTAGCGTGGAAAGAAGACCCTGTTGAGCTTGACTATAGTATGGCATTGTAAGGTGATATAAGAGGTGCAGAATAGGTGGGAGCCGAGGTAAAATATTATCTCTCCGGCGTCAATGAGATACCACTACTCTTACGGTTGTCTTACTTACATGATTAGGTGGAACAAGTGCTGGGGTTATTTCTACCGGTCGGCATAAGGTTTCCTGTTCAACGTTGCCAAGGAGCGGGAATAGATATCTGGGGCTATGCTACTCTCTGCGGTAGAAAGCCACATGAACAAGTTCCCGAGCGTGGAGACGGTGTCCGTACAACTTGATGAAATACTCAAGTTTTCGGACGAACGTAGAAACATATCAAAAGACTTGAAGCAATGTCTTCTGTTGCTACGTATGAACATTTGCAGCGCAAAATCCGAGCTTTCGCAAGCCCTTAAACGGGCTAACGATGCCGAAAGCAAGGCACTCGCGCTAGAGGCAAGGCTTAACCAGCCTAAAAAAGGGAGTGCTGCAGCTGTGTCTAAATACACACAAACAGCGGCAGCATCGTTTGCCGAAGTCTGTTCAACTGAACCGACTGGCAAACGTGCGAGAGGCTCTCCGGGGGAATCGGCCCCCAGGACGCAACGAAGGCGGTTGTTCGGGGACAGCCAGGAAGCTGGCCCGTCGTCCAGCCGGGCAAAGAACCGGCAAACGGCGAAGCCACGGATTGGACCAGCGTGGTGAACAAAAAGCGGCAGAATCGGGAACGACGTGCGATGCGCGGCGACCGCACTAAGAAGCCGCAAGGGGCGAATAGGCGGAGCAAGGGTGACCCGCTCATTTTCAAGACGGATGCGTCTAAGTACGCTGAAGTCTTGAAGGCCATGAGAGGCGAATCCAAGCTCAAAGACCTCGGCGCGGATGTCAGGTCAATTCGTCGGTCACGCACCGGCGAGATGATCCTCGAACTCTGCAAAGAGGCGAAGGGCAAGGGCTGTGCCTATAAAAAGACGGCCCAGGAAGTGCTAGGCGAAACCTGCACGAGATCACCGAAGTGTGTGATATAGCACAAGCTTTCGAGCGAGAGTGAGGAGTGGTAGTGACCGCAGAAGTAGTTCGTCTCCGCAGGGGCCCGGCCGGCTCCCAGGTTGCTACCAGAAAGCTTCCATTAGCGGAGGGTAACAAGGCCCTGAAGAAGGCCACGTTGAAGGTAGGTTGGTCGGTCTGCCCTCTGGGCACCTTCCAACAGCCTGACGTTTGCTTCAGGTGCTTTAAGCGGGGGCATAAATCCTGGTCGTGCAAAGGGTCCGACAGGTCCAATTTATGCCGCCGCTGCAGTGGCGCAGGCCACAAGGCACGGGACTGCGGTGCACCTCCCAAGTGTCTGGTATGCACCGGTAAACGGGATGCCAAACACGTCATGGGAGGCTCCAAGTGTCCGGCTGCACGGCCGGCTACTAAGCCGCAGGCCTGAGGGTGATACAGTTAAACCTGAACCACTGCTATGCGGCGCAGCAGTTGCTACACCAAGCAGCTGCTGAGTCGTCGTCGGACGTGGCCATCGTCTAGGACCCATACCGCATCCCAACCGAAAACGGTAACTGGGCATCGGACAAGTCTGGGAAGACGGCCATTTGCACGACAGGCAGGTACCCAGTTCAGGAGATTGTGTCGACCTCCAGAGAGGGGTACGTTATAGCCAAAGTGGATGGAGTATTCTACTGCAGTTGCTATGCTCCGCCAAGTTGGTCTACCGAAACGTTCGCACAGATGGTCGATCAAGCAACCGTGGAACTGACGGGCCTATGGCCGTTGGTGGTTGCGGGCGACTTCAACGCTTGGGCTGTCGAGTGGGGAAGTCGCTGTACAAACCAGAGGGGCCAGGTCTTGTTGGTAGCTTTGGCAAAGCTCAACTTAGACTTGGCTAACGTTGGTACAAAATGCACCTACAGTAGAAATGGTGCGGAATCGATTATCGATATGACGTTTTGCAGCCCGGGACTGATCACGAACTGGAGGGTAGACGACAGCTACACGAATAGCGATCACCAATCGATCCGCTATGAGGTAGGCGTGCGGAAGCAAGCCAATGTTCCATCCTTCTACGGCTGGAAAACATTGCATTTCGATGCAGATGTTTTTGGGCAGGCAATTAGATGGAAGCACGAAGGGGGCGAACCACTCCCGGATGTGGACCATCTAAATTCGATGCTGCCATGGGCGTGCGACGCCACGATGCCTAGGTCTCGTCCGCCTAGAGAGGGTAGGCCACCGACATACTGGTGGAGCGATACGATAGCAGGCCTACGCAGTGCATGCCTCCGTGCAAGACGGAGGATGCAACGCGCACGTTCCGACGAGCAAAGAGCGGAACGCGGTGCCGCATTCAGATCCGCTAAGGCAACGCTTAAGAGCGCAATCAGAGCCAGCAAACGAGCCTGTTTCGAACGACTCTGTGCCAGTGCCAATTCAAACCCGTGGGGTGACGCCTACAGGATCGTTATGACCAAGACTAGAGGTGCGCTAGCCCCGGCTGAACAATCACCAGCGATGCTAGAAACAATCATTCAGGGCCTCTTCCCAAGCCACGAACCAAGTCCCTGGCCTCCGGCTGACGAGTCACCACCAACCGTGAGTTGAAATGCCTTGACGACTGCCTCTTCCCGGACGTGTGGCTGGTGCTGTTGCCGAAGGTTGGGAAACCACCAGGTGACCCATCGGCATACAGACCAATCTGCCTGCTGGACACGGCGGGCAAGGTGCTTGAGAGGGTAATCCTCAATAGACTGGTGAAATATACGGAAAGTGATGTCATGTGACAACTTGAGCACCCCTAGGTAATACAATCAATACAACCCAAAATAGCCATCAGCTAAACGCATAACACAGAAATGCTAAATAGTGTTATTACAACCATATGCGACAATTGTCACGCAAGAATACCACACACCGATAGACAATTACTTCTTTGCCTCTTTCTCTACCACCCGTACGCAACCGTACCAGTGCATAGACTCGATAGCCGAAATATGACCTGACGCAGCATTCTAGACCCTTTGCATATAGCCACACAGTCCAGAGGTCTCGCTCATACTTACTATTAGGATAGGTTTAAGCAAAAATGTACAAATCATATATAAGGAAGAAATTTACTGAATACAAATCAATTGGTATGATAGCAACTGTCTCACTAAGTTCTTTCAGCCTGAACCGGTAGTCTTCTACCCTAGTTCGGTTACTGAATAGAAAGAAATAGCCTTCTCCATCCGATGTTCTAAAAGGACATCTTACATGGCATACCGTGACAGGTTATCTACAATCAGTAGACCCTGAAAGTTAAAAATTAAAACGCGATTCTAAACCACCCGCGATCCGCGAATATAAATTGTTTCGTTCATGTACGAAAGATGATAACAAGTGTATGCATATGTGCTCAGTGAAGAAGAAATAACAACGCAGTAAAAGTGGTTATTAATTATGATACCAAGTGCACGAAAATAAACATTCAGCTAAAAGTGATGGAAGAAAATTGGGACAACGCTGACTCACCAGCCTACATCCCCAAAACAGAAAACAAACGAATAATTCGCAAGACGCCAGCCAAATTAACAAAGGCGCAGAAAAAACAGTTTTATGAAGAAAAACGCCAACGTTGGGCAAAACTAAACCAAAATTCTAAAGTGAAAGTGAAATCATGGGGTGGTTCGGAAGCGACCAAACAGAAAACAATTTTTATAGTGCCCATGCCACTATACAAACAGTGGCGATAGGCGCGATCGCAATAGTAGTGCTAATCTATGGAATTGTACGAATTTTAAACAACCACCATAAGAATCAAGCAGAGCGAGTGGCCAACATGGCAGTGCGTTTCAGTAGTAACAACATCGCTTAAAATAGCAAAACCGCGTACACGGAAAAAACTAAGTGACAATGACCTTCTACGCAGTAGAAGTGTGGGTCGTAGATGCCCAAACAGGTGAAATCATAACACGATATTACAGATTAGAATACGACGAGAACGATAGTGAAGAGTGAAAATGACGGCGAAAACGTCACTAGTGAAAGCAATCAAAAGGCTAGAGCATGCAAGGTCAACAAACATTCCGATAATAATTGAGACCAAGCAGCGAAGTATAGAACAGTTAATAGACACGCTACTAGCCGAAAAAACAATAACAGTGTTGAAAAGCTATACAAACTCGCGCGCAGTAAAAGTCGCGTGCGCAGTAAATTCCATTGAAGCCCTGGCTCAGACGATCAAAGTCAGAAATACGGACATATCAGAGTGGAGTGAAAAACTACTAAAAAGTAGAAATGGATACATTTTAATGTCCACAACAAAAGGAGTAATATCGCATCGGGACGCCGTAAAACATAAGAGATCCTAGGATTCGTCGCGAACTCATCGGGTTAATCGTCATGACAGCAACAAGCAGCGCAACAAGGTAGCAGTGGAGAGCAGTACGCAGCACACCGCTGCTAACAGCGACAGCAGAAAGCAGTAACTGGTGCACACCAACAACAATAACAGCAACAACTGCAGAAACAATAACCACAAACAGTAGCAGAAACGGAATGGATTACCAGCCTGTTAAATGAAAGGTAAAACACGTAGTACAAATAAGAAAAACTATTGAATGGAAGATCAAATAGAGACCAAAATAATAATACTAAAAAACTTACTAGTAAACTTTAAGAAAAACCCTAATAGAAAATTTTTACGAAATACTATATCGGACAAGCAGGTATTATTAAAACAACCTACAACGAAATAATAAACATTCTAGCAATATTCGAAGAGCAGTTATCATCGACACAGCTCATATATTACACAAAACTAACAAGGTCATTATATGACGAAATTAATATAATATTTATACAAAAATTAACATACTCCCCAGAAAGAAAGACTAAATTTAAAGCGCTGGTTAACACAGTAATATTTTGTAACCGCGTAAAACTATTACACAATTCTAAAATGGCTAGCGTAATAGCGATAATAAAAATCATATCGTCACTGGTACCATCATACGATGGTAAACCAGAAAAATTACCTAATGTACTAGCAGCACTTGGTGCTTGCAAAGCATTAGTCACCAACGAAAATAAAGACGCTGCCATCCAGACCATTTTGTCAAAACTGGAAGGCAAAGCGCGAGCTGCAGCAACAGACGCTCCAGCTGACATTGACGATTTAATTAATAAATTAAAACTAAAGTGCAGTCAAACCACTTCCCCAAATACCATAGTATCAAAATTAAGCACTATGAAGCAGAAGGAAAGTTTTAGCAAATTCGCCAACGAGATCGAACAATTACCTCTCGAATTAGAAAAAACATACATTTATGAAAAGGTCCCGCTAGACACTGCATCCAAACTAGCGACAAGTGCAGGAATTAAAGCACTTATTAACGGTACTAAAAGAGCAGAGACTAAGCTACTACTTAAGGCAGGACAATTTGATACACTGACCAAAGCCATAGAAAAAGCTTCGGAGAACGAAGCCGAAGTACAGTCTGCGAATGTACTAACTTATAACCATTACAGCAATAATAGACCATTCAGAGGCAGAGGTTATCAGCAAAACAATAACCGATACCACTATCAAAATCGACAGCAAAACCGCGAAAATTTCCAGAATAGGAATAACTGGAATAATTTCAATAACGGAAATAGATTCAACAATTACAGACGTGGTAACCCTCGTTACCAAAACAATAACCCCCAGAGAGCAAATCAAAGACCTCAATTATACAGACCAAACGTTTACTATATGGCTCCGGAAAACCAACTGGCCCCCCAACAGGAGCCAGTTGGGGGAGAACCAATGGCCCAAGCTGCATATCGGCCACAACATCAAGAACCACAACAAGTTCAATTAGCCAACATGCAAAGAAATTGAACGAAATCTATAATATAAACACCTCATTGACAAATTTTGTAACCCTATTAATAAAAAATTCAAACTCCAAATTTACTTTTCTATTAGATTCGGGAGCGGAAATATCAGTTTTAAAACCTATCAAACTACATACAGTAGGTACAATAGACCAAAGCAATACATGTGCAATAACAGGAATCCACCAGCAATCCATAGACACACTCGGAAGTATCGACATACCTTTGATACTTCAATATGACTGTTTAATAAACCATCAATTCCACATCATTCCAACAGACGTACCAATCCCAACGGATGGAATACTCGGACGAGATTTTCTAGTTAAATTTCGTTGCATACTAGATTATGACACATGGACATTATCAAGCTTTATAAATTCCCAACTAATAGAAATTCCCATACAAGATAAATTAAACGGTGAAATATTAATACCACCACGTTGTGAAGTTTTTAGACAAATTCGGATAGAAAAACCTGACCAAGATTACGTAATCCTCTCCAAAGAAATTCAACCAGAAGTGTTTTGCGCAAATTCAATTATTAATGCAGCAAGTTCTATAATCAAATTAATTAATACAACAAATTTCACAATAAAAATTAGAGAACATTTAGCAGACAATATATTACCACTAGAAAACTACAACATCTTTTCCTTCGACAAACAAACCAACCAAAACAGAAAAACACAATGCATATCAGAACTGAATTCAAACGACACACCAAGCTATATTAAAGACAAACTCGAGGACCTATGCTCAAAATACGACGATATATTTGCACTACAGACTGACATGCTGACATGTAATAACTTCTACAAACAAAAAATCAACTTAAACGACCAATCTCCAGTATACATAAAAAACTACAGAACCCCAGAGATACACAGAACAGAAATAGACAAACAAGTGACGAAAATGCTAAACGAAGACATTATCCAACCATCTATATCCCCATACAATTCACCCGTCTTACTAGTTCCAAAAAAGACTACGAATAACGACAAAGAATGGCGTATAGTAGTAGACTTCAGACAGCTCAATAAGAAAGTTATTGCAGACAAGTTTTCTTTACCCAGAATAGACGACATACTTGACCAAATGGGTAGAGCTAAATATTTTTCCACGCTTGACCTAATGTCAGGATTCCACCAAATTGAACTAGACGAAAAATCCAAACAATTTACAGCATTCTCAACCAACTCTGGACACTACGAATTTAATAGACTACCTTTCGGACTAAATATATCTCCCAACAGTTTTCAACGCATGATGACGATAGCCCTTAGCGGACTACCACCAGAATGTGCTTTCCTTTACATTGACGACATCATTGTAATCGGATGTTCGATTCAACACCATTTGACCAATTTAGAACATGTTTTTCGTAAATTAAGAGGATATAATTTGAAACTTAACCCGGCAAAATGCAAATTTTTCTGTGCAAACGTGACATACTTAGGACATGACATATCAGCGGAAGGCATACAACCCGACAAATCAAAATTTTCAGCAATCCAAACCTATCCCCGACCACAAAATGCAGACGACGTTAGAAGATTCGTCGCATTTTGCAATTATTATAGGAGATTCATACCCTATTTCTCAGATAAAGCAGCACCCCTTAACGCACTTTTAGTCAAAAAGGCAGTATTCAACTGGACAAAAGAATGTCAAAATGCATTTGAGACATTAAAACACGAACTTTTAAGTCAAAGAATACTACAATTTCCTGATTTTAAAAAACCGTTCATTATTAGCACAGACGCCTCAAAAATAGCATGTGGCGCTGTACTAGAACAGGAACATGATGGCATCAGATTACCTATAGCTTATGCCAGTAAGAAATTTACTAAAGGAGAAAGTAACAAGTCAACGATAGAGCAAGAGCTCACTGCCATACACTGGGCAATTTCTCATTTTAGACCATATCTCTATGGACGAAAATTCATTGTAAAAACAGACCATAACCCCTTGGTACACCTTTTTTCAATGAAAAATCCAACGTCTAAATTAACAAAAATGCGACTAGATTTAGAAGAATTCAACTTCAATATTGAATACGTAAAAGGAAGAGAAAACGTAGGGCCCGACGCTCTTTCACGTGTTGCAATTGACTCTGATACTCTAAAAACTATGTCAATTCTTCCAATGCAGACGAGGTCCAAAACACAACAAAATAATAAAGCAACAAAAAGCGAATCTACAGCCAATAAGATTGATCAGCTTGAAGCCTACGATTCAATTAACAACATCGAAGCTTTCAATTTACCAAAAATAACATTCGAACTTATCGACAATTATATGAGCATATCAGTAAAAACGAAAAACCTGAATTCCAACACAAAGGTACAATCTTTTTAAAAGAATGCATGCAACTAGTAAACGATTTGGCCAAAACAACAAAAATAAAGAAAATTGCGATCAGTGAAAAGGATCCAATATTTAGTTACGTTTCCCGGGAATAATTTAAAGCAGCATGTAATGAGAATTTAAATGACGTCATAATTATTATCTACACACCAGCAACGGTTTTGAAAAAGGCTGATGAAATAAATCAATTGATAAAAGAAAACCACGATACCCTTTTAGGAGGACACGTAGGTATAAACAAACTACTACAAAAATTGAGAAGAAACTATTACTGGTCTAATATGAAAGACAGTATTTCTAAATATGTGAAAAATTGCATACCATGCAAACAAAATAAACACAAGATTAAAACAAAAGAAGTTTTTGAAAACACTTCTACACCAATAAGAGCCTTTGAACTTGTTTCAATGGACACCATCGGTCCACTAACAAGATCAACAAAAGGAAATCGTTACGCATTAACAGTCCAATGTGATTTAACGAAATATGTAATAACGGTACCAATAGTAGATGAACAAGCTACTACTTTAGCAAAAGCACTAGTAGAAAACCTTATCTTAATATACGGATGCCCTAAGATAGTTAATTCCGATATGGGTACTGAATATAGAAATGAAATATTTCAACAAATATGTACTATTCTCTCCATAAACCAAAAATTCTCCACAGCATACCACCCAGAAACCATAGGATCCCTCGAACGAAGTCATCGTTGTTTAAACGAATATCTCAGACAGTTCGTTAATGAACAACATGATGACTGGGATTCGTGAATACAATTTTTTACATTTTTCTACAACACTACGCCACATACTGAACATACTTTCACACCATTTGAACTTGTCTTTGGTACACAAGCAAATTACCCAACACAATTAAGAGAAACCATTACTATAGCTCCAATTTATAACTACGATTCATATCAGAAAGAATTAAAATTCAAATTACAACTAGCAGCTCATAAAGCAAAAGCTTTACTAGAAAAATCAAAAATAAACAGAGTATGAAAACAAGCAGAAGACTCAAAACCAATTAATGTTCACATAGGAGACAAAGTATGGTTGAAAAAGGAAAACCGTAGAAAACTAGATTCAGTATATTCAGGACCATTTATCATTATTCAGATACAACACCCAAATGTAACAATACAAAACGCTATATCAAAAGAAACCCAAACAGTACATAAAAACAGAATTGTCAAATGATAATTGTAATACACTATCATATAATTAAACATAGTTTATAAGATCACAGGCAAACTGAAAAAAAATTTATAAAATCCTATTACGGGATGAATGGACTCAGGCAACAATTGAACAATTCCATTCCATTTCATTACATTACATTATTCTTCTAAAAAAGGGAGGTGTCATGTGACAACTTGAGCACCCCTAGTTAATACAATCAATACAACCCAAAATAGCCATCAGCTAAACGCATAACACAGAAATGCTAAATAATGTTATTACAACCATATGCGACAATTGTCACGCAAGAATACCACACACCGATAGACAATTACTTCTTTGCCTCTTTCTCTACCACCCGTACGCAACCGTACCAGTGCATAGACTCAATAGCCGAAATATGACCTGACGCAGCATTCTAGACCCTTTGCATATAGCCACACAGTCCAGAGGTCTCGCTCATACTTACTATTAGGATGGGTTTAAGCAAAAATGTACAAATCATATATAAGGAAGAAATTTACTGAATACAAATCAATTGGTATGATAGCAACTGTCTTACTAAGTTCTTTCAGCCTGAACCGGTAGTCTTCTACCCTAGTTCGGTTACTGAATAGAAAGAAATAGCCTTCTCCATCCGATGTTCTAAAAGGACATCTTACAGTGAGAACGGTCTATCAAGCAACCAGTTCGGTTTTCGAAAAGGTAGGTCCACGGTGGATGCAATCCTCTCCGTCACCAGAACGGCTGAGGTTGCAATCCAACGCAAAAGGAGGGGCATTCGTTACTGCGCGATCGTCACGCTTGACATGAAGAACGCGTTTAACAGTGCCAGCTGGGACTCCATAGCCTTAGCGCTACAGAGTCTCAGAGTGCCGACGCCGCTATACAAGATTCTGGGTAACTACTTTCAAAATCGAGTGCTAGTGTATAACACAAACGAGGGTCAGAAAAGCGTTCCGGTTACCGCAGGTGTACCGCAAGGTTCCACTCTGGGCCCGGTACTGTGGAACGCCATGTATGACGGCGTGTTAAAACTAACACTCCCTCCAGGGGTGGTGATCGTGGGCTCCGCCGACGACATAACTCTTGAGGTCTATGGCGAGTCAATTAGAGAGGTAGAGTTAAAGGCCGCGCTATCAACACGCGTAGTGGAAGATTGGATGCACTCCAGGAAACTGGAGCTAGCGCACCATAAGACTGAAGTTATTGTCGTAAATAACAGAAAGTCGGAGCAGGAGGCATCGATCAGTGCTGGTGCATGCACTATCGCCTCAAAACGCTCGCTGAAGCTTCTGGGGGTTATGATCGACGACAAGCTCACGTTCGGGAGCCACGTCGAGTATACCTGCAAGAAAGCTTCCATGGCTGTGGCAGCGCTATCTCGCATGATGGCAAACAGCTCGGCGGTCCGTAGCAGCAGGCGCAAAGTCCTTGCTAGCGTGACCACGTTCATACTCAGGTATGGGGGACCAGTGTGGTCCAAGGTATTGAGTACTTCCTGCCATCGCGGCAAACTAGGGAGTACGTACAGGCTTATGTGCCTAAGGGTCGCGTGCGCATACCGAACAGTGTCGTACGAGGCGGTTTGCGTCCTGGCTGGCATGATGCCCATCAGCATCATCGTCAAAGAGGATGTAGAGTGCTTTGACCAACGCGACACGAGGGTTATACGCAACACCATACGGTCATCTTCAATGGCCAGGTGGCAGCGGGAGTGGTCCAACACTACAAAAGGTAGATGGACACACCGGCTCATTCCAGAGTTAGCAGGCTGGATTAATAGGCCCCATGGGGAAGTAACCTTCCATCTGACACAGATCCTGTCAGGCCATGGCTGCTTTAGGCAGTACCTGCATAGGTTCGGGTACGCCGAGTCCCCTATGTGCCCCGCTTGTACGGGTGCGGAAGAAAGCGCGGAGCATGTGTTCTTCACATGCCCGCGTTTCGAGCGGGTACGGTACGAAATGCTGGCAATAAGTGGGATGGACACCACGCCAGAGAACATCGTGCGTAGGATGTGCGAAAATAGAGATATCTGGGATGTGGTCATCACGGCCGCATCACAAATCGTTAGTATTTTCGATCGATTTGCCCCAGTTAGTTAATGGATAACTAACTGGCCTGTATAGGCTGCTCTGCTACCCATAGAGGTAAGTGCGAAAAGCACGACGGGCCCTCTCCCTGAAGTAATGCCTAACGGCGGTCCCGGGGAGACCAAGGGCTTTAGCTGTTCAGCTTAAGGTTGCTCAGCATGGGTAAAAGCAGACATACACCACAGTCCGGGTGTTTGGATACTCAGCACGCGATGATGACGGTCGATCATGCCAAGCACTGTATACGGGATGGTACACTACGTGCCGGCTACGTGACATTATCATTCATCGCACCCGAGACATACACCACAGTCCGGGTGTTTGGATACTCAGCTACACGCAATAATGACGATCGATCATGCCAAGCACGGTATACGGGTTGGTTCACTATGTGCCGTCTACGTGACATTGATTGTATGCCCGCGACGATGACGATCGATCATGCCAAGCACGGTGTACGGGAAGATACACTACGTGCCGGTGTTTTGTCTTCCCAGGTGTGCGCAAAAAACTGTCGAACTCTGTAATTATTATACATTTTCGTATTTATAGGTGGGTGTCTGAGCCTAAGTGTTCAAAATTCATATATAATATTAGTTACTTAGAGTTTAATATCAAATTTGAATTTAATTAAACTAAATCCTAATCTAAACCTAACGCTAAATTCTTAAATTTATCCTAATTACTTACGCTACAGTATAACTAAAACTAATTAAATGAAACACCCTAAAGATACGATACTATTACAATGAAACACATCTAAAATTCATCCACTGATTTTTTTATTTATTTATTTATTTGGTATATTCACCAACAGGCAGGCAGGTGCCCAAATGGTGTAACTTAAAGTAGCAATCAAAATATCTTCAGAGAGTCAATACAATATTACATATTACAAACAATATAACATTTGAACTAGTCAGATCTTGAAAAAAATAAACGATATCGCCGACGAAGAAGCGTTCGAGGTAAATTAAAGTCAAATAGAGCAGATACTCTGTTGAACAACCTTTGGAGACCCACCATTGCGCCAAAAATGCTGTAGTTAGTTCGTTGAGCAGGCAGTCGTAGCATCGAATTGTTTCGCAGAGCACGAGGTCGCACGTTTATATTTACTTGTTCCAAAAGAGCGGGACAGTCTATGCGGCCTTGTAAAAGGTCAGTGGTGAACAATGCCCTGGCTGTTTCTCTACGGACAGACAGAAGCTCCAAACGAATTAATAAGCAGCGGCTTTCATAGCTTGGTAGACAGAAGCGATCCGTCCATGGCAGTTTACGAAGAGCGAATCTCAAAAAGCGCCGTTGAACTGATTCTATTCTTTCCACGCCATTGTTGTAATGAGGAGTCCAGACAACCGAGCAGTACTCCAGTATAGAGCGAGATAAAGCGCAATACAATGATTTAAGGCAGTAAATATTCGTAAAGTCTTTAGCGATCCTGAAGATGAATCCCAGAACTCTAGAGGCTTTGTCGACAGTGAATGAAATGTGAGGCTTGAAAGTGAGCTGGGAATCCAAAATTAGCCCCAAGTCTTTAACTTGGTTTACGCGCTCGATCTCAGTTCCAAGCAAAGCGTATTTGTAGTTTATAGTCTGTTTTTTTTCGCGAAATGATATAATCGAGCACTTGGATGGATTAACGTCCATACGGTTCAGATGGCACCAATCGGCAAAAACATCTAGCTGACGTTGAAGAAAGTGACAGTCTTCAATTGTGTGAACTTGAAGAAAGAGTTTGAGGTCATCCGCGTAAGACAACCGTGGTCCTTTAATGACTAGGTTCACGTCATTAAAATAGAGCAGAAAGATTAGCGGTCCTAAGTGACTTCCCTGCGGTATTCCAGACGTAGCGTCAAAATAAGAGGATTGGCAATCCCTAATAGCAACGGTTAGACGGCGACCGGTAAGGTACGATTGAAACCATAGTAAAAGATTCCCGTTGATTCCAAGATTGTCAAGTTTTGCAACGGCTATGCGATGATTCAGTTTATCGTAGGCAGCTGTCAAGTCAGTGTAAATAACATCCGTCTGAGCACGTTTCGCCATACTGTCACTGATGTACGAAGTGAGGCAAAGTAAATTGGTGGCGGTGGAGCGACCGGCTGTGAATCCATGTTGGTCAGTGCTTATGAAAGCTTTGCAGTGAGCGAGCAAAGGCTCCATGATAACAAGCTCGAACAGTTTGGCAACAGCACAGAGCGATGTGATGCCACGATAATTGCTCACATCGTTTTTGTTTCCCTTCTTGTGTACTGGAAACATGTACGCCGATTTCCAGCAGGACGGGAAGACGCCGAAAGCGACAGATAGCTGGAAAACATGCAGAAGCGGAGATATTAGGTTATCAATCTGTGTTTTAAGAAACGTCGACGGAATCCCGTCAGGACCTGGATTTAATGAAGCTTTGAGTTTGCAGCAGGCTCTAGAAATCATTGTCGCGTCTAAATGAAAAGTGTTCAAAGTTTGACCGGACTGTGGGGTATTACTGGCGGCACGTTCGTCAGTGTCTCGTCAGTAAACACGCTGGCAAATTTTTCGGAGAAAAGCTGACAGATGTCCTGCGGGGTGGTTGCTTCCTTACCGTTGAATGTCATAGAAGAGGGTATACCACCTTCATGTCGTTGTTGATTGACGAACCGCCAAAACTGCTTGGGACGAGCCTTGAGCTTTCTCTGTAAATCTTGATGATATCGGAGAAAGCATCGTTTCGCAACACTTTTGTAGGTGTGGTTGATTCTCACGTAATGACGTTTTAGGGACAGTGTACGGTGCTTAGTAAATTTTTTCAAGGCAGCTCTCTTCTGGGATTTCAACTGCCGAAGTTCTCTTGTTTGCCACGGCTGTCGGGGAGCAGGATGCTGGCACTTCTTTGGGACGTATCGATCGATGGCGTAGGCCAATACGTTGGAGAAAGTTTGAGCGGCGACATCGGCATCGACGGAGTCAAAAATAGAGTTCCAGTCGAGCTCGGAGAAAAACTCAGCGATTTTCTGGTGATCAGCCTTGCGGAAGTCGTAAGATACGGTAGCAGATGCAGTGTCAAGGTCGCGTTTCGATTCGGCGTTTATAGTCACGAATAATGGTGGGTGGTGGGGGACTATTTTAACCAATGGAGCAGGGGCTTCGCATAAATATGGGGCCGTGTCCTGGGCGCTCACAAAGCAGAGGTCTAGAATGCGGTTGTTCAGGTTGGTGATATGGTAAATTTGAGTGAGTGTGGCTGAGCTATAGCAATCCAGAAGTAAAGCTGCGATAGGATGGATGCTCGAATGATCCAAGTCCGGAAAGAAAAACCCGTCTCGAAATTCTCTCCATGAAATCCGGGGAAGATTGAAATCGCCGAACACCATAACTTCGTCTGTTGTTTTTGCAGTTTCCAACACTGAGAAGACTGATTGACAATGAGCAACAATCAATTCACGCTCATGTACTCGATCCGGAGGTATGTACAGAGCGCAGAGAAACAACTTACGATCGCCCAGTTTGATCGCTGTCCAAACTTGTTCCAGGCTCAAAGAGGCAGCATCCACTAAAATTTTGGCTTCGAACTTGGAATTAACAGCCACGAGAACGCCACCACCAGTAGATTTGCGACTATTATCGGAGCTCCTATCACAACGGAAAACCTCGTAGTCATTTCCAAACACCTGACGAGAAAGTGTGCGGGAATCCAGCCAAGTCTCCGTAAGAACTATGATATCGTAGCAAAGATCCGAGACGGCAACGCGGAAATCATCAACAACGCTGTTCATACCGCCGACATTTTGGTAGTACACGGTGACCTCTTGGTGGCGGCTAGAAAGCAGGCTGCTTGTTGGTCGTGTTATCGAAGTGCCGGAAACGCAGCTGAAATGCGAAGCGGTATCAGGCATCGATTGAGACGAGTTGTAATTATACTTGCCTGCTGAAGCAGGATGGAAGACCCCCGATCCACATCTGCCCTCAGGACCGAGACGACTGTGGTGAGCGCTGGCTGCAATAAGCGCGACTGGGGCAGAGGAACCGGGGGCTTCCATATTGCTTTCCACATTGCGTCCCGGTTGCAGCTGCATTCCAATATTGGAGGCCTCGTTATCGACGCTGAAATTTAAAAAGGTGTCGGGGAGCAAAGAGCAATCGAAACGCGTCTGAGTCGGATACTTGCTTGAGATAACAGGCTGGAAGACCCCCTCTAATGCTCTGAACTCAGTACCGGGACGGCTCTGTTGGCGGGAACATTGACGAAGATCGGAGAGATTATCGATTCTCGAAGATGGTAGAACCGAGACAGAGTCAGAGGGGACTCCCTTTAAACCTTGTTGCGTGCGTCCCGGTATAGCCATATAAGTCGCTAGCTCGAAGATGGTGGATCGGTCACTGTGGCATGGTTGTGTAGCTGCGAGGGGGTATTCCGGGTTTAGCTCAATCCCATCATGGGCGTTACTGGAGACGAAGCCTGGGATAGCAATAGCGGTGTCGTTGATTTTTTGGTTTTCAGCGGTACGCGAAATTTTTGTGCCTTATAATCCTCGAATTCGCGAAAGAGAGTACCCTCCGGCCAGGTTTCTGGATCTAGTGCCTTGGCCTTTAGGGATGGATCAACTCCAATTTTGAAAGACACGAACGTAAGCGTGCTAATATCCCTGTCCTTCGGAACAAGTTTGACAACAACGGGGTCGTTGTCGGTCTCGAGATAGGCTTTCGCTATAGTTGACATAGATTTCGTAGAGAAATCAGGTCGAATCCTAGATATGTACAACCAGAATTTTTCGTCAGTGTTATTGGTAACGGGTGCTACGACGAAGTTATCCAGAGTCCGCTTACTACCAGCAGTGCAGTTGTCCGAAGATCGTGGGGCTGCATCTGATTCTCGAGGTCGCTTGAAGGGCCTGTGTTGATCTACTGCTGGCCAACGATTCCGTAGAGACGGCGAAAATTGGGCAGCCGGTTTCGTGTGTAGTTGTTTTATTTCGCCGCGTAGTTCACAGATCGCGTTAGTTAGCGAGTTCAGCTGTGGCAATGGACCAGCATTAGATGACAGCATACGAAAATGGGAATTCTCGAACAACTCGGCACAATTGTCACACATCCAGAAGAGATTTTTTTTTGTGCGAAGTAAAGTACCCTAGCAGCGCGCGTGACACGCCAGCACAGGTACTCATGTGAAATGTCGCCTCGCAATAACCACGACAGGTAACAAAATCGATGCCCGAAATAGCATCGGAGCATTTTGCACACGTTTTAGCCATAGCTAATATATGCTATATATGAAGTTCCAACACCCACTACTAGGCTGTATTTTATCGGTAATGTGGACAGTCTTGGAATAGATTGTCTTCGCAGTATGTTGTGATGGTTCAAACGGAGGGTTTGTGGATAGGCTTATTGTTGATTTGACGGAGAGATGGCGCTGTTGAGAAAAAAATCGAGCAGGACAACAGTGCAGCAAAGCAAGCTGGTTACAAACACAAAAACACTGCACTTAGCACGTCAAAAGTTTCATTGAATTAAGCACTTTGAGGCGATTTTCCGCACAATACTTCACTTGCTCAGTACAAACAGGAGAACAAAGAAGAGTTCGATAGGTGTGCGATAACCGAAAAGTGTGGAAACACTACAAAAAAACGATATAAATAATCGACGTAAACATACTCAACTGAACAGACAACTAGTGATGCCACATCGGACTGATAAGAGAACGAGAGTATGAACGCGTTGTCACACGAAGATCGATAGATAGGTGATAGATTATAAATGATAGAATGTAAGGACAGTACCGAATAAACCCCAAAAGAAGACGGATCAAATTTTTGCACTCTACAAGGCCTGTGCGTTTCTTTTTACTTGATATCGCCAATCTGAATTTGACGGGAAGAAGGCCATATTATTCCGTGGTGTTTGAACCGCTGGTGTGAAAGACCAGTCTGAAGCCTTTCTGGGCCGTGTCTCCGTATACGGAAGAAAATCCTCCGAATCCTAGCCAGCAGATTGGCAAGCCCCAACACTAAGGTTGATATCGAAAAAGTACGCCTTACTGACATCGAGCAGTCAAGTAGCATCGCAGCTAACCTTGTGAAGCTTCTTACGCTACCACCACGGCACCACGCGGGTTCGGTAACCGGGGAACCGGTGTCGTACACTGCATGGCCAGTAGATTAGCTAAGATTATGGGTGGCGAGCCATACACCTAGGCGTCTATCGTCTCGCAGGGCGAAGTATGGTACTTTACACCGGCCTTGTGTAAGTACAAGTGGGCAGGCTGACGGTTGGTGTGCCTGATGCCTGCCTGCGCAGCAACGTACTGGTCCTATACGTTGTATGACGGTCAGATTAGCTTGGTTTATGGGCGGGCGAGCCTCACACCCAAGCGTCTACCATCTCGAAGGGCGAAGTGTGGTACTTTACACCGGCCTTAAGGTACAAGTGGCGATGCTTAGATTTGGCGTACTTGATGCTCGCTGCGGCGGGCTGTATACATATGTGTGCATGGTAGTGCAGCGTATGGGCACTGTACACTCGAGAGGGAAGTGCATGAATGTTATACGGCTACCACGTTACAAATGTAGCGGCAGTAGCATGTATTATGACCCCAACCGAGAATGCCGACCCACAAATGTGTGTGGTAAGCGCGCAAAGAGGGAATCTTTTGACTAGTGTTATGCTTCCGATATACGAGAACGGATAGACTGCGTTTGGTTTTCGCTGATGTCCGCATTCCACGTATATCGGATGGAATGCGAAAGAGGTTGAACGATACGATGGAAAAGCATTGCGGTGAGGTTGTACGGAGCGATATACACAATAAACAATAATATCGCACGCTAGCCTGGGGGCTAATGCGGTCTCGATCAACTAGATTAGTCAAGAGAATTCGTTATCGATATTGTTTTCGGCACATTTTGCATGTTGTAGAATAAGTACAACGATACACCGTGCCCCAGTGCTGAGTCGAGAAAATTTCCAGCTCGAAAAGATCCTCGACTCGATCGGGAATCGAACCCGATATCACAACCGTGTGGGAGAGCTAGCCGACCGACATCGCTAACCACAGAACCACGGGGACCACTATACACACACATGAGTAATATGCGCACACAAGGCCCGCTTGAGGGACACATCTATTGGGAGAGCGCGTGCGTTGCAAAGACGCCGCAATCGATCAGGGCACGTCAAAGCGTTTGTGAGCGAGTTAAATGAATTCTGGTTGATCCTACCAGTAATATACGCTTGTCTCAAAAGTTAAGCCATGCTTGTCTAAGTACGAACACATTTAATGTGAAACGGCATAAGCCTCAGTATAACAGCTATAATTTACAAGATCATTGAACTAGTTACTTGGATAACTGTGGAAAATCTAGAGCTAATACATGCATAATGCAGGGACCTCGCGGAACCTGCGCAATTATTAGTCAAACCAATCGTCCTACGTGACGTGTTGAGTTGAAATCCGGATAATTTTGTTGATCGTATGGTCTAGCACCGACGACAGATCTTTCAAATATCTACCCTATCAACTATTGATGGTAGTATAGAGGACTACCATGGTTGCAACGGGTAACGGGGAATCAGGGTTCGATTCCGGAGAGGGAGCCTGAGAAATGGCTACCACATCCAAGGAAGGCAGCAGGCGCGTAAATTACCCAATCCCGGCTCGGGGGGGTGGTGACGAGAAATAACAATATAAGGCTCTTGTATGATGTCTTATGATTGGAAAGAGTTGAGCATAAATCCTTCAACAAGGATCAAGTGAAGGGCAAGTCTGGGCCAGCAGCCGCGGTAATTCCAGCTCCACTAGCGTATATTAAAATTGTTGCGGTTAAAACGTTCAAAGTTTATTCTTGTCCAACACGGGTGCTACATCGGATAATGATCGTAGGTCACTGGATTGCTGCGACTATAAGACTGGGTGTGCGGTGCATTTGCAGGCCGGTGTGCGTTTACGCGTGCATCGCGTTCGCCCGCCGTTCAGTGGCGTCTGATGCCTTTCATCGGGTGTTGGCGTTTCCCACAAGCCCAGCTGCCTTACCTTGAACAAATTAGAGTGCTCAAAGCAGGCTACTACTATGGCCGTGAATAGTCTTGCATGGAATAATGGAATATGACCTCGGTCTCAATATTCGTTGGTTTGTGATACAGATCAAGAGGTAATGATTAACAGAAGTAGTTGGGGGCATCAGTATTACGGCGCGAGAGATGAAATTCGTAGACCGTCGTAGGATTAGCTAAAGCAAAAGCATTTGCCATGGATGCTTTCATTAATTAAGAACGAAAGTTAGAGGATCGAAGGCGATTAGATACCGCCCTAGTTCTAACCGTAAACTATGCCAATTAGCAATTGGGAGACGCTACATTTTGGTGCTCTCAGTAGCTTCCGGGAAACCAAAATCAGGCTCCGGGGGAAGTATGGTTGCAAAGTTGAAACTTAAAGGAATTGACGGAAGGGCACCACCAGGAGTGGAGCCTGCGGCTTAATTTGACTCAACAGGGGAAAACTCACCAGGTCCGAACTTATTGAGGTAAGACAGATTAGAAGCTCTTTCTCAAAGATAAGGGTAGTGGTGCATGGCCGTTTTTAGTTCGTGGAGTGATTTGTCTGGTTAATTCCGGTAACGAACGTGACTCAATCAATTAAATAGAACGTTGTCAGTAGTCACATGACGATCCCGTTCGGTTGGACCCGGTTTCGCGGTGGTGGTCGGTCTTCCGGTCGGTCTGATCTGTGAGGTCATCGGTGCTTTCAACCGACGGTGTAGTGTGACCTGATAATACGTCAACTTCTCGAGGTTGACTTCTACTTAATGGGACGCTTTGTGTTCAGCAAAATGAGATTGAGCGATAACAGGTCCGTGATGCCCTTAGATGTTCTGGGCTGCACGCGCGCTACAATGTGAGCAGCAGCGTGTACCCTATCCCGAAAGGGACGGGAAATCACTGAAATGCTCATTTAGTCGGGATTATGGATTGAAACGGTCCATATGAACCTGGAATTCCCAGTAAGTGCTGGTCATTAGCTAGCGTTGATTACGTCCCTGCCCTATGTACACACCGCCCGTCGCTACTACCGATGGATTATTTAGTGAGGTCTCTGGAAGTGAACATTTGTTGGTCCCTCGCGGATTGCATTTGACTCGCTGAAGTTGACCGAACTTGACGATTTAGAGGAAGTAAAAGTCGTAACAAGGTTTTCGTAGGTGAACCTGCGGAAGGATCATTACTGATGCATATCGTGCGAATCGACTGGCCATAGGACTCAAGTACGTGGGTCCACTGCGCGTGCGCTTCCCGTGCGCGTCGCGTAGAAACAATCACGTCCTGCCATTGAGTGTTTTGCTCTTTACTACTGTCATCGTGCGCTTGCTTGCCTGCTTGTGCGCACGGGTGGTACGGGCCATCGTTATTCTCTTGGCGTATGGTAGTGGTCCCATGCGAAATCCGTTTCAGACTAGTGGTGCGAGCCGGAGGCAAAGTGCGCATTTTTTTTTATGTTTTGATATGTTTTGTGCTATTGTTGATATTTTGCGAAAAAAACCCTAGGCAGGGGATCACTCGGCTCGTAGATCGATGAAGACCGCAGCTAAATGCGCATCAGAATGTGAACTGGACGTGAACACCGACTAGTTGAACGCATATTGCATATTATACACCCAGTATGATGTACACATTTTTGAGTGCCTATATTTATCGATTCAACTATACGTGTACCCTCCGCACGTATGCGTAGTGATGTTTTCCTACCTTCATTGGTGGTAAAACATTGAAGATCATTGTGCTCGCCCACAATGCCGATATGTACAACCGTTACCCAAGTGTGGCAACGTGCCGGTTGCTGCGTCTAGGTAGTACAGTACGGCAAATAATCTATAAGTAGGCCTCAAATAATGTGTGACTACCCCCTGAATTTAAGCATATTAATAAGGGGAGGAAAAGAAACTAACAATCATTCCCCGAGTAGCTGCGAGCGAAACGGGTGGAGCGTAGAGGCGATACCCGGTGCGGTGTCTGCCTGGTTCCGTGTACTGGAAATTTTGTCATCTGCCATAATCATAATCAGTCCCGATTCAAGTTCAACTTGAACGTGGCTTTTACTCCCATAGAGGGTGATAGGCCCGTAGAACGGCGCTGATGTTGGAAAATTTTTCCATGGAGTCGTGTTGCTCGATGGTGCAGCACCAAGTGGGAGGTAAACTCCTTCTAAAGCTAAATATAACCACGAGACCGATAGCGAGCAAGTACCGTGAGGGAAAGTTGAAAAGCACTCTGAATAGAGAGTCAAAAAGTACGTGAAACTGCCTAGGGCTCAAGCCCAGTGAACTCGATTATCCGAGGCGGAGATATTCACCTGTGGCTGGGCGGTTCGCCCCGGGGCATTTATCTCCTACCACAAGGGGACATTGCGATCCATTACAAACAGCTTGTAGCCCCCGTGGCAGCAAATCGGGTCCGACAGGTTGCCCCTAGGTGCTGGTTGTTAGTTCCACCGTAGCGACGTACAGTTCTGAAGGCCTACGTCGCAAGCCGGAGCCTAACGCACGTGGTGTGCAGTCAGACACGTGATGGACCCTACGCGTGACACCGTCCTGTATGCCTTCTTGCATACTCCAATAACACCGTCCTGCATGCTTTCATGCATACACACTCCGGTTTTTGGTTATGGCGGACTGTCGATCGGCAATGAGCAAATCGAGGTATCTAAGATTGAAGGATTAAAAGAGTTATGACCTTTTCCTTTCCTGGTCGAAACATCTCTGTTTATTTTATTCTTTAGCTTTTTAATCGGAGTACAAAAATTCTTAATCTAGTTACACTGATGGGAGGAGTCTAAACGCATACTTATTGGAACCGGCTATGCGCAGCCAGTCGGACTACGCATACCAAAACAAAACAAACATCGGTCGCGTGTCGCTCCATATAAACATGCCCGCGCGACAGAGATAGGTAGCGTCATCGATCGTACAAGTGGATCGGTGACGAACGAAATTGATCAAAGCGGAATCTAAAAGAATGATCATGACGGTTAGTGGATATTGGTTACGGTTCGAAATATAATTAGTGCATGCGTAGGCAATAAACACTTCTGTGGGAAATTATGGATTTTGGACAGTGCATGCGAAGTGCACTTGGGTTTATTGCCGTGGCTTAAAGTGATGAGGATTGCGTCTATGGAAATTGATACTAAGAACAATCGATTTCGATTGTGGGAATGGATTCATTGGAATGTTGGTTTGGTATCAGGGAAATCTGACTATGGGAAGATGTTTACGTAATGAAACTGAATATTTGGATAAGTGTTTGGGACGGTTATAAAGTTTTGAGTTATAGACTCATAAACTTAGGAAATGGAAAATTGTTTATTTTCAGGATTTGTTATTTAATTTATGGGATCGTTAATTAGGAAAGGGAAAGTGATTAGTGGGTTTATTTTAATTACATGACATCACCCTCCTTTTAGTGATCAAACTTTATGTAATAAAGTTGATCATCCAAGGGGTTAAAAGATAAGAAATACATCGTGTTTAAACTCCCTTACAAAAGCTAATGGATATTACATTTTTTTTTCCTTAAATGTAGTCTAACCGAATTTCACAGCATTCGGAGAGAAGCTCCGAACACTTTACCTACTTTCTTGGCAATGATTTTTTGATTTCTTAATATGTTTTTTTGTTTTTTGAAAGTTAGGCTCGGTGGGTCAGAAAATATGTTATAATTTGATATAAAATGAAAAATATAATATAAATGTAAATATGAAAATTCTCTTTTTTTTTGTACATATAATCATAAAGTCTTTAAGAATGTTATTTGTAAATGTATATATAAAATTTGGTAAATACATTTGATATAATATTTGAAAATAAAAGAAAAATTTGATCTTGTAATTATGCTTTGATTAGTCTATTTTTGTGAGTCTGAATTTTATTTTTAGAATGTATATGTTCTATTATGCAATTTGGTTCTTCAATATTTATGACTCTATATGGGCCTGTATAAAATGAGTCTAGTTTTTTCCTGTTTTCATTGGTGATATAAACTAGGTCATTGAATTTAATGTTAATTGGGTTTGTGTGCAAATTTGAATTTTCTACTCTATTGGTTTTGTCTTGTATAAGTTTTTGTCTAGCAATTTGATTTGATTTTTGAAGTTTGTATTGTAATTCTTTATTGTATAAGTCGAAGTTGTAGACTGGGTCGATTTTGTCAGTGTATTGTTCTTGTGGTAATTTTGCTTTTGTTCCGAAAACTAATTCATATGGTGTATATCCATGATTACTATGGGGTGTTGTATTGTAGTTAAAAGCATAAAAATGTATCCAATCATCCCAATCAGATTGGTGCTCGGAAATGAAGGATCGTAGGTATTCGTTTAAACATCTATGATTCCTTTCAAGAGAACCTATTGTCTGAGGGTGATAAGCTGTGGAAAAAGTTTGTTTAACTTGTAGTAATTTACAAATTTCTTCTAGCACTTCATTTTTATATTCCGTGCCTTGGTCGGATTTTAGCTCTAAAAATTTTCCGTAGATTAAAATGAAATTTTCAACTAAGGATTTTGCTATTACGTTAGCCTCCTTTGTTGGAACTGGTATCAGTACTACATATTTGGTTAATTCACATTGTATAGATACAATGTATCTATTATTTTGGTTCGATTTGGTAAGTGGTCCTACCGTATCGATAGCTATCACTTCAAAAGGTTCTGATGGTGTTGTAGTAACTACCATTTTTTCTTTGGTGTGTTTATACACTTTTTTTCTTTTGCATGCTTCGCAATTCTTAATAAAATTTATTATTGTTTGTTTCATATTTTTCCAAACATAGATTTCTCTTAATTTTAAATATAGTCTGTGCTGTCCAACATGTCCACTTGTTGGTAACACGTGAAAATTTTTTATGATTTTTTGTATTTCACCTGGTTCACTAATGAACTTTGGTGAATTGTATATTATAATTTGTAAATCTTTTAATTTCTCATTCGCGATTTTCTTCAATAATTCTGTGGGTACCCATTTAAGTAGCATGTCTTGACTACATAGCGCAATTTTCGTAATATTCATATTTCTCAATTCTTCATATAATTTCAATAATGCAATTTCTAAGAATTGATTTTGAGTTCTGTAAATTGCAAACTGACTTATCAGTTGTTTCACTCGCGTGTATTGTGCGCTTTTAAAAATTGTAAATATAACATAATTATTTTCTAACGTCACCTTAAGTTTAATTAATTGTTTCGTTTCAGTCGGGTTGTCTGTTGTATAGATAGCTAGGTGATCAGTCTTGCTACCGTTGTCAGTTTTTTTGTCTATCTTGTCATTGTCGTTTGTCGTTTTTAAATTAAGTTCCTTATTTTTAGTCATAGATCTTGTATTAACAACAAAGGTGCTTGATGATTTTAACTCATCAGAGGTAATATATATACGTGATAACGCATCAGCAGTTACATTGGCTTTACCTTTTATGTACTCAATTGTGAAATCAAACTCTTCTAAATCCAATCTCATTCTAGTTAACTTAGATGTTGGATTCCTCATATTGAACAGAAAAACCAATGGTCTATGATCTGTTCTGATGGTAAATTTTTTTCCAAATAAATAAGGTTTAAAATAATTAACTGCCCAATGAATAGCAGTCAATTCTTTTAATATTGTTGATTTATTGCGTTCACCCGGCGTGAAGCTCTTACTTGCGAAGGCAATGGGTAAATCGTTGCCATTAAAGTTTTGTGACAAGACTGCTCCGGATCTTACATCGGAGGCGTCTGTCGTTAATATAAAAGGTTTTGAAAAATCTGGGTATTGTAAAATTTTTGGAGATATTAAATATCTCTTAAGCTGTTCAAATGCTCTTTGGCAATCATCAGACCATAAAAATTGCTGTCTCTTTTTCAATAGCTGGTTTAATGGAAAAGCTATGGTTGCAAAATTTGGTACAAATTTTCTGTAATAGTTGCAAAACGCTACGAAACGTCTAACATCATCTGCGTTTTGTGGTAACGGATAATTTTTAATGGTCTCGTACTTTGAACTATCAGGCAATATGCCTTTATCTGTTATCATGTGTCCTAGGTAAGTTACTTCGGTGTGAAAAAATTTACATTTTTCTAAATTTAATTTTAAATTATATTTTCTTAACCTGTTAAAAACTATTTCAAGGTTGGTCAAGTGATGCTGTATCGAACATCCTACTACAATTATATCATCAATGTACACAAAAGCATTTTCTGGTGTAAGTCCAGCTAGTGCGATTGTCATCATTCTTTGAAAACTGTTTGGGCTAATGTTTAAACCAAACGGTAGTCTTGTAAACTGATAGTGTCCAGATTGGGTTGAAAAAGCTGTACGTTTTCTGGAATTTTCATCTAAAGGTATTTGATGAAAACCTGACATTAAATCTAATGTCGTAAAAAATTTTGCTCTGCCCAGTTGATCTAAAATTGTATCAATTCTTGGCAGTGGAAATTTATCTGCTAAAACTTTTTTGTTCAATTGTCGAAAATCAACTACTAAACGCCATTTTTTGTTATCATCTGTTGATTTTTTTGGTACTAATAATATTGGGTTATTAAATGGTGACAATGATGGTTCAATAACTTTCTCGCTTAACATCTTTCTCACTTGTCTCTCAATTTCTTCACCTTGAGAGTGTATCATTTTATAATTTGGTATGTACACTGGAACTTTATCGCTAGTGTTAATACTTTGAGTGTAAAAATTGTTTACTGAGAGCGGTTCATCTTTCAAGCAAAAAATATCTTCGTATTTCGCAATTAATTTTTTCAGTTTTTCTCTAGCATAAATTGGTACATTAGCTATATCGATGTCTTTTAATATTTCGGTATGCCTTATATTTTTCAAAATTTGTGTTTCCTTTTTTATGATATTAAATTCTTTCAAAGGTTTCATAACGGGTCTGATTTCCATTTTCCGTATGTATTTTGGTTGATTTGTTGTGTTCATGATTTTAATTAATGGGTTATTTGGAGAAATAATAGCATTCCCACAGAAAACTCCCGGGCTGAGTTCTTGTGCGAAAACTACCATATCCTCTGTAATTTTGAAATGATTCATGTATTTAATTATTTCGCATCTTTTTGGTATCATATATGTTTCATCTACCGTGTCTTGAATTGGTATTGAAATTGGCATGTGGTTAATATTAAAGTTTAACAGCCAATATTCATAGTCAATATTGCATTTGTATGTTACTAGAAAATCTCTTCCTAAAATTCCGTCTGTAAAAATTGGAAAATCTTCTTTTACTAAATGAAAAATATGTTTAGTCTGTATGCCATTTCCAAAATTCAAAATTGTTTCGGTAGTTGCCAAAGTTTCAATTTCTCCTTCGGTTATACCTGTTAACTTTATTGTACATCTCGAATTAACTGGTTGGTTTCGAGTAACCATGTTTAATTTAAAAATCGATATATCTGCACCGGAATCTATTAAAAAGGTGCAGACTCTTTCTGCCATCTGCACTCCAACTCTTATAAAGTTTGATGCAGTCATATTTATTGTTAATACATTTGATCTAAAAAATGCTGCTCTAAATTATTATTTAGATTTTGTGCCGCTTGTGATATCGGCGTTTGCATTGGTACTCTTACTGGTAAATTTATTGGTACCAAGGCATTTTGGTTTTGTTGCCCTCCATTAGGTGCTATATTTTGTAGAGCACTCGCTAACATCATTCTATTTCTAAAATTTTGTTGGTTTCGAGAATTATGATTAAAATTATTATTGTTGAAATTATTGTTGTTATTATAATTTTGTGAATTTCGCATGTTATTCTGCCACATGTTCCTGTTGGTAGGATAGTTTCTATTGAAATTATTCCTAGGTTCTGTATTGAAACGTCTTTGGTTTCTGTTTATGATATAACCGGTTCCTCTTCCTCTGTTCCTAAAATTTCTTTGGTAATTAGTAGAGTTATTGTTATCATAATTTCTGTTATTATTCTGATTATTTTTGGCTATGAATATACTATTCGGAGCGACCACTTTGTCGTTCTCGTTTACCTTTATTATCGCTTCATTTATTGAAGTGAAAGTTCCAGCTTTCAAAATAATCTTAGTATCATTATTTTGAATGCCTTCAATTAAAGCGTGAACACCAGCTTTTGTTGTCATTTTATTAGCAACATCTGCTGGTATGTTTTGTGAAAGATATGTGTTGTGTAACTTTTCACACAGAGTTTCAATTTCTGTGCAGAATTTATTTACATCGCCTCGATGCTTAGTAGCATTTAATTTTGAAACGATGTTGTCAGGAGTAGTAGTGTCTTTACACTTTGCTTTAACTACTCTGGCAATGTCGTTTATTGTGTTAATTGTTTCTGGTAAAGCATTTCGCGCTTTACCCGAAATCCGTGTCTTAATGAATTTTATAGCCATTTCAGTTTGGCTCTTAGGAATCATCTCTTGCAATAGTTCAAGAGAGTCAATAAATGCCGCTAGTCCATCTGCATTGCCGTCATAGGGCTGCACGATGGATGTCGCCTGTTTGACATCAAACGTTGGTTCAGGTGTCGTCGACATTATTGGTAAGTCACTTGTTAAATTTTGATTTGTTTGTAGTTTTCTATGTAGTATTAGTTTTGTATTTCCTAAAATTTTCTTATACTTTGTATAAGTTATTAAACCTAACGTAGCGTTCTCAAGAACTTCGTTAAGCTCGTTTAACAATTTTAGCTTTTTGTGTATGGTTTCTTTAGAAAGCTTAGTGTTAACAGCCTTCCTACAATAAAGGTTCAGTTCCTGTAAACGTCTAGTTTCTTTAATCGTCCATAACTCGTCGTCACTCATAATAGTATAACTTCAGTCATTTGTTTATTAGTACTCTTGTACTATATTACTACTATATTGGTATTGGTTTATGAAATTTAGATAGTTCGTTGATTTTGATTTATAAAAGAAATATAATTATAATATATTGTTACATTTAATAGAACATGTATATATTTTTTGTATTGGTTGTACTTATCTTAACTATGTTTAGTTTGGTAGGTTTAGCATCTTCCACGTCTTGATGAATTCCTGTGTAAGGTCCTCTGCGACTTCTATCCCTCTTTCAAACCTAGTAAGTTTGAATTCCAGCTTTCCTCTAACTTTGAAGGTGAGTAATATTTCGATTTCTCGTTCCCCACATTTCGCGTATCTTTTCTGGACAAATGGGGTGATTTCCTTTATCGCCCGCTCCCACATTTGGAAGTATTCCACTCACTCTTCGAAGTCGTCCATAATATGTTTCGTCATTTTCACTCAAATTGTTTTTTTTTTTGTTAAGTTTTAATATTTTCTTTAGGCATTTATGTCATTTAAGCTTTTGGCTATCTTAACTGCACGTCTATTTATTCGTTTGTTTAAGAGTTCGTATGCAGTTATTATTAGTTGTATTATATTAATCAGTGAGACTGACCATATTAAAACTTCGTGAGATTGCAGCGCTTCGCTGTGTAACTCTTGATTATTAATTATTTTTACTTGTGGGTCCCCGTTGTAGGATGTTTCCACTTTAGAATAGGTTTTACCCATGTTGGTTTTATTATGATTTATTTTTGTTCAAAAAAAAAAAATTTAACATTTCACTATAGTTTTTTTTTTTTTAACGTACGTATGTGTTTCACTGAAATTCTTCGATTGTTTCGCTACGTTTTACTGAATTTCTTCAATTGGTTCGCTATGTTTCACTGAAATTCTTCGATTGTTTCACTACGTTTTACTGAATTTCTTCAATTGTTTCGCTATGTTTCACTGAAGTTCTTCGATTGTTTCACTACGTTTTACTGAATTTCTTCAATTGTTTCGCTATGTTTCACTGAAGTTTTTTCGATTGTTTCGCTAAAATTCTTCACTATTATTCATCGAATCCAATATCTCGCGCCCATCACTATTTTAACTTCTAAAATTTTTATTTCGGTTCGCTAAGTCCAGTTTTGTAAGCAGTTATTTCACAACCATCGGTGATTTCTCACTATTATTCATTGAGTTCTATGTTTCGCGCCCATCACAATTTTAACTTCTAAAATTTTTATCCCGGTTCGCTAAGTCCGGTCGCCATCTAAGATTGAAGGATTAAAAGAGTTATGACCTTTTCCTTTCCTGGTCGAAACATCTCTGTTTATTTTATTCTTTAGCTTTTTAATCGGAGTACAAAAATTCTTAATCTAGTTACACTGATGGGAGGAGTCTAAACGCATACTTATTGGAACCGGCTATGCGCAGCCAGTCGGACTACGCATACCAAAACAAAACAAACATCGGTCGCGTGTCGCTCCATATAAACATGCCCGCGCGACAGAGATAGGTAGCGTCATCGATCGTACAAGTGGATCGGTGACGAACGAAATTGATCAAAGCGGAATCTAAAAGAATGATCATGACGGTTAGTGGATATTGGTTACGGTTCGAAATATAATTAGTGCATGCGTAGGCAATAAACACTTCTGTGGGAAATTATGGATTTTGGACAGTGCATGCGAAGTGCACTTGGGTTTATTGCCGTGGCTTAAAGTGATGAGGATTGCGTCTATGGAAATTGATACTAAGAACAATCGATTTCGATTGTGGGAATGGATTCATTGGAATGTTGGTTTGGTATCAGGGAAATCTGACTATGGGAAGATGTTTACGTAATGAAACTGAATATTTGGATAAGTGTTTGGGACGGTTATAAAGTTTTGAGTTATAGACTCATAAACTTAGGAAATGGAAAATTGTTTATTTTCAGGATTTGTTATTTAATTTATGGGATCGTTTATTAGGAAAGGGAAAGTTATTAGTGGGTTTATTTTAATTACATGACAGGTACCTTCAGGACCCGTCTTGAAACACGGACCAAGAAGTCTATCTTGCGCGCAAGCCAATGGTGAGCCGCGTGCCCCTCCCGGGTGCGCTGGTGTTTTTATGAACAACCAAAGGCGTAAAAAACATAACTCCTCACCTGCTCGTCCCTCCATCCCCGGGTGTTATAAACGGCATGCAGTTGGCGGGAGACACGTGTTCGCACGCGCCTTCCCGCCACCGTGCCATAACATACCGCGAGTGTGCAGGATGTGACCCGAAAGATGGTGAACTATGCCTGATCAGGTTGAAGTCAGGGGAAACCCTGATGGAAGACCGAAGCAGTTCTGACGTGCAAATCGATTGTCAGAATTGGGCATAGGGGCGAATGACCAATCGAACCATCTAGTAGTTGGTTCCCTCCGAAGTTTCCCCCAGGATAGCTGGAGCACGCAACGTTTCGGATCCTATTCTTATCTGGTAAAGCGAATGATTTGAGGCCCAAGGTTCGAAATTATCTTAACCTATTCTCAAACTATAAATGGGTACGTACGATAACATTCTTGGTTGATGTTGTTGCGCGAACACGACGAGCGCACCTCTAGCGGACGCGTCCACTCAGTTGATGTAAAAGATACCGGTGTGCTTAGTGGGGTTATTACTACCTCTCGGTATAAGGTTTCCTGTTCAGCGTTCAGTCATGTCTTCATTCCTGGCTATAATGTAGAAGACGGAGCCTGTCGAGCCTTGCCGTTCCATGTCCTAGCGGGAGATTCGAAACGGGCTCGGCATCTGGCGTGCGTGGCTTTGTTGCTGCGTATGGCGGTGTGTCGGTTCCCGGTAGTAGAACCCTGCTCATGAGCGGTAAGGCCGCAGCTCAACTTTCATACAGTACGCAAATGACAGTAAGAAATCTGAATATTCCAAGTCATGGACAGTGCCAGGTGCGGAGTTTGACTGGGGCGGTACATCTCCAAAACAATAACGGAGGTGTTCAAAGGTCAGCTCAGTGAGGACAGAAACCACATGCTGAACATAAGGACAAAAGCTGGCTTGATCTCGATGTTCAGTACATATTGAGACAGCGAAAGCTAGGCCTCACGATCCTTTTGGTTTAAAGAGGTTTTAGCAAGAGGTGTCAGAAAAGTTACCACAGGGATAACTGGCTTATGGCCGCCAAGCGTTCATAGCGACGTGGCTTTTTGATCCTTCGATGTCGGCTCTTCCCATCATTGTGAAGCAAAATTCACAAAGCGTAGGATTGTTCACCCTTTCAAGGGAATGTGAGCTGGGTTTAGACCGTCGTGAGACAGGTTAGTTTTACCCTACTAATGTATGCGTAGCCGCTGTCTTAACGGAAATCCTGTGCAGTACGAGAGGAACCACAGGTGCGAACCAATGGCACAATACTAGTTCGACCGGACTATGGTATAACACTACGTTCGTTGGATTATGCCTGAACGCCTCTAAGGACGTAACCAAACTGAGCTGACAGTGCCTCCTATAGGTGGTCGTTGATCATGTGGCCTAGAAACCTACAAGATCTGCTAGTGTGATTACCACGTTGGCATCTTATTGCTGCTCTCGTCAGACAGAGCCCTTGCGCGGCGCCATACGACTAGTGTCTGGGATACTGGAATGTCGGTGGCGCTGCTAAGCATCAATATATGATTTCGATACCTGAGACCCCCTACAAACGATAGGTTTACAGGCTGGGAGTTGCGAGTTGCAGAAAGGTGTATGTTTCGATCCTCTTAGACTGCAGAGCTGCATGCCACCACGGGTCGGCGCGTGGCGACCGCCGAGGTCACGTTATATGAGGGCGACCGCTGACAGTACCTAACAGCCCTGGACCAGCAGCGGGAGATTGCTTAGGGGTGGTGAGGGTCGGACACTGGGCCGTCGACTCCTCGTAAATGCCACAATTACCCGGAAGCATCTCTGACGGAGCGAGTAGTGCCGCTCCCATCAACCAAATGCACTCCCCCGTCCATTGGGGCCGACGCCAGTAAGGTCCCAATTATGGCAACTGGCAGCGAACGAAACGGATTCGAGTCGGATACGCTAAGGAACCACGACCAAGGGCTGGCACCTGCATCGAGCTCCCTTAGTAAAGTCGCGTGACAGCGGCTTGAAACGGCGAGATGGTACCCGGTGCAGGGGTCTCCGTCCCGTAAAACCTGGCAGGCCTTCCAGTACGTTCCGCGTCCATTGCCTGGTGGGAATCAGGCAGAGAAGGATCAGATGGGGGGGAACTAGTCCTAGGACAAGATGCCCTTTTCCTGACTTACGCGGGCGGGGGCGTCATAGTGCTCATAAGGTACTATGGCGACCCCCCTTACCCATGGCCTCACTGCTTCGGCATAGATTACCATGGGACCATACAAGCGACTTCTCATCTATGGACAAGGATAGCGGCTGGAAGGGGGACCCAATTAACAAAATGAGCTCGAAGAACCAAAAAGAGACGGGTGCGGAGGGGTTACCAAATCCCTTCGCACGAGGTGGCATCCAGCGGTCTCCGCAGAAGAAGGCGGAGACGGATGCGGCGAAGTCTGGAGGTGGAAAAACGGCGAATCCGTCGGTGTCCACACCAGACATCTCGGTGGACGGTCCCTTGCTAGTCAAGGCCGTCGAAAGGTGCATGGACACGCGGCCAAGAGTGGCGGCGCTGTCTGAACAACTCGATGCCATAATCGAGTTCTCGGCGAACAGGCGAAACATCGCTGGCGACCTGAAGCAGAGCCTCCTCCTGCTTCGGAGCACCATTGATGAAGCCAGAAAGGAGCACGAAGAACTCGTAGCTCGGGTGAAGGCGGCCGAGAAAGCGGCCAGGACCGGGAGGGCGACTGCATCTAAAGAGGTGCAGACAGACGCCCCCTCGTTCGCGTCGGTCTGCTCCACGGGGCAGGTCGCTAAGCGAACGAGGCAGTCCCCGGGGGAAACGGCCCCCGGGAACACCAAGAAACGATTGGTCGTGCTACTCCCACGGGAACACACGCCAACCGGTTCAAGGTCCACCGCGGAAAAGGCACAGGTGGAGGCTACGGGCAATCCTTGGACTACCGTAGAGGGTAGGAAGCGTCGGGAAGGTGCGACGCGTCAGGATGGCGGAGCAGCCAGAGGACCAAAAAAGGTCAAAAAGGCGCGGAGTAGGGGTGATGCCCTCATACTCAAGACAGATGGGTCGAAGTACTCAGAAGTCTTGAAGAAGATGAGGGGGGAAACCCAGCTCAAGGATCTGGGGGCGGATGTGCGGAGTATCCGCCGATCTCGCACTGGCGAGATGATACTTGAGCTCCGGAAGGACGCCAAGAACAAGGGGGCTACCTACAAAACGGTAGCTGAAAAGGTCCTAGGGAAGGAGGTGCAAGTGCGGGCACTCACCTCAGAAGTGACTCTCCAGCTTAAAAACCTGGACGAAATCACTGAGGGGTGCGACATTGCACAAGCCCTTAAAGCGAAGTGCGGGGTGGAGGTGGCTAAGGAGTCAATCCGCCTCCGCAAAGGTCCGGCGGGGACCCAGGTAGCTACCTTCCGACTACCGTCGGCGGACGCTAACCTGGCCCTGAAAGAGGGCAAGTTGAAGGTCGGCTGGTCGGTATGTCCTCTGGGCATACTACAGCAACCAGACATTTGCTTCCGGTGCTTCGAGGGCGGACATAAGTCCTGGACCTGCAAGGGGCCCGATAGGAGCCAGCTGTGCAGGCGATGTGGAGGTGCAGGCCATAAAGCAAAGGACTGTGGGGAGTCTCCCAAGTGCATGGTATGTTCCGGGAAACGGGACGCCAAACACTTTATGGGAGGCCCCAGGTGCCCAGCCGGTAAGCCGGCTGCGAAACCACGGGCGTAAGGGTGACGCAACTGAACCTGAACCATTGCTTCGCGGCTCAGCAGCTGCTACACCAAGCAGCCACTGAGTCGTTGTCGGACATCGCCGTCATATCGGACCCCTACCGCATCCCTCCCGGAAACGGTAACTGGGTTGCGGATAAGTCCAGATTGGCGGCCATATGTACGACGAGCAAGTTCCCGGTTCAGGAGGTTGTCTCAACCTCAGAAGAAGGGTACGTAGTTGCTAAGGTGAACGGAGTGTTCTACTGCAGTTGCTATGCTCCGCCACGTTGGTCTACCGAAAGGTTCATCCAGATGGTCGACCTCCTATCCATGGAGCTAACGGGCCTAACGCCGTTGGTGGTGGCGGGCGACTTCAACGCTTGGGCTGTTGAGTGGGGAAGTTGCTTCACGAACCAGAGGGGCCAGATCCTGTTGGAGGCTTTTGCAAAGCTCAACCTAGATCTGGCCAACGTTGGGAACAAAAGTACATTTAGCAGAAATGGTGCGGAGTCGATCATCGACGTGACGTTCTCCAGCCCAGGACTGATCAAGAACTGGAGGGTAGACGATGGCTACACTAATAGCGACCACCAGGCGGTCTGTTTTAGTGTAGACAACAACGAGAGGCGGCAAGCGACGGGTAGCGCCAACACTCCGACCGTTCGCGGGTGGAAGACATCGCACTTTGATGCCGAGGTATTCGAAGAGGCAATGAGAAGGGAGCGCGAGGGGAGCAGTTGGCTCCGCCCGACTGCTGACCAACTAGTTGCTATGCTATCGCGGGCGTGCGACGCCACCATGCCTAGGACTCGCCAACCTAGGAATGGAAAGCCACCGGTTTACTGGTGGACGGACGCGATAGCCGACCTTCGCAGTGCGTGCCTCCGTGCAAGACGGAGGATGCAGCGTGCGCGAAACGAAGAAGAGAGGACAGAGCGCCGCGCAGCATTCAGTTCGGCAAGATCGATGCTAAAGAGTGCGATAAAGGCCAGCAAGAGGGCCTGCTTCGATAGGCTATGTGCGAATGCCAATACAAATCCGTGGGGTGACGCCTACAGGATCGTAATGGCCAAGACTAAAGGCGCGCTGGCGCCTGCAGAGCGATCACCAGCGATGCTGGAGCGTATCACCGAGGGACTCTTTCCACGCCACGAGCCAAGTCCTTGGCCTCCGGCGGTCGAGTCTCACGTCCGACGTTCCAGTATCTCAGACATAGACCAGAGATGGTCGGCCAACCTGCCGAGCATCCAATCCGTGAGCGACGACAGCCGTGTCGAGGCAGGGGAGGAGGCAAGGGTTACGAATGAGGAACTCATCGTGATCGCCAAATCCCTAAAGGTGAGCAAGGCACCGGGACCGGATGGTATCCCTAACCTGGCGATCAGGCTGGCGATAAAAACGGCCCCCGGGCTGTTCAGGGCAGTCATGCAGAGGTGCCTGGATGACTGTCTCTTTCCGGACAGGTGGAAGCGGCAGAGACTGGTCTTATTGCCGAAGGCTGGGAAACCGCCAGGGGACCCATCGGCATATAGGCCTATCTGCCTGCTGGACACCGCGGGCAAGGTGCTTGAGAGGATCATCCTCAACAGACTGGTGAAGTACACGGAGGGTGTACACGGTCTGGCAAGTAACCAGTTCGGCTTCCGGAAGGGCAGGTCCACGCTGGGCAATCTCTTCCGTCACCAAGACGGCGGAGGTAGCAATCCAGCGCAAGAGAAGGGGAATACGCTACTGCGCAATCGTCACGCTCGACGTGAAGAATGCGTTCAATAGTGCCAGTTGGGACTCCATAGCGCTCGCGCTCAGGAGCATCCATGTACCGGTGTCGCTGTACAAGATTCTGGAAAATTATTTCCAGAATCGAATACTTGTTAACGACACAGAGGAGGGTCAGAAGTGCGTCCCAATTACCGCAGGAGTTCCGCAAGGTTCTATCCTGGGCCCGGTGTTGTGGAATGTCATGTATGACGGAGTGTTGAAACTCAAGTTCCCTGTAGGGGTTGTGATCGTCGGCTTTGCAGACGACATAACGCTGGAGGTTTACGGCGAGTCCATCGAGGAGGTCGAGTTGACGGCCGCGCACTGTATACGCAAGGTCGAGGACTGGATGCGCTCCAGGAAACTGGAGCTCGCGCATCATAAGACGGAGGTCACGGTTGTGAACAACCGTAAATCGGAGCAACAGGCGGTGGTCAGAGTCGGAGACTGCACCATCACCTCGAAGCGATCCCTGAAGCTCTTGGGGGTTATGGTGGACGACAAGCTCACGTTCGGGAGTCACGTCGACTATGCCTGTAAGAGAGCCTCATCGGCTATTGCAGCACTATCTCGTATGATGTCCAATAGCTCAGCGGTTTATGGCAGCAAGCGAAGACTTCTTGCCAGCGTGGTTTCGTCCATACTTAGGTATGGTGGGCCAGTGTGGTCCAGAGCGCTAGGTACTAACAGTTACCGTGGTAAACTGGAAAGCACCTACAGGCTCATGTGCCTGAGAGTTGCGAGTGCGTATCGTACGGTGTCATACGATGCAATCTGTGTCTTGTCCGGCATGATGCCTATCAGCATCGCCATCAAGGAGGACAGAGAGTGTTTCGACCAACGTGACACAAGGGGCATACGAGGTACCAGAAGGTCATTCTCGATGCTCCGCTGGCAGCGGGAATGGTCCAACTCCACAAAGGGCAGATGGACGCACCGACTCATACCGGAGATATCCGGCTGGGTCGGGAGACGACATGGTGAAGTGAACTTCCACCTGACACAAATCCTGTCAGGCCATGGTTGTTTCAGGCAATATCTGCACAGGTTCGGACACGCGGTGTCCCCCATGTATCCCGAGTGCGTGGAGGAGGAGGAGACTGCTGAGCATGTCTTCTTCGTATGCCCCCGTTTCGTAAGAGCGAGAAGCATCATGATGGCTGTGAGCGGGCCTGGCACTACTCCGGACAATCTAGTCCGGAGGATGTGCGACGACCCGGACATCTGGAACGCGGTCTGTGCGGCCGCCTCTCAGATTGTTCTGGAGCTGCAACGTGTGTGGCGGGTCAACCACCAACACGCCAGTGGTAGCTAATTACCAGTCTCCAGGTAGTTAGCTAGGAGGTTATAAGAGTAAAGTGGGTGCATCACGCACAAAAGCCACTCCCCGACGTAATACTTAACCGTCGTTCCGGGAAGACCAGGGCTGGAGACTGGAGGGGTTTTAGTGGGTCGGGACAGGGATCAGTAGGTGCCTGGGCGAGTGTAACTACCCCAGCATCTCTCCCCTAGTCTCATCCCCACACCCTGAGTTCTCTTCTCAGGTGTCTGTTTGCAGATTTCCCCGCCACCTTTGAAAAAAAAAAACAGTACCGGGCCCAGGATGGAACCTTGCGGTACACCTGCGGTAACCGGAACGCTTTTCCGACCCTCGTTTGTGTTATACACTAGCACTCGATTCTGAAAGTAGTTACCCAGAATCTTGTTTAGCGGCGTCGGCACTCTGAGACTCTGTAGCGCTAAGGCTATGGAGTCCCAGCTGGCACTGTTAAACGCGTTCTTCACGTCAAGCGTGACGATCGCGCAGTAACGAATGCCCCTCCTTTTGCGTTGGATTGCAACCTCAGCCGTTCTGACGGAGAGAATTGTATCCACCGTGGATCTACCTTTTCGAAAACCGAGCTGGTTGCTTGATAGACCGTTCTCACTTTCTGTATATTTCACCAGTCTATTGAGGATTACCCTCTCAAGCACCTTGCCCGCCGTGTCCAGCAGGCAGATTGGTCTGTATGCCGATGGGTCACCTGGTGGTTTCCCAACCTTCAGCAACAGCACCAGCCTCTGGCGCTTCCACACGTCCGGGAAGAGGCAGTCGTCAAGGCATTTCTGCATGACCGCCCTGAACAACCCGGTGGATTCTTTGATGGCCGCCTTGATAGCCAAGTTCGGGATTCCGTCCCGGAGCCTTGCCTACCTTCAGGGAGTTTGAGATGTACCGCCCCAGTCAAACTCCGCACCTGGCACTGTCCACGACTTGGAATATTCAGATGTCTTACTGTCATTTGCGTACTGTATGAAAGTTGAGCTGCGGCCTTACCGCTCATGAGCAGGGTTCTACTACCGGGAACCGACACACCGCCATACGCAGCAACAAAGCCACGCACGCCAGATGCCGAGCCCGTTTCGAATCTCCCGCTAGGACATGGAACGGCAAGGCCCGACAGGCTCCGTCTTCTACATTATAGCCAGGAATGAAGACATGACTGAACGCTGAACAGGAAACCTTATACCGAGAGGTAGTAATAACCCCACGAAGCACACCGGTATCTTTTACGTCAACTGAGTGGACGCGTCCGCTAGAGGTGCGCTCGTCGTGTTCGCGCAACAACATCAACCAAGAATGTTATCGTACGTACCCATTTATAGTTTGAGAATAGGTTAAGATCATTTCGAACCTTGGGCCTCTAATCATTCGCTTTACCAGATAAGAATAGGATCCGAAACGTTGCGTGCTCCAGCTATCCTGAGGGAAACTTCGGAGGGAACCAACTACTAGATGGTTCGATTGGTCTTTCGCCCCTATGCCCAATTCTGACAATCGATTTGCACGTCAGAACTGCTTCGGTCTTCCATCAGGGTTTCCCTCGACTTCAACCTGATCAGGCATAGTTCACCATCTTTCGGGTCACATCCTGCACACTCGCGGTATGTTATGGCACGGTGGCGGGAAGGCGCGTGCGAACACGTGTCTCCCGCCAACTGCATGCCGTTTATAACACCCGGGGATGTAGGAACGAGCAGGTAAGGAGTTATGTTTTTTACGCCTTTGGTTGTTCATAAAAACACCAGCGCACCCGGGAGGGGCACGCGGCTCACCATTGGCTTGCGCGCAAGATAGACTTCTTGGTCCGTGTTTCAAGACGGGTCCTGAAGGTACCTCGATTTGCTCATTGCCGATCGACAGTCCGCCATAACCAAAAACCGGAGTGTGTATGCATGAAAGCATGCAGGACGGTGTTATTGGAGTATGCAAGAAGGCATACAGGACGGTGTCACGCGTAGGGTCCATCACGTGTCTGACTGCACACCACGTGCGTTAGGCTCCGGCTCGCGACGTAGGCCTTCAGAACTGAACGTCGCTACGGTGGAACTAACAACCAGCACCTAGGGGCAACCTGTCGGACCCGATTTGCTGCCACGGGGGCTACAAGCTGTTTGTAATGGATCGCAATGTCCTCTTGTGTTAGGAGATAAATGCCCCGGGGCGAACCGCCCAGCCACAGGTGAATATCTCCGCCTCGGATAATCGAGTTCACTGGGCTTGAGCCCTAGGCAGTTTCACGTACTTTTTGACTCTCTATTCAGAGTGCTTTTCAACTTTCCCTCACGGTACTTGCTCGCTATCGGTCTCGTGGCGATATTTAGCTTTAGAAGGAGTTTACCTCCCACTTGGTGCTGCACCAACGAGCAACACGACTCCATGGAAAAATTTTCCAACATCAGCGCCGTTCTACGGGCCTATCACCCTCTATGGGAGTAAAAGCCACGTTCAAGTTGAACTTGAATCGGGACTGATTATGATTATGGCAGATGACAAAATTTCCAGTACACGGAACCAGGCAGACACCGCACCGGGTATCGCCTCTACGCTCCACCCGTTTCGCTCGCAGCTACTCGGGGAATCCTTGTTAGTTTCTTTTCCTCCCCTTATTAATATGCTTAAATTCAGGGGGTAGTCACACATTATTTGAGGCCTACTTATAGATTATTTGCCGTACTGTACTACCTAGACGCAGCAACCGGCACGTTGCCACACTTGGGTAACGGTTGTACATATCGGCATTGTGGGCGAGCACAATGATCTTCAATGTTTTACCACCAATGAAGGTAGGAAAACATCACTACGCATACGTGCGGAGGGTACACGTATAGTTGAATCGATAAATATAGGCACTCAAAAATGTGTACATCATACTGGGTGTATAATATGCAATATGCGTTCAACTAGTCGGTGTTCATGTCCAGTTCACATTCTGATGCGCATTTAGCTGCGGTCTTCATCGATCTACGAGCCGAGTGATCCCCTGCCTAGGGTTTTTTTCGCAAAATATCAACAATAGCACAAAACATATCAAAACATAAAAAAAATGCGCACTGTGCCTCCGGCTCGCACCACTAGTCTGAAACGGATTTCGCATGGGACCACTACATACGCCGAGAGAGACTAACGATGGCCCGTACCACCCGTGCGCACAAGCAGGCAAAGCAAGCGCACGATGACAGTAGTAAAGAGCAAAACACTCAATGGTAGGACGTGATTGTTTCTACGCGACGCGCACGGGAAGCGCACGCGCAGTGGACCCACGTACTTGAGTCCTATGGCCAGTCGATTCGCACGACATGCATCAGTAATGATCCTTCCGCAGGTTCACCTACGAAAACCTTGTTACGACTTTTACTTCCTCTAAATCGTCAAGTTCGGTCAACTTCAGCGAGTCAAATGCAATCCGCGAGGGACCAACAAATGTTCACTTCCAGAGACCTCACTAAATAATCCATCGGTAGTAGCGACGGGCGGTGTGTACATAGGGCAGGGACGTAATCAACGCTAGCTAATGACCAGCACTTACTGGGAATTCCAGGTTCATATGGACCGTTTCAATCCATAATCCCGACTAAATGAGCATTTCAGTGATTTCCCGTCCCTTTCGGGATAGGGTACACGCTGCTGCTCACATTGTAGCGCGCGTGCAGCCCAGAACATCTAAGGGCATCACGGACCTGTTATCGCTCAATCTCATTTTGCTGAACACAAAGCGTCCCATTAAGTAGAAGTCAACCTCGAGAAGTTGACGTATTATCAGGTCACACTACACCGTCGGTTGAAAGCACCGATGACCTCACAGATCAGACCGACCGGAAGACCGACCACCACCGCGAAACCGGGTCCAACCGAACGGGATCGTCATGTGACTACTGACAACGTTCTATTTAATTGATTGAGTCACGTTCGTTACCGGAATTAACCAGACAAATCACTCCACGAACTAAGAACGGCCATGCACCACTACCCTTATCTTTGAGAAAGAGCTTCTAATCTGTCTTACCTCAATAAGTTCGGACCTGGTGAGTTTTCCCGTGTTGAGTCAAATTAAGCCGCAGGCTCCACTCCTGGTGGTGCCCTTCCGTCAATTCCTTTAAGTTTCAACTTTGCAACCATACTTCCCCCGGAGCCTGATTTTGGTTTCCCGGAAGCTACTGAGAGCACCAAAATGTAGCGTCTCCCAATTGCTAATTGGCATAGTTTACGGTTAGAACTAGGGCGGTATCTAATCGCCTTCGATCCTCTAACTTTCGTTCTTAATTAATGAAAGCATCCATGGCAATTGCTTTTGCTTTAGCTAATCTCACGACGGTCTACGAATTTAATCTCTCGCGCCGTAATACTGATGCCCCCAACTACTTCTGTTAATCATTACCTCTTGATCTGTATCACGAACCAACGAATATTGAGACCGAGGTCATATTCCATTATTCCATGCAAGATTATTCACGGCCATAGTAGTAGCCTGCTTTGAGCACTCTAATTTGTTCAAGGTAATAGCAGCTGGGCTTGTGGGAAACTCCAACACCCAATGAAAGGCATCAGACGCCACTGAACGGCGGGCGAACGCGATGCACGCGCAAACGCACACCGGCCTGCAAATGCACCGCACACCCAGTCTTATAGTCGCAGCAATCCAGTGACCTACGATCATTATCCGATGTAGCACCCGTGTTGGACAAGAATAAACTTTGAACGTTTTAACCGCAACAATTTTAATATACGCTAGTGGAGCTGGAATTACCGCGGCTGCTGGCACCAGACTTGCCCTTCACTTGATCCTTGTTGAAGGATTTATGCTCAACTCTTTCCAATCATAAGACATCATACAAGAGCCTTATATTGTTATTTCTCGTCACCACCCCCCCGAGCCGGGATTGGGTAATTTACGCGCCTGCTGCCTTCCTTGGATGTGGTAGCCATTTCTCAGGCTCCCTCTCCGGAATCGAACCCTGATTCCCCGTTACCCGTTGCAACCATGGTAGTCCTCTATACTACCATCAATAGTTGATAGGGTAGATATTTGAAAGATCTGTCGTCGGTGCTAGACCATACGATCAACAAAATTATCCAGATTTCAACTCAACACGTCACGTAGGACGATTGGTTTGACTAATAATTGCGCAGGTTCCGCGAGGTCCCTGCATTATGCATGTATTAGCTCTAGATTTTCCACAGTTATCCAAGTAACTAGTTAAATGATCTTGTAAATTATAGCTGTTAACCTGAGGCTTATGCCGTTTCACATTAAATCTGTTCGTACTTAGACAAGCATGGCTTAACTTTTGAGACAAGCGTATATTACTGGTAGGATCAACCAGAATTCATTTAATTAGCTCACAAACGCTTTGACGTGCCCTGATCGATTGCGGCGTCTTTGCAACGCACGCGCTCTCCCAATAGATGTGTCCCTCAAGCGGGCCTTGTGTGCGCATATTACTCATGTGTGTGTATAGTGGTCCCCGTGGTTCTGTGGTTAGCGATGTCGGTCGGCTAGCTCTCCCACACGGTTGTGATATCGGGTTCGATTCCCGATCGAGTCGAGGATCTTTTCGAGCTGGAAATTTTCTCGAAACAGCACTGGGGCACGGTGTATCGTTGTACTTATCCTACAACATGCAAAATGTGCAGAAAACAATATCGATAACGAATTCTCTTGACTAATCTAGTTGATCGAGACCGCATTAGCCCCCAGGCTAGCGTGCGATATTATTGTTTATTGTGTATATTGCTCCGTACAACCTCACCGCAATGCTTTTCCATCGTATCGTTCAACCTCTTTCGCATTCCATCCGATATACGTGGAATGCGGACATCAGCGAAAACCAAACGCAGTCTATCCGTTCTCGTATATCGGAAGCATAACACTAGTCAAAAGATTCCCACTTTGCGCGCTTACCACACACATTTGTGGGTCGGCATTCTCGGTTGGGGTCATAATACATGCTACTGCCGCTACATTTGTAACGTGGTAGCCGTATAACATTCATGCACTTCCCTCTCGAGTGTACAGTGCCCATACGCTGCACTACCATGCACACATATGTATACAGCCCGCCGCAGCGAGCATCAAGTACGCCAAATCTAAGCATCGCCACTTGTACCTTAAGGCCGGTGTAAAGTACCACACTTCGCCCTTCGAGATGGTAGACGCTTGGGTGTGAGGCTCGCCCGCCCATAAACCAAGCTAATCTGACCGTCATACAACGAATAGGACCAGTACGTTGCTGCGCAGGCAGGCATCAGGCACACCAACCGTCAGCCTGCCCACTTGTACTTACACAAGGCCGGTGTAAAGTACCATACTTCGCCCTGCGAGACGATAGACGCCTAGGTGTATGGCTCGCCACCCATAATCTTAGCTAATCTACTGGCCATGCAGTGTACGACACCGGTTCCCCGGTTACCGAACCCGCGTGGTGCCGTGGTGGTAGCGTAAGAAGCTTCACAAGGTTAGCTGCGATGCTACTTGACTGCTCGATATCAGTAAGGCGTACTTTTTCGATATCAACCTTAGTGTTGGGGCTTGCCAATCTGCTGGCGAGGATTCGGAGGATTTTCTTCCGTATACGGAGACACGGCCCAGAAAGGCTTCAGACTGGTCTTTCACACCAGCGGTTCAAACACCACGGAATAATATGGCCTTCTTCCCGTCAAATTCAGATTGGCGATATCAAGTAAAAAGAAACGCACAGGCCTTGTAGAGTGCAAAAATTTGATCCGTCTTCTTTTGGGGTTTATTCGGTACTGTCCTTACATTCTATCATTTATAATCTATCACCTATTTATCGATCTTCGTGTGACAACGCGTTCATACTCTCGTTCTCTTATCAGTGGATGAATTTTAGATGTGTTTCATTGTAATAGTATCGTATCTTTAGGGTGATTCATTTAATTAGTTTTAGTTATACTGTAGCGTAAGTAATTAGGATAAATTTAAGAATTTAGCGTTAGGTTTAGATTAGGATTTAGTTTAATTAAATTCAAATTTGATATTAAACTCTAAGTAACTAATATTATATATTAATTTTGAACACTTAGGCTCAGACCTATAATTACGAAAATGTATAATAATTACAGAGTTCGACAGTTTTTTGCGCACACCTGGGAAGACAAAACACCGGCACGTAGTGTATCTTCCCGTACACCGTGCTTGGCATGATCGATCGTCATCGTCGCGGGCATACAATCAATGTCACGTAGACGGCACATAGTGAACCAACCCGTATACCGTGCTTGGCATGATCGATCGTCATTATTGCGTGTAGCTGAGTATCCAAACACCCGGACTGTGGTGTATGTCTCGGGTGCGATGAATGATAATGTCACGTAGCCGGCACGTAGTGTACCATCCCGTATACAGTGCTTGGCATGATCGACCGTCATCATCGCGTGCTGAGTATCCAAACACCCGGACTGTGGTGTATGTCTGCTTTTACCCATGCTGAGCAACCTTAAGCTGAACAGCTAAAGCCCTTGGTCTCCCCGGGACCGCCGTTAGGCATTACTTCAGGGAGAGGGCCCGTCGTGCTTTTCGCACTTACCTCTATGGGTAGCAGAGCAGCCTATACAGGCCAGTTAGTTAACCATTAACTAACTGGGGCAAATCGATCGAAAATACTAACGATCTGTGATGCGGCCGTGAAGACCGCATCCCAGATATCCCTATTTTCGCACATCCTACGCACGATGTTCTCTGGCGTGGTGTCCATCCCACTTATTGCCAGCATTTCGTACCGTACCCGCTCGAAACGCGGGCATGTGAAGAACACATGCTCCGCGCTTTCTTCCGCACCCGTACAAGCGGGGCACATAGGGGACTCGGCGTACCCGAACCTATGCAGGTACTGCCTAAAGCAGCCATGGCCTGACAGGATCTGTGTCAGATGGAAGGTTACTTCCCCATGGCGCCTATTAATCCAGCATGCTAACTCTGGAATGAGTCGGTGTGTCCATCTACCTTTTGTAGTGTTGGACCACTCCCGCTGCCACCTGGCCATTGAAGATGACCGTATGGTGTTGCGTATAACCCTCGTGTCGCGTTGGTCGAAGCACTCTACATCCTCTTTGACGATGATGCTGATGGGCATCATGCCAGCCAGGACGCAAACCGCCTCGTACGACACTGTTCGGTATGCGCACGCGACCCTTAGGCACATAAGCCTGTACGTACTCCCTAGTTTGCCGCGATGGCAGGAGGTACTCAATACCTTGGACCACACTGGTCCTCCATACCTGAGTATGAACGTGGTCACGCTAGCAAGGACTTTGCGCCTGCTGCTACGGACCGCCGAGCTGTTTGCCATCATGCGAGATAGCGCTGCCACAGCCATGGAAGCTTTCTTGCAGGTATACTCGACGTGGCTCCCGAACGTGAGCTTGTCGTCGATCATAACCCCCAGAAGCTTCAGCGAGCGTTTTGAGGCGATAGTGCATGCACCAGCACTGATCGATGCCTCCTGCTCCGACTTTCTGTTATTTACGACAATAACTTCAGTCTTATGGTGCGCTAGCTCCAGTTTCCTGGAGTGTATCCAGTCTTCCACTACGCGCATTGATAGCGCGTCCTTTAACTCTACCTCTCTAATTGACTCGCCATAGACCTCAAGAGTTATGTCATCGTCGAAGCCCACGATCACCACCCCTGGAGGGAGTGTTAGTTTTAACACGCCGTCATACATGGCGTTCCACAGTATCGGGCCCAGGATGGAACCTTGCGGTACACCTGCGGTAACTGGAACGCTTTTCTGACCCTCGTTTGTGTTATACACTAGCACTCGATTCTGAAAGTAGCTACCCAAAATCTTGTACAGCGGCGTCGGCACTCTGAGACTCTGTAGCGCTAAGGCTATGGAGTCTCAGCTGGCACTGTTAAACGCGTTCTTCACGTCGAGCGTGACGATCGCGCAGTAACGAATGCCCCTCTTGCGTTGGATTGCAACCTCAGCCGTTCTGGTGACGGAGAGGATTGCATCCACCGTGGACCTACCTTTTCGAAAACCGAACTGGTTGCTTAATAGACCGTTCTCACTTTCTGTATATTTCACCAGTCTATTGAGGATTACCGTCTCAAGCACCTTGCCCGCCGTGTCCAGCAGGCAGATTGGTCTGTATGCCGATGGGTCACCTGGTGGTTTCCCAACCTTCGGCAACAGCACCAGCCTCTGGCGCTTCCACACGTCCGGGAAGAGGCAGTCGTCAAGGCATTTCTGCAGAACCGCCCTGAACAACCCGGTGGATTCTTTGATGGCCAAGTTCGGGATTCCGTCTGGTCCCAGAGCCTTGCCTACCTTCAGGAAGTTTGCGATCTCGATCAATTCATCTTCTGTCACCCTTACCGCATCATCTGCCTCTGCACGGCTGCCGTCACTCACGGTTGGTGGTGACTCGTCAGCCGGAGGCCAGGGACTTGGTTCGTGGCTAGGGAAGAGGCCCTGAATGATCGTTTCTAGCATCGCTGGTGATTGTTCAGCCGGGGCTAGCACACCTCTAGTCTTAGTCATAACGATCCTGTAGGCGTCACCCCACGGGTTCGAATTAGCACTGGCACAGAGTCGTTCGAAACAGGCTCGTTTACTGTCTCTGATTGCGCTCTTAAGCGTTGCTTTAGCGAATCTGAATGCGGCATCGCGTTCCGCTCTTTGCTCGTCGGAACGTGCGCGTTGCATCCTCCGTCTTGCACGGAGGCATGCACTGCGTAGGCCTGCTATCGTATCGCTCCACCAGTATGTCAATTCATCTTCTGTCACCCTTACCGCATCGTCTGCCTCTGCACGGCTGCCGTCACTCACGGTTGGTGGTGACTCGTCAGCCGGAGGCCAGGGACTTGGTTCGTGGCTTGGGAAGGGGCCCTGAATGATCGTTTCTAGCATCGCTGGTGATTGTTCAGCCGGGGCTAGCACACCTCTAGTCTTGGTCATAACGATCCTGTAGGCGTCACCCCACGGTTTCGAATTGGCACTGGCACAGAGTCGTTCGAAACAGGCTCGTTTACTGTCTCTGATTGCGCTCTTAAGCGTTGCTTTAGCGAATCTGAATGCGGCATCGCGTTCCGCTCTTTGCTCGTCGGAACGTGCGCGTTGCATCCTCCGTCTTGCACGGAGGCATGCACTGCGTAGGCCTGCTATCGTATCGCTCCACCAGTATGTCGGTGGCCTACCGTCTCTAGGCGGACGAGACCTAGGCATCGTGGCGTCGCACGCCACAAACAATCCATTACATTTTATCCATTTTATAGAAGTTTCTATTTTGTTGCTAGTTGCTCAATCCACTTAAAAGCGAGAAACGAATTTCACATTTCTTATTTTCGCATATAAAAATCCAGTTTGTTCGGCAAAGTTGTTGCACATTTTAGAATAAACATTTTAACAACAATTTTTTAAAGAATACCCCTTAGGACCTATTTTTGCAATATCTTTTTATAACGGTTTACTACAGTTTTTCAATGCCATTTACTATAACAAAACATAAAATTTCACCGAAGGAAGCTTATTTTCATTTCTTATACTTCTTTAGTTATTAAAGATTGGTATTGAAACGTTGCACAAATTTAGTTAGTGCAATATTTTGATAAAATCCTCAATAACTAATGATTACATGATAATGTTACCATAAGAGATGAAAATTCACTTCCTCGAGTAACATTGTGTGATTTACTATGATGAACAAAATTGTAGAATATTCGAAAATTATACAAAATTGCTATGAAAAGTTACGTCGAAAAATTTGAAAGATTTTGACGGGCATTCTATAGAGAACTAAAGACTTGCTTTCACAAAAGCTCATTCTAATAGGCAGATAGAAATATGGTGTCTTCGGTGAAGTAGTTTCTTATATAACTTACCGCGAAGTCGGAACATAGTGGATTTTCATATGCAAAAATAAGATTGGTTTCTCACCTTTAAGTGGATTTATCACAAAATTGTAACTTTTTTGAAACGGAGAATAAATAATTAAAGGAGTTTCAGAGAGACAGTAATGCTCCAAAATCGATTTTATAAGCCAAAATAATTTCGAGCGCGTCTTTGAGGCATTGGAAAAAAGTGGCACAATCTCACACCGGTTTACGGTACATGAGAAGGTTTTCCTATTTTCCTCCGTAAGGGATATTCCATTGCAAGACGAGTTTCAATAGAGTATCAATTACCCAAACTGGGTTACAAAAATACGTTATACGCACGCTCACGTATGTATGCATACACATACAAACACACACACACACACACACACACACCCACACACACACACACACACACACACACACACACACACACACACACACACACACACACACACACACACACACACACACACACACACACACACACACACACAAGTACACACAATTGTGTTCTACAACGTCTGAGCAACTATGAGTTTGAAGTTATCCGATATACCATAATCTGGAGCAAGGTTACAGGCTCGTAGTTTGCACCACTATGCAGTGGGACTGTAATTCGTAGTGAATTCAAACTCGTTTTTCTCTAAATCTGTGTATTTCAGAGGGGTGGCACCTTTACCAAAACTTAGAGCAACTATTCCCCTTGAACAAAATTCCAAGTTTTCCCAAATCGGCCGTTACAGTGCTGAGAACGAGCATTTTCAAAAAACAAGTTCCGTCCCGGGTCTTTACGGGTTAAAGACGACCACTTTTAGTTTCTGGAAAACAACCAAAAGAACTAAATACCTCCCAAAATGGGTATTTCCGGTGCCAGATTGAAACCAAATCTGCTGAAAATGACCCAATACCACCCAATATGAATATATTCATAATTAAAGCGACGTACAGAAGCCAAAAGTCGAGGATGTTGTCATTTCGATAAAACCAATCATTTCAAACGATTTGTTATTTGACTTTGATCGATTCGTCGTGCATTTGCAGACTTTAAACACGTAAATAGTACGACACCACATTTAAATTATGTTGAGGCTACATATATCGATTAAAGTGAGTATAGTTTCAAATAGTCTTTGAATTTCCTTTCTTTCCATAACTTTTGAGCCACATATCAAATTGTTATGAAGTTTGTTATTTGTAAGTTTGAGAGATGACTCGCTCGTATGACACTAGTTATGTTCAAATAAGTCATGTAATCTTCGAGATAATAGACTTTCGTTGTTTTATTAACAATTTGATACATAACGGTTGCTTAAGTTCGATTATAATCAAATGAAATGGAAACGTATAGGGCAGCCAAACTTTGAAATCACGTGTTCAATCATAATTCATCGGTTAACGCTTACCTTGTCCGCTTACCACAAAAGATCAAAACAATGGTCGCAGTGGTCCAAATCTTTCACAAAAAAAAACTAGTCCGCTCATCTGATAGTAATATTGATCAATTTGGTTGTGTAGTTTCTGAGATAAAGAAGTTTCGTGATTTTCACATTTCGGTACATTACAGACGAAGTTACAGTTCGATTACAGTAAAATTCAAGGCAGCTAGACTTATCAATTGACACTAATTTTGTGGAAATCGGGACAGCCATCTCTGAGAAAAGTGAGTGAGTCCAAGTAGTCTCCGGAATATGTTCCTTTTCATAGCTGGATTTCACATTTTTAAACATAACAGGCAAAGTAATAGTCCGATCGCAAAACGAATCAACAGGGTCTTATGGGGCAACTAGACCTTCCATATGACACTGGTTTTATGAAAATCGATCCAGCCATCTGTGAGAAACATGAGTGAGATTAAACAATCTTCAGAACACGTTTCTTTTCGTAACTTTTGAATCACAAGTTCAATCTTTATAAAATTTCCAGGTAGCCCGTTCATTTGAAACCAATTTTGTTCAAATCGGTTGTGTGGTTTTAGAGATAATGATGTTTCATGATTTTTACATTTTGATACATAACCTCTAAACCAAAAATCCGATTACAATAAAATTTGATAGGGTCTTATGGGACAACAAGACCTTTCATTTGCAATTAATTGCATGGAAATCGGTCGCGCCATGTCTGAGAAAAGTGAGTGAGAATAAAAATCTGCAAATATACACACACACACACACACACACATACATACATTTTTTCCACTGAAAAAAAGTTGCACATACACACACACACGCACACACACATACACACATACATACATACATACAGAAAATGCTCAGCTCGTCGAGCTGAGTCGAGTGATATACTACATTCGACCCTCTGGATACCTTTAGTTTTTCCAGGAAAAAGGCAGAAATGATTCAGCTAAATCTATGAAAAATGAATGAGTTTTGAAGCCTCCGGAACACGTTTCTTTTAAAAATTTTTGAACCACATGTTTTATCATTAGTTAAGGATTTCCAAGACAGCCGTTCATTTGACACCAGTTTTGTTTAAATTGGTTGTGTAGTTTTCAAGATAATGAAGTTTCGTGATACTCACGTTTTGAAACACGGTGCCTAAATCAGATTACAATGAAATTCAATAGGGTGTTATAAGGCCACTCGACCTTTCATTTGCAACTGATTTCGTGAAAATCGGTCTTACCATCTCTGAGAAAAGTGAGTGAGTTTGAGCAGGCTTTGGTATAAGCTTTGCTTTTATAACGTGATTTCACCTTTTTATAAATAACAGACAAAGTTACCAACCAATTACAATCAAATTCAATAGTAACCTATGGAACAACTAGACATTTCGTTCGAGACTACCTCCGGAAAACATTTCTTTATATAACTTTTGAACCATATGTTTAATCATTATGAAATTTAAAAGTTAAGGGTTCTGGAGATAGCCCTTTCATTTGACATCTATTTTGTTAAAATCGGTTGTGTAGTTTCTGAGATATTGATGATTCGTGATTTTTACATTCTGATACATAACCTCTAAACTAAATATCCGATTGCAATGAATTTCAATAGCAACCTATGGGGCAACTAGACTATTCATTTGCAATTAATTTCATGGAAATCGGTCCCGCCATCTCTGAGAAAAGTGATTGAGAAAAAAAAGTTGCACATACACACACACACGGACACAAACATATACACACATTCATACATACAGAAAATGCTCAGCTCGTCGAACTAAGTCGAGTGATATACGACATTCGGCCCTCTGGAGCACTTTCATACCTTTAGTTTTTCCAGTGATTGCTATACCTTTCTATGAGAAAGGCAAAAATGACGTAGTGGAGAGGGTTTGTAACTACGTTGTTTACTAGAGGGAGTCTGCAATTTTATGATGAGATGCTACGATGAGGGAGGGGGGGTGGCTATGCATGCTCCCATAGTGTCATTTTGGTTGAAAATTACGGGTATATTATGGAAGTTAGTTGTGAGTTGTTTGCATGTCAAACGCATGGGAAAACTTCAACTATCAGGATGACAAACATCAATTACGTAACCACGATGTCAAAATTTTACTCGTTTGCACACATTTGTAACAAATCATATTATTTTTTGCTCCTTGTTTTATTTTATTTTATGTTCTATTCTATAAAAGAGTGGTCCCCGTGGTTCTGTGGCTAGCGATGTCGGTCGGCAAGCTCTCCCACACGGTTCTGAGCTTTTCGAGCTGGAAATTTTCTCGACTATCTTACAACATGCAAAATGTGCCGAAAACAATATCGATAACGAATTCTCTCAACGAATCTAGCTGATCGAGACCGCATTAGCCCCCAGGTTAGCGTGCTCTATTTTATCTATTTTATCTACGAATGTTTTCCGTACTCTATAATACCCGCAGTATAGCATCAGTTTTATTGTTCGGAAGTATCGCAATTTTCCACCACATCAATTCGTTATGTATCCGTTGTACATCATTCCAAAAAGAATTCTGACCAACATTTGTATTTACCTGAATTGGACACCAGGATATCGCAAAAACCAAAACTACTATTACAACCATTTTTGTTACGCGTCTTTTACTTTTTCTGTAAATATGCCAAAGTATAATTCTGTAAGTATTATAAATTATTTCGACCCGTTTGTAAATAAACTCGGTAACACGAAACATATTTTTGCCTTTCTCCTAGAAAGGTATAGCAATCAGTGCTCCAAAAGGCCGAATGGCATATATCGCTCGACTCAGCTCGACAAGCTGAGCATTTTCGGTTTGTGTGTGTGTGTGTGTGTGCAGATTTTTATTCTCACTCACTTTTCTCAGAGATGGCTGGACCGATTTTCATGAAATTATTTGCAAATGGAAGGTCTTGTTGTCCCATAAGACCCTATTCAATTTTATTGTAATCGGATTTTTAGTTTAGAGGTTATGTATCAGAATGTAAAAATAATGAAACATCATTATCTCGAAACCAACACAACCGATTTGAACAAAATTAATTTAAAATTTCTGGTATCGACACGAGAGGACCGATTTTTAGAAGGTCTGTTCAGCTATTTAGCTTCGCCGATGACATTGATATTGTAGCACGAACCATTGAAAAGATGACGGAGACGTACATCAGACTGAAGACTGAAGCCGGACGAATTGGACTGGCCATAAACGCATCGAAGACCAAGTACATGAGAGGAACAGGTTCCAGAGAAGACAGTGTCAACCTCCCGCCACGAATTCAGATTAGCGGTGATGAAATCAAGGTCGTAGACGAGTTCGTGTACCTGGGCTCACTGGTGACTGCTGACAACGACACCAGCAGAGAAATTCGTCAAAGCCTTATGGCAGGAAATCGTGCCTACTTTGGACTCCGGAGAACGCTCCGCTTGAAAAAAATCCGCCACCATCTACAAAACACTGATCAGACCGGTAGTCCTCTACGGCCACGAAACCAGGACTATGCTCGTGGAGGACCAACCGCCCTTGAGGTTTTCGAACGAAAGGTGCTGCGTACCATCTGTGGTGGAGTGCAGATGGAAGATGGATCATGCCGGAGGCGGATGAACCACGAGTTGCATCAGCTGCTGGGAGAACCACTCATCGTTCAAACGGCGAAAATCGGGAGACTACGGAGGGCTGGGCATGTCGTTAGGATGTCGGACGACAACCCGGTGAAAATGGTTCTTGATAACAACCCGACTGGAACAAGGCGATGGGGCGCGCAGCGAGCGAGGAGCTCCGCAGACGACATGGCTGGCGAGCTGCAGCCATGGACCGAGTTGAATGGAGACGACTTCTTCGAACAGCAAGGGACACTTCGACCTGGAGCTGACTGGTAATGCAAAGTAATTTCAAATGAACGGGCTACCTGAAATACCCTTAACTTTTGAATTTTATGAAGATTGAAGTTGTGGTTCCAAAGTCATGGAAAGAAACGTGTTCTGAAGACTGTTTAATCTCACTCATGTTTCTCAGAGACGGCTGAACCGGTTTTCATAAAATCAGTGTCAAATGGAAGGTCTAGTTGCCTAAGATCCTATTGATTTGTTTTGCAATCGGACTATTACTTTGCCTGTTATGTTTAAAAATGTGAAATCCAGCTATGAAAAGAAACATATTCCGAAGACTACTTGGTGACACTCACTTTCCTCAAAGGTGGCTGACTTCATTTCCACAAAATTGATGTCAATTAATATGTCTAACTGCCTCATAACACCCTATTGAATATTACTGTAATCAAACTGGTACTTCGTCTGTAATGTACCGAAATGTGAAAATCACGAAACTTCATTATCTCAGAAACTACACAACTGAGTTGATCAATATTATGATCAGAAGAGCGTGCTTGTTAAGGGTTAACTGATGAATTATGATTAATGGTTTCAAAATTTGGCTTCCCTATACGATCTCGACTTATTTTAACATAACTAGTGTCATACGAACGAGTCATGTCTCAAACTCACAAATAACAAACTTCATAACAATTTGATATGTGGCTCAAAAGTTATGGAAAGAAAAGAAACTATTCAAAACTATACCTGCTATGATCGAAATATGTGGCCTCAACATAATTAAATGTGGTATCGTACTATTTGAACGTTCCAAATTCATTGATTCCTTGCGATGTGTTTAATGTCTGCAAATGCACGACGAATCAGCCATAGGGTATGATCAAAGTCAAAAAACAAATCGTTTGAAATGATTGGTTTTATCGAAATGACAACATCCTCGATTTTTGGCTTCTGTACATCGCCTTAATTCTGAATATATTCATATTGGTTGGAACCGGAAGTCGCCAACCTAGAATCCAAAATGGGGTCTGTGGTCGATTTCAGCCATTTTTGGCTGTTTTCCAGAAACCAGAAGTTGCCATCCTACAATTCATAATGGTGTCTGAGGTCATTTTTTAGCTTCTTGTGATATTCTGGCTTCAGAGATACTCATATTGGGTAATATTTCATTATTTTGGCTGTTTTTCAGAAACCGAAAGTCGTCATTTTGGACTTTAAAATTTCTGTCATCTGGGCATGATTCTGGCTGTTTGCCAGACACCGGAAGTCACCATTATAAAATTCAAGATAGTGTCTGTGATCAATTTTTAGCTTCTGTGCATCTTTCTGGTTCGGAGATACTCATATTTAATGGGGATCGCCCATTTCAGGCTGCTTTCCAGAAACCGGAAGTTGCCATCTTACAATTCAAAATGTTGTCTAACGTCGGGGAGCTCCGTAGCCGCAAGGTTACAGTGTCCGGTTTGGTAAGCGGGTGGTCGTGGGTTCGAATTTTAGTAGAATCAGGCCATTTGGTTGTCAAAGGACTTCAAGCGTGGGTTTATTCTCAGGCTCCCCACCACGTACCCTTCCTTCAATCTGGATTCTACAGTGCCCCTGTTGACTCTTCTCCTAACAAAAATAAGTCCCTATTATAATAAAACTGGTGTGAGTAACATATGAAAGTTCTCTCCAGGGAATTTTAACTAGGCGATATTGCTAGGATGGACAGAGGCTCGGTATAGTAGAGCAGTAAGCTTGAAACGGAAAGGTAATTACACACAAGCACTGATATGAATGATAAGCGTATCACTTACTTCAATAGTGTTACTGCTAATAATATGAAGTGCGGAGTACAGAAAACACCTGGGCAATATCACAATAGATCTAAGGCGACATCCATGAATTACGTAACGCAAAAAAACCCAATTTTCGGACCCCCACTCCCCATGTGTAACGAAACGTAACGCCAACACCTTCCCCCCCCCCCCCAAAAATTACGTCACGCTGCAGAAGGATTTCCTTGATAAAAAGGCTCGTTTTTGAGAGTCTCTCCAGAGATTTTTCGTTACGTAACGCTGAACTCACCTCCCCCCCTCCCCTGTGTAACAAGTCGTAACGCCCAAGTATACTCCCCCTCACCACTATGAGCGTTACGTAATTTATGGATGCCGCCTAAGCTCTGGTCGCCGTGATGAGTCCACACAGAAAAAAAAAGTCGATTTGTGGCTCCAGTGCACACTGAGCCAGAAATGGAATCTAGCGGAACGATATTAATAGCGCTCTTAGGGTTTGTCCAATCGGTTTCCGATCTTCTACAAAGTTTCTTGGTATAGTTAGGGCGTCATTTTGGATGTTTGAATTGGTTCGGAATTTAGCCGCAATGGTGGCGTTGCGATGCCAACTTCTTTCCCTTACACGCTAGAGCTTTGCGGTATTCGACAAAGTTGTAGATCTCTAAATTCCATGAAACTTTACAGAGATCTACGAGTTTTTGTAAAATTTGTCTGAATATCACGTTTTGCCTTTCTCCCAGAAAGGTATAGCAATCACTTGCAAAACCGAAGATTTAAAAGTGCTCCAAAGGGCCGAATGGCATATATCACACGACTCAGCTCGACGAGCTGAGCATTTTCTGTATGTGTGTGTGTGTATGTGTGTGTGTGTGTATGTGCAGATTTTTGTTCTCACTTACTTTTTTCAGAGATGGCTGGACCGATTTTCATGAAATTAATTGCAAACGAAAGGTCTTGCCGTCCCATAAAATCCAATTCAATTTCATTGTAATCGGATTGATAGTTTAGAGGTTATGTATCAAAATGTAAAAATTATGAAACATCATTATCTCTAAAACCACACCACCGATTTGAACAAAATTAGATTCAAATGAACGGGCTACCTGAAAAACCCTTAACTTTTGAATTTTATAAAGATTGAATTTGTGGTTCAAAAGTTATGAAAAGAAACGTGTTCTGAAGACTGTTTAATCTCACTCATGTTTCTCAGAGATGGCTGGACCAATTTTCATAAAATCCGTGCCAAATGGAAGGTCTAGTTGCCCCATAAGACCCTCTTGATTTGTTTTGCAATCGGACTATTAATTTGTCTGTTATGTTTAAAACTGTGAAATCCAGCTATGAAAAGAAACATATTCCGAAGATTACTTGGACTCACTCATTTTTCTCAGAGATGGCTGACCCGATTTCCACAAAATTGGTGTCAAATGAAAGGTCTAGCTGCCTCATAACACCCTATTGAATTTTACTCTAATCCAACAGTAACTTCGTCTGTAATATACCGAAATGTGAAAATCACGAAACTTTATTATCTCAGAAACTACACAACCGAATTGATCAATATTATTATTAGATGAGCGGGCTAGTTAAGGGTTAACTGATGAATTATCAATGAACACGTGGTTTCAAAGTTTGGCTGCCCTATACGTTCCCATTCCGTTTGATTGTAATCCAACTTAAGCAACCGTTATGTATGAAATTGTTAATAAAATAACGAAAGTTTATTATCACAAAGATTACATGACTTATTTGAACACAACTAGTGTCATACGAGCGAGTCATCTCTCAAACTTACGAATAACAAACTTCATAATAATTTGATATGTGGCTCAAAAGTTATGGAAAGAAAAGAAATTCAAAGACTATTGAAAGCTATACCTGCTTTGATCGATATATGAAGCCTCAACATAATTTAAATGTGGTATCGTACTATTTGAACGTTCCAAACTCATTGATTCCTTGCGATGTGTTTAAAGTCTCCAAATGCACGACGAATCGGCCATAGGATATGACTACTAATCTAATGATGATGATGATGATGATGATGGTCCCACCTCATACCCCTACATCGGTTTGAGCTGGTCGATTTATCTAAGTAAGATATTATATAGAGTCATACAATGTAACTAGTTGGCAAACAAATAACGGACTGGTTATTAATACAGACATAGTAACCCTCCAAAAGAATACCAATAATTTAACAATGAGTATAAAAAAACGATTTTCCAATACCATCATGGATCCAAGGCTCATCCAGAACGTTTACAACTCGAAAATTATCTGGACTTGGTTAGGAATTGAACCTAACATTTAGGAGTGTTAACTAATCAGAATTGACTCTGGATAACGATCCAAAACAACGAGAGAGATCCTGTGATACTATAGTTCTCGATAACGAGCTTTACAGTCCACAGGCGAACCCAAGTCTTTTCAGTTTTTTCTCCCAACCCTAGTTCAAAATCGTAAAAACAGATAAATATCAAAAATCAGAATAACAGCATATATGCTATTTCATACCAAAAAGCAACTTTCCAACCCGATATGCTTTTTGTTTCAATTTCAGGGGTTTAATCCTGATGTACTCAATATCCAGATTGTCTATGTCAGTCTACGCGTGCGTGGCTCAAACATGTGTAGTCGACTCTTTTTTAAACTCTACTATTAAATATTATACAACTAATTCAAACAAAAATCCATCATCATCAGTGAACATAATAGCTTAGTTTACCCAATAAATTAAAAAAAATTACATAAATTTTACAATCTTCGTCATTAATTTACAAAAAATTCTATATAATCTGTCTACAAAACAGACTTTATGTGTGAAATACAAAGCCTTTTAAACTCCGCCATTGTTGCTGCACGTTTTACCTGTCTTGGCATCGAATTGAAAAAATTTATTCCTTTGTACAACAGAGAGTTCTGTGATCTTCCAAAAAGAAAATTTGGTGTTCTAGCATCATCCGCGTTTCTAGTGTTGTACCTATGAAAATCACTTCCCCTATCAATTCGATTACACAAATATCGAGGCAGCATATTATTAAAAATTTTATATAGAAACACCATTGTCAGAAAATAAACTCTTTGCTTCACAGAAAGCCATTGCAATGCGTCCAGCAGAAAACTCGAGGAAGTGTATCTATTACATCTTAATATTAATCGCATAGCTTTATTTTGTAAGCGCTGCAGTCTCAATATTTGTGTATTGTTTGCAAGAAATAATATGGATGGGAAAAAATCTATATGTGGTGAAATGATTGACTTATAAAGACTAATTTTACTACTAACAGTCAATTCATTTTTCAATCGGCACAGAAATCCGTATTTTTTTGTCATTTTCTTGATGACATTGTCAATGTGAGACTTAAAAGTTAATTTGTCATCAATAATCACTCCAAGATACTTTATTTCGTTTACGCGATCAATCGTCTCACCATCAATTGCAATATTCACGTCTGGTCTGGAGTTGGCAGAAGAAATGATTAAGTACTTTGTTGTGCTAATATTTAATTTAAGCTGTTTAAATTTCAACCAATTCACCAGATAATGTAAATCTTGATTTAAAAGTGCCACAACGTCATTAGGATTCTTGGCCGCAATGAACAGAACAGTATCATCAGCAAATAAGTTGATATCGCAAAACCGTAAAACTCGCTTCATGTCATTAATATAAATAATGAACAAAATGGGCCCTAAAACACTTCCTTGCGGTACACCAAGTGTATTAGCAATGGAATCCGACTCAGAATCATTAAAACGAGTCTTCTGAGTTCTAGCACACAAATAGCTCTCAAACCATTTGTATGCTGTCCCTACGATACAAAAGCGCTCCAATGTTTGTAACAATAAGGGCCTAGAAATTGTTTCAAAAGCGCGTTTTAGATACAAAAACACTGCAAAAATAGTTTCTTTAGCCTCGATTTTTTCTTTCCATTTTGCTAACACCAGATTCAAAGCAGACTCACAAGAGTGACCCTCTCGATAACCTGATTGCTTTGGAATTAGCAAATCATTACTTTTTGAATAATCCATCAGCTGGCCTTTCACAACTAGTTCTAAAATTTTCTCTAATGTGTACAACATATTAATGGGGTGGAACTCTTCGGCTTTATCCGTCCCATTAATCTTGGGGATAGGAACCACAAGTGATTCCTTCCAAACCTGAGGCACGTGCCCTGTTTGCAGTGATTCATTGGTAAGGTCCAGCAGATCGTGTCCAATGACATGGAAGCAATCTTGTATTACTTTTGCGTTGACACTGTCGATACCAGCCGATATCTCAAGAGAAAAACAAATATCTTTCAACTGTGCAAAAGTAATAGGATGAAAACCAGAAAAATTACAGTTATTATGGACCGGCTGTATTATTTCGAGAGGTTCGTTGACCAAATCAATACTCTGATTGATCGATTGAACACTATCAACGAAATAACTGTTGAATTTACTTGCAATCACTCGCGCCGAATGTTCTTCTAAGCCATTAAAAGTTATGGTTTGCGGGCAACTATCTTGACTTTTTATTAATGATTTTAAAATTTTCCATAACTCTTTGCTATTATTTTGATGTTGATCAATCTTCCGTTGTATATATTCACATCGTGCCTTTTTCAAGGTGCGTGAGTATATATTCCGCGCAGCGGTGTACCTATTCCAATCATTGCTATCATTACTTCTGCAAAATTTTTTGTACTTTTTATCTCTTTTACGTTTTAAACGCAAAAGTTCTAAAGAGTACCAGCTGTTCGAATTATGCAATTCAACACACTTTTCGGAAACTAGGCTATTGGTACACTCTTTTAACGTGTTAGTTAGAACAGCTGCTTTATTGTCGAAATTCCCTGTTATTGGCTGAAAATTCAGGCTTCTCGAAACAAGCTGAGACATTGCTTGCTTCGAGTATCTATTCCAACACTTAATTTTTACTATATTATCACGGTTTTGATCATTCTCAAGTACAACACAAATTGTCTCATGATCTGTGATTTTATAATCGGCCTCAGTGAAAGAATGAACATTATCAAAATTCGAAAACACGTGATCAATTAATGTACGAGAGTGTCTGGAAATTCTTGTAACTTGAAAAACCGTTTGTTGTAAATTGAAAAAATCTGCTAATTGCCTCAATTGCTTCGAATTTGGTATATTAAGCCAATCGATATTAAAATCGCCAGCAATAACATTTAATTTACTCAAGTCAATAAAATTATCCCACCACTTTTCTAAAGTTTCTAAAAAACGCTGGTTACTTGTACTGGGGAGGTGGTACACAATTCCAAAATTTCCTACCGTCATGCCTCTTTCAACTGATATTCCTAGGAACCAATTATTTTCAAAAGATTCGTTTAATCGAATATTGAATTTGATTGATTCCTTGGCGTAAATAGCAACCCCACCAGTATGTCTGGAATGTGAAAGGCAAAAAGCAACTTTGTAACCCGGAATGCTATACTGATCAAATGCATCAGCTTCCACTATATGAGTTTCCGCTAGCAATACTAACATTGGACGTGTTGTTTCCACAAGATGCCGTAAAGCAACATAATTTGTAGATAAACCAGCAATATTCAAATAAATCATTTCTAATTTCCTTTCACATTGCGTTTTCTTCAGCTGCTATTTACTTAACAACATGTTGCTCTTTCTTTTCTCAAACAGTCTCCGAAATACTGGACACTGTGTACTATATGCTGGATGTTTAGCGTCCAAATTTAAATTGAAGTCTTTATTAGATTTTAAACAATTTACGCAGTTAAAATCAATTGATGAGCATTCCGATGTCTTGTGCTGTGCACTACACTTAGAGCATGTTTCGGAATTAACACACTCTGTGTTTTTATGACCAAATTCTCCACATTTGAAGCAACGTAGAACATTAATGGCCTCTTGAACAGAACACCTATCCCACCCAATGTTTACTTTACCAGCAGACATCAGGCGGTCGAATGTGTCCCTATCAACTTCAACAATTGTATTATATTTATTGTATTTGAAGCGTGAATTTTCAAATTGCGCAATAACTTTGACTTCATTGATTCCGATGCCATCATTTTGACTTTTCAATAAGTCAATGAAGACTTCGGGGGAATATTGATCACTCATTCCCACAATTTTCAATTTTGGCTTAGCGTTTGTAGGAATGACAGCATTGTACCTTTCACCTAAATTGCTTTCAATGTTTTTTTTCACGTCTTCAATATTATCCCCTATTGCACACTCAGCAATTATCGAGCATTTTGTGTACTTTCGGATCCAAATTTTCTTTCAAAAAAATTCTAGTGTCTTCACTAGATTGAGAAGACTCGACTGGTTTAATCACAATGACCGGCCGAGTCTTACGGTTTTCAGCGCGCTTTAATTTATTTACCGTATTCCCAATCGATCCCGCTAAAACATTCGCGTATGTCGGAGATTTTTGAGAAAAAACCTCGTTATCTTGCATAATCGCGTCTTCAATCGGTTCTTCATATTTATTCGAAATAATTTTTTTCTTATTGGGAATAGAGTCCAGTTCAGAGTGAACCGTTCTCTCAGTTCTAGATCTCTTTCTATTCATTGGCACACTTTTCTCTCGATTAACATTTTCGATTACTTCTATTTTGAAATCTTCAAGCTTTTTGGCAACATTGGCTTCAATGCATGCCATGCTCTCACGAAGAGAATTGCTGATCGATTTCAAAATAGTATCGATACCGTTAGCAACCGCGATGTTTATCTTAGTTTCGATTCCGCTTTGAGAATTTGTAAGCGACTCAGAGATAGATAACAAAGTACCCATCATCTTTGTCATCTCACCACTCAAAACATCATCTATCCCGCCATCATCTTGGGCCGATAAACATGCAGCACATTTAAAAACAATATTTTCATTATCGTTAACGACTTTCGCCGCTATTGCGGTGTGCAAACTCGATGAAATCGAGACTTGCACTTACCCACGCAAACAACGGGATCATCGCTAACACGAACTATATTACCACGTTTTGCACAGTCCATATCAAACGCACAAACAACCGCCGGCTGGACTCGTCCAGCAGCAACGGCGAAGGAAAAGGCAGCGAACAATGGAAAAATATAACAATAAATATTTCACCCAGCAGCCGTAGCGTCTATGTGATATAGACGCGATGGTCGGCGCTGACACAAATTAAATCAATAAAAGAACGAATAAATCGAAAGCATGCAAAGACACTTCTACTTATCCGTTTAGGTATCCAATTTGGCCGTCGGATCACTAGTACTAGATCACCTGAAGCACTTGATTTCACGCAAAAAAAAACTTTTTAATTGAGACACTAGCGGTACACAAGCTACCATGTTCACCGTATCACCACCATTGAAATTCAAAGACTATTGAAAGCTATACCTGCTTTGATCGATATATGAAGCCTCAACATAATTTAATTGTGGTATCGTACTACTTGAACGTTCCAAACTCATTGATTCCTTGCGATGTGTTTAAAGTCTCCAAATGCACGACGAATCGGCCATGATCAAAATCAAATAACAAATCGTTTGAAATAATTGGTTTTATCGAAATAACAACATCCTCGACTTTTGGCTTCTGTACATCGCCTTAATTTTGCATATATTCATATTGGGAGGTATTTAGTTATTTTTGTTGTTTTCCAGAAACTAAAAGTGGTCGTCTTTAAATACAAAATGGTGTCCAGGATCAGTGTTTGGTTTCCATGCAACATCTTGAATACGGAAATATCCATATTGAGCATTATTCGGTCATTTTCGACGTTTCCTAGAAGTTGCCATTTAGCAATTTAAAATGGTGCCTGAGGTCAATTGTTAGCTCATTGCATCATTCTGGTTCCAGTGATACTCATATTGGGTAGTATTTGTTTTTTTTAGGCTGTTTTCACAAACCGGTACTCGGCATCTTGGATTTCAAAATGGTATTTAAGATAATTTCTGGCACCTGAGCGTCATTCTGGTTGAAGAAAAACCCATATTGGGTGTTATTCGATCATTTTCAGCTGTTTCCCTGGAACCGGTTGCCGCCGTGTATCATTCTACATCCGGAGATACTCATATTGGGTGGTATTTGGTACTGGTTCCTAAAACTTCCATATTGAATGGTGTTTGGTTATTTCCGGCTGTTTGCCAGATACTGGAAGTCACAATCTCAAAATTCAAGATTGTGCCTGTGATCAATTTTAAGCTTCTGTCCATCTTTCTGGTTCCGGAGATACTCATATTTGATGGGAATTGTCTATTTCAGGCCGTTTTCCAGAAACCGGAAGTTGCCATCTTACAATTCAAAATGTTGTCTGAAGTCAATTTGTGGCTCCAGTGCATCATTACGGTTCCAGAAATACCCATATTGGGTGGTATTTGGTCGTTTGCAGCTGTTTTTCCGAAACCGGAAGTCGCCATTTTGGATTTCAAAATGGCATTTGAAGACAATTTAGATCGATTTTAACTCCTGTGTATCATTCTAGATCCGGATATTATTATATTGGATGGAAATCGGCCATTTTTGGCTGTTTTCCATGAACCGGAATTTGCAATCTTACAATCCAAAATTTTGCCTGAGGTCGATTATGAAACAAATTTGTTACCACTAAAAACATTCACATGCTAAATTTGGTTCTATTTACTCGGTTATTTCTCGAGATGTGCAGAAATTTTGGTTTCATTTGTATGGCACCCCTCCCTTCCAAAAGAAGGAGAGGTGTCAAAATATTATGGACATATTTCTTTACCACTAAAAACATTTACCTGCCAAATTTGTTTCCATTTAGTTGATTGGTTCTCGAGATGTGCAGAAATGTGTGTTTCATTTGTATGGAACCCCTCCCTTTCAGAAAAGGGAGTGGCGTCCAACTAGTATTGCAATATTTGTTACCCCTTAAAACATCCACATGCCAATTTTGGTTTCATTTGCTTGGTTTGTTCTTGAGTTGTGCAGAAACTTATGTTTCATTTGTATGGGACCCCTCCCTTCCAGAAAAGGGAGGGGTCTCAAACTGTCATAGGAACCTTTATCGGCACCGAAAACCCCTTAATACCAATTTTCACTTCGATCGGTTCGGTAGTTTTCGAGCCTATATGAATCAGATAGACAGAGAGACCGGCTTGACTTTTTATATGTATAGATTACAACTTCAATATTTTAGAACCTAAAGAGTGAATATACATTTATTGGATTGAATCGTTCATGTAAATCTATTTAAACAAATAAAAGTTTGACTGAGAAATGCTGGGTCTGACCGCTAGGTGGATTATTTTAGGTTTTTTGTGATAATTTTATGAGTTCACCCGAATTAATTTCTTACCAGTTTTTTCTCGATTGAAATTGAATAATTACGTCATTTTCATCCGAGTACAGAAGTTTTTGAAGTACTTAAGTGAGAATAATACACAAAATTTGAAAAAAAACATAATATTTTGAAGTAGATATCTCAGCGGGTAGCAAGTATTAGCAAACCATGATTTTTTCTAAAAATTGTCAATCAAAAAATCTTTATTTTCTGAAAATTTGAAAGAAGTGTTTTTTGGTGTTTTTGTGGTATTTCAGCTTGAATATAACCATAGGTTTAATATAAGAATACAATTGCTATGTATTTATTGCATGAAATAGACGGTCCAGCACTTTGATACTCTATCCAACCTATGTGCAGTCTTCAGCGAAGTTTCTCAGTGTAATAAGAACTTCAACTTGACACTCAGTTTAGTTCGCGATTTGGCCGCAGTGATGGCGCTTCGACACCAACTTTTTCTTCTTACACGCGACCGTGTATTTCATGCAATATATACATAGCAATATATTTTTATATGAAACCTATGGTTATATTCAAACTGAAATATCACAAAAACACCAAAAAACACCTCCTTCAAATTTTCAGAAAATAAAGATTTTTTGATGGACAATTTGAAAAAAAACATCGTTTGCTAATACTTGCTACCCGCTGAGATATCTACTTCACAAAATTATGTATTTTTTTCAAATTTTGTGTATTATTTTCACTCGAGTACTTCAGAAACTTCTGTACTCAGATGAAAACGAAGTAATTATTCAATTTCTATCGAGAAAAAACTGGTAAGAAATTAATTCGGGTGAACTCCACCCGAATTAATTTCCAATCAATTCACCTAGCGGTCAGACCCAGCTTTTCTCATTCAAAATTTGATTTGTAAAAAACTTAAATTAATCCACCTAGCGGTCAGACTCTGCCTTTCTCATTCAAACTTTTATTTGTTTAAATAGATTTACATGAACGCTTTAATCCAATAAATTAATATTCACTTTATAGGTTCTAAAATATTGATGTTATAATCTATACATATAAAAAGTCAAGCCGGTCTGTCTGTCTGTCTGTCTGATCCATATAGGCTCGAAAACTACCGAACGATCGAAATGAAAATTGGTATTAAGGGGTTTTTGGTGCCGATAAAGGTTCCTATGATAGTTTGAGACCCCTCCCTCTTCTGGAAGGGAGGGGTCCCATACAAATGAAACATAAATTTCTGCACAACTCAAGAACAAACCAAGCAAATGAAACTGAATTTGTCATGTGGATATTTTAAGGGGTAACAAATATATCCATAATAGCTGAACGCCACTCCCTTTTCTGGAAGGGAGGGGTTCCATACAAATGAAACACACATTTCTGCACATCTCGAGAACCAATCAACTAAATGGAACTAAATTTGGCAGGTAAATGTTTTTAGTGGTAAAAAATATGTCCATAATACATTGACATCTCTCCTTCTTTTGGAAGGGAGGGGTGCCATATAAATGAAACACAAATTACTGCACATCTCGAGATTTAACCGAGTAAATAGAACAAAATTTAGCATGTGAATGTTTTAGGGGTAACAAATATGTCCATAATGGTTCGACACCTCTCCCTTTGGAAGGGAGAAGTTCCATACAAATGAAACACAAATTTCTGCACATCTCGAGAGCTAACCAACTAAATGGAACCATATTCGGCAGGTGAATGTTTTTAGTGGTAACAAATTTGTTTCATAATCGACCTCAGGCAAAATTTTGGATTGTAAGATGGCAACTTCCGGTTTATGGTAAACAGCCAAAAATGGCCGATTTCCACCCAATATAATGTTATCCGGATCTAGAATGATACACAGAAGTTAAAATCGATCGAAATTGTCTTCAAAATCCATTACAAAATCTAAAATGGCGACTTCCGGTTTCGGAAAAACAGCGGCAAACGACCAAATACCACCCAATATGGAAATTTCCGGAACCGTAATAATGCACTGGAGCCACAAATTGGCTTCAGACAACAGAATTTTAAGATGGCAACTTCCGGTTTCTGGAGAACGGCCTGAAATAGACGATTCCCATTAAATGAGTATCTCCGGAACCAGAAAGATGGACAGAAGCTTAAAATTGATCACAGGCACAATCTTGAATTTTAAGATTGTGGCTTCCGGTATCTGGCAAACAGCCGGAAATGACCAAACACCATTCAATATGGATGTTTTCGGAACCAGTGTTACGCCCAGATGACAGAAATGGATTTCACAGGTAATTTTAAAGTCCAAAATGACGACTTTCGGATTCTGGAAAACAGCCCAAAGTGACCAAATACCACCCAATATGAGTATCTACGGAGACAGAATATTGCAAGAAGCTAAAAATTGACCTCAGACACCATTATGAATTGTAGGATGGCAACTTCAGGTTTCTGGAAAACAGCCAAAAACGGCCGATTTCCGTCTAACATGAGTATCTCCGGATCTATAATGATACACAGCGGCAGCCGGTTCCAGGGAAACAGCCGGAAATGATCAAATAACACCCAATATGGGTTTTTCTTCAACCATAGTGACGCTCAGATGCCAGAAATTATCTTAAATACCATTTTGAAATCCAAGATGCCGAGTACCGGTTTGTGAAAACAGCCTAAATAAAAAAAAACAAATACTATCCGATATGAGTATCTCTGGACCAGAATGATGCAATGAGCTAACAATTGACCTCAGGCACCATTTTAAATTGCTGAATGGCAACTTCTAGGAAACAGTCGAAAATGACCGAATAATGCTCAATATGGATATTTCCGTAATCAAAATAATGCAAAGAAACCAAACACTGACCCTGGACACCATTTTGTATTTAAAGACGACCACTTTAGTTTCTGGAAAACAACCAAAACAACTAAATACCTCCCAATATGAATATATTCAGAGTTAAGGCGATGAACAGAAGCCAAAAGTCGAGGATGTTGTTATTTCTATAAAACCAATCATTTTAAATGATTTGTTATTTGATTTTGATCATATCCTATGGCCGATACGTCTTGCATTTGGAGACTTTAAACACATCGCACAGAAGAGTAACTCGAGTGAAAACCTGGCCAAAATTATTCTCGCTGCTATTTAGTAAATTTTGGGAAATATTTAAATGAGAAGTGGAAGTAGCTGGTTCGAGTATTGTATCAAAGGATTACTTTGAATATCACACACACACAACATATAAGGAGGGGGGGGAGGGATTCGTTAGTACCTTAAGTATTTATGATATATATTAGTAAATAATGAGTATGTGTGTCCAATCACAAATGGTAACTTCACTAACAAACTTCATAACAATTTGATATGTGGCTCAAAAGTTATGGAAAGAAAAGAAACTATTCAAAACTATACCTGCTATGATCGAAATATGTGGCCTCAACATAATTAAATGTGGTATCGTACTATTTGAACGTTCCAAATTCATTGATTCCTTGCGATGTGTTTGAAGTCTGCAAATGCACGACGAATCAGCCATAGGGTATGATCAAAGTCAAAAAACAAATCGTTTGAAATGATTGGTTTTATCGAAATGACAACATCCTCGATTTTTGGCTTCTGTACATCGCCTTAATTCTGAATATATTCATATTGGTTGGAACCGGAAGTCGCCAACCTAGAATCCAAAATGGGGTCTGTGGTCGATTTCAGCCATTTTTGGCTGTTTTCCAGAAACCAGAAATTGCCATCCTACAATTCATAATGGTGTCTGAGGTCATTTTTTAGCTCCTTGTAATATTCTGGCTTCAGAGATACTCATATTGGGTAATATTTCATTATTTTGGCTGTTTTTCAGAAACCGAAAGTCGTCATTTTGGACTTTAAAATTTCTGTCATCGGCATGATTCTGGCTGTTTGCCAGACACCGGAAGTCACCATTATAAAATTCAAGATAGTGTCTGTGATCAATTTTTAGCTTCTGTGCATCTTTCTGGTTCGGAGATACTCATATTTAATGGGGATCGCCCATTTCAGGCTGCTTTCCAGAAACCGGAAGTTGCCATCTTACAATTCAAAATGTTGTCTAACGTCGGGGAGCTCCGTAGCCGCAAGGTTACAGTGTCCGGTTTGGTAAGCGGGTGGGTTCGAATTTTAGTAGAATCAGGCCATTTGGTTGTCAAAGGACTTCAAGCGTGGGTTTATTCTCAGGCTCCCCACCACGTACCCTTCCTTCAATCTGGATTCTACAGTACCCCTGTTGACTCTTCTCCTAACAAAAATAAGTCCCTATTATAATAAAACTGGTGTGAGTAACATATGAAAGTTCTCTCCAGGGAATTTTAACTAGGCGATATTGCTAGGATGGACAGAGGCTCGGTATAGTAGAGCAGTAAGCTTGAAACGGAAAGGTAATTACACACAAGCACTGATATGAATGATAAGCGTATCACTTACTTCAATAGTGTTACTGCTAATAATATGAAGTGCCGAGCACAGAAAACACCTGGGCAATATCACAATAGATCTAAGGCGACATCCATGAATTACGTAACGCAAAAAAACCCAATTTTCGGACCCCCACTCCCCATGTGTAACGAAACGTAACGCCAACACCTTCCCCCCCAAAAAAATTACGTCACGCTGCAGAAGGATTTCCTTGATTAAAAGGCTCGTTTTTGAGAGTCTCTCCAGAGATTTTTCGTTACGTAACGCTGAACTCACCTCCCCCCCTCCCCTGTGTAACAAATCGTAACGCCCAAGTATACTCCCCCTCACCACTATGAGCGTTACGTAATTTATGGATGCCGCCTAAGCTCTGGTCGCCGTGATGAGTCCACACAGAAAAAAACGTCGATTTGTGGCTCCAGTGCACACTGAGCCAGAAATGGAATCTAGCGGAACGATATTAATAGCGCTCTTAGGGTTTGTCCAATCGGTTGCCGATCTTCTACAAAGTTTCTTGGTATAGTTAGGGCGTCATTTTGGAAGTTTGAATTGGTTCGGAATTTAGCCGCAATGGTGGCGTTGCGATGCCAACTTTTTTCCCTTACACGCTAGAGCTTTGCGGTATTCGACAAAGTTGTAGATCTCTGAATTTCATGAAACTTTACAGAGATCTACGAGTTTTTGTAAAATTTGTCTGAATATCACGTTTTGCCTTTCTCCTAGAAAGGTATAGCAATCACTTGCAAAACCGAAGATTTAAAAGTGCTCCAGAGGGCCGAATGGCATATATCACACGACTAAGCTCGACGAGCTGAGCATTTTCTGTATGTGTGTGTATGTGTGTGTGTGTATGTGTGTGTGTGTGTATGTGCAGATTTTTATTCTCACTCACTTTTCTCAGAGATGGCTGAACCGATTTTTATGAAATTAATTGCAAACGAAAGGTCTTGCCGTCCCATAAAATCCAATTCAATTTCATTGTAGTCGGATTAGTTTAGAGGTTATGTATCAAAATGTAAAAATTATGAAACATCATTATCTCTAAAACCACACCACCGATTTGAACAAAATTAGATTCAAATGAACGGGCTACCTGAAAAACCCTTAACTTTTGAATTTTATAAAGATTGATTTTGTGGTTCAAAAGTTATGAAACGAAACGTGTTCTGAAGACTGTTTAATCTCACTCATGTTTCTCAGAGATGGCTGGACCAATTTTCATAAAATCCGTGCCAAATGGAAGGTCTAGTTGCCCCATAAGACCCTATTGATTTGTTTTGCAATCGGACTATTAGTTTGCCTGTTCTGTTTAAAAATGTGAAATCCAGCTATGAAAAGAAACATATTCCGAAGATTACTTGGACTCACTCATTTTTCTCAGAGATGGCTGACCCGATTTCCACAAAATTGGTGTCAAATGAAAGGTCTAGCTGCCTCATAACACTCTATTGAATTTTACTCTAATCGAACAGTAACTTCGTCTGTAATATACCGAAATGTGAAAATCACAAAACTTTATTATCTCAGAAACTACACAACCGAATTGATCAATATCATTATCAGATGAGCGGGCTAGTTAAGGGTTAACTGATGAATTATGAATGAACACGTGGTTTCAAAGTTTGGCTGCCCTATACGTTCCCATACCGTTTGATTGTAATCCAACTTAAGCAACCGTTATGTAACATTTAGGAGTGTTAACTAATCAGAATTGATTCTGGATAACGATCCAAAAATACGAGAGAGATCCTGTGATACTATAGTTCTCGATAACGAGCTTTACAGTCCACAGGCGAACCCAAGCCTTTTCAGTTTTTTCTCCCAACCCTAGTCCAAAATCGTAAAAACAGATAAATATCAATAATCAGAATAACAGCATATATGCTATTTCAACCAAAAAGCAACTTTCCAACCCGATATGCTTTTTGTTTCAATTTCAGGGGTTTAATCCTGATGTACTCAATATCCAGATTGTCTATGTCAGTCTACGCGCGCGTGGCTCAAACATGTGTAGTCGACTCTTTTTTTAAACTCTACTATTAAATATTATACAACTAATTCAAACAAAAATCCATCATCATCAGTGAACATAATAGCTTAGTTTACCCAATAAATAAAAAAAAAATACATAAATTTTACAATCTTCGTCATTAATTTACAAAAAATTCTATATAATCTGTCTGCAAAACAGACTTTATGTGTGAAATACAAAGCCTTTTAAACTCCGCCATTGTTGCTGCACGTTTTACCTGTCTTGGCATCGAATTGAAAAAATTTATTCCTTTGTACAACAAAGAGTTCTGTGATCTTCCAAAAAGAAAATTTGGTGTTCTAGCATCATCCGCGTTTCTAGTGTTGTACCTATGAAAATCACTTCCCCTATCAATTCGATTACACAAATATCGAGGCAGCATATTATTAAAAATTTTATATAGAAACACCATTGTCAGAAAATATACTCTTTGCTTCACAGAAAGCCATTGTAATGCGTCCAGCAGAAAACTCGAGGAAGTGTATCTATTACATCTTAATATTAATCGCATAACTTTATTTTGTAAGCGCTGCAGTCTCAATATTTGTGTATTGTTTGCAAGAAATAATATGGATGGGCAAAAATCTATATGTGGTGAAATGATTGACTTATAAAGACTAATTTTACTACTAACAGTCAATTCATTTTTCAATCGGCACAGAAATCCGTATTTTTTTGTCATTTTCTTGATGACATTGTCAATGTGAGACTTAAAAGTTAATTTGTCATCAATAATCACTCCAAGATACTTTATTTCGTTTACGCGATCAATCGTCTCACCATCAATTGCAATATTTACGTCTGGTCTGGAGTTGGCAAAAGAAATGATTAAGTACTTTGTTGTGCTAATATTTAATTTAAGCTGTTTAAATTTAAACCAATTCGCCAGATAATGTAAATCTTGATTTAAAAGTGCCACAACGTCATTAGGATTCTTAGTCGCAATGAACAGAACAGTATCATCAGCAAATAAGTTGATATCGCAAAACCGTAAAACTCGCTTCATGTCATTAATATAAATAATGAACAAAATGGGCCCTAAAACACTTCCTTGCGGTACACCAAGTGTATTAGCAATGGAATCCGATTCAGAATCATTAAAACGAGTCTTCTGAGTTCTAGCACACAAATAGCTCTCAAACCATTTGTATGCTGTCCCTACGATACAAAAGCGCTCCAATGTTTGTAACAATAAGGGCCTAGAAATTGTTTCAAAAGCGCGTTTTAGATCCAAAAACACTGCAAAAATAGTTTCTTTAGCCTCGATTTTTTCTTTCCATTTTTCTAACACCAGATTTGAAGCAGACTCACAAGAGTGACCCTCTCGATAACCTGATTGCTCTGGGATTAGCGAATCATTACTATTTAAATAATCCATCAGCTGGCCTTTCACAACTAGTTCTAAAATTTTCTCTAATGTGTGCAACATATTAATGGGGCGGAACTCTTCGGCTTTATCCGTCCCATTAATCTTGGGGATAGGAACCACAAGTGATTCCTTCCAAACCTGAAGCACGTGCCCTGTTTGCAGTGATTCATTGGTAAGGTCCAGCAGATCGTGTCCAATGACATGGAAGCAATCTTGTATTACTTTTGCGTTGACATTGTCGATACCAGCCGATCTCGCAAGAGAAAAACAAATATCTTTCAACTGTGCAAAAGTAATAGGATGAAAACCGGAAAAATTACAGTTATTATGGACCGGCTGTATTATTTCGAGAGGTTCGTTGACCAAATCAATACTCTGATTGATCGATTGAACACTATCAACGAAATAACTGTTGAATTTACTTGCAATCACTCGCGCCGAATGTTCTTCTAAGCCATTAAAAGTTATGGTTTGCGGGCAACTATCTTGACTTTTTATTTTTTTTTTTTTCTCCACATAACATTTATTTGACACGGCACAAATACAATTTAATGTTTAACGGCGCCAATTATATCTGATGACTTAAAACCTAAGCAAATTTTTTATCCTCGCTGCCGACTACGAGCTGAAATTAAGTCTAACTTAAAACTAGCATGGGATTTCCAATCAGTGTTTTGTTGTTCAATGGTCGTCTGATAATCGTCGAATGGCATGTATGGATTCGTTCTGCTGAGCCACGATGTCGTGAGTTGGGACAGAGGCTCGTAGTCCTTGGGTCCTGGTTCTATTGTGCGGGGTCTGGTTGCTGGTTTTGTGCTTAAGGTTCAAACGTGTTCTTGTCGTTTTGTTGGGTGTAGACGGAGGGGAACGGGACTAGACTGGGGCGTGGATGGATTTCAGGAAAACGTATATAAGGGACATGTAGGATAGGTCACGGCTCGCCAAGACATCACGAACAGGAACAGCCGGCTGTCTACCCTCGGCCTGCAGGGAAGCTATTAATTTAGACCTGGCGTCACGGTGTACAGGGCATGACCAAACCACATGCTCTATGTCGTGATAACCTTCACCACAGGCACAGATACCACTTTCCCCGAGCCCAACACGACGGAGATGCGCGTCAAATCTATAGTGATTGGACATAAGCCGGGACATCACGCAAATGAAATCCCGACCTACATCCAACCCCTTGAACCACGGGTTCGTCGATACTTTGGGGATTATGGAATGTAACCACCTTCCCAATTCCCCTCTGGTCCAAGCATTTTGCCAACTGATGATCGTATTCTGACGTACAAGTGCGAAAAATTCATTAAAGGCAATTGGTCTTTCATAAATATCACCGTTTGTTGCGCCCACCTTAGCCAAAGAGTCCGCTTTCTCATTACCCGGTATCGAGCAGTGAGAAGGGACCCACGCTAAGGTAATCTGAGTAGATTTTACGGATAAAGCACTCAGATGTTCCCGTATTTTCCCCAGGAAATACGGAGAGTGCTTAACATCTTTCATCGATCGGAGAGCCTCAATGGAACTGAGACTGTCCGTAAAGATGAAATAATGGTCCGTGGGCATTTTTTCGATAATCCCTAGGGTGTACTGAATTGCAGCTAATTCTGCGACGTAAACAGAAGCAGGATTATCGAGCTTATGGGAGACGGTTAAATTGTCATTGAAGATACCGAAGCCAGTGGACCCATCAAGAAGTGATCCGTCAGTGTAGTACATATTGTCGCAGTTGATGTTCCGATATTTATTGGAAAAAATTTTAGGGATCTGCTGCACGCGTAAATGATCCGGGATTCCACGAGTTTCTTCTATCATGGATGTATCGAAAAACACAGTAGAATCAGAAGTATTTGATAAGTCGACACGATTTGGAATATTCGAAGAAGGGTTAATATTTTGGGACATGTGATTGAAATACAATGTCATAAAACGGGTTTGAGAATTAAGTTCGATTAACCTTTCAAAATTTTCAATCACGGGACGGTTCAAGACCTCACATTTGATTAGAATACGAGAAGACAGGCTCCAGAAGCGGTTTTTCAATGGTAGTACTCCAGCTAAAACCTCCAAACTCATCGTATGGGTCGACTGCATGCAACCTAAGGCGATACGCAAACAACGATATTGTATTCGCTCCAGTTTGATCAAATGTGTGTTTGCTGCGGAGCGGAAGCAGAAACACCCGTATTCAATAACAGACAATATCGTTGTTTGGTAAAGCCTTATAAGGTCTCCTGGATGGGCTCCCCACCATTGTCCGGTTATTGTACGAAGAAAATTCACTCTTTGTTGACATTTTTTCATCAGATACCTCACGTGACAACCCCAGGTGCCTTTAGAGTCGAACCAGACACCAAGATATTTGTGTACCAAAACCTGAGAAATCGTTTTACCCATTAATTGTGTTTGAAGCTGAGCAGGTTCATGCTTCCTAGAAAAAACTACTATCTCAGTCTTCTCCGGAGAGAATTCGATACCTAGCTGTAAAGCCCAAGCAGACAAATTGTCCAAGGTATCTTGCAATGGTCCTTGCAAATCGGCAGCTTTGGCTCCTGTAACAGAGATTACACTGTCGTCTGCAAGTTGTCTTATCGTGCATGAATCTGCCAGACATTCGTCGATGTCATTTACATAAAAGTTGTAAAGAAGGGGGCTTAAACATGAGCCCTGGGGAAGACCCATGTAGCTAATGCGAAAAGTTGCCAAATCGCCATGCGTAAAATGCATGTGCTTTTCGGACAACAAATTGTGCAAAAAATTGTTCAAAATTGGAGAAAATCCTTGTCGGTGAAGTTTACCCGAAAGAATGTCAATAGAAACGGAATCAAAAGCCCCCTTAATGTCCAAGAACGCAGACGCCATTTGTTCTTTACGAGCATACGCCAGCTGAATATCTGTTGAAAGCAACGCAAGACAATCATTCGTCCCTTTGGCACGGCGGAAGCCAAATTGAGTTTATGATAGTAGACCATTTGATTCGACCCAGTGGTCTAAACGACGGAGTATCATTTTTTCCATCAATTTCCGGATACAGGATAGCATTGCAATCGGCCTATAAGAGTTGTGATTAGAAGCTGGTTTCCCTGGTTTTTGGATGGCGATCACCTTCACTTGCCTCCAATCCTGCGGTACAATGTTTTGCTCCAGGAACTTATTGAACAAGTTCAACAAGCGCCTCTTGGCATTGCCGGGTAGATTCTTCAACAAGTTGAATTTGATTCTATCTAATCCAGGCGCGTTATTGTTACAGGACAGGAGGGCAACTGAAAATTCTGCCATCGTAAAAGGTGATTCTATCGCGTCGTGGCCCGGAGACGCATCGCGAACAATATTTTGCTCAGGAACAGAGTCCGGACATACTTTCCTGGCAAAATCAAATATCCACCGACTTGAAGACTCCTCGCTTTCGTCGACCGTAACGCGATTCCGCATTCTTCGGGCTGTGTTCCAAAGAGTGCTCATCGATGTCTCCCTCGACGTCTCGTTCACGAATCGACGCCAATATCCACGTTTCTTTGCTTTAGCCAAGCTTTTAAGCTTGGTATCAAGCTCCGAATACCGTAAATAGTCGCCAGGTATACCTCCCGTCTGGTAGGCCTTAAACGCGTCGGATCTTTGCGTGTAGACATCGGAGCACTCTTGGTCCCACCACGGAGTGGGAGGCCGTTCTTTGATCGTTACGCCGGGATATTTCTTCGTTTGGGCTTGCAACGCGGCGTCGAGAATCAAGCCCGCGAGGAGGTTGTATTCTTCAAGTGGTGAATGATGTTGAATCGACTCGACCGCTTTTGAAATCATTTCCTCGTATAACTTCCAATCGACATTTCGTGTGAGGTCATACGGAATGTCAATTGGTCGCATGCGAGTTGACCCGTTAGTAATTGAAATAAGAATAGGCAGATGGTCGCTACCGTGAGGATCGAGGATTACCTTCAATGTGCAATCCAACCGTAGCGACGTCGAACATAAGGATAGATCCAAAGCGCTTGGGCGCGCTGGAGGTTTCGGGATACGTGTCATTTCACCGTTGTTTAAAATAGTCATGTCGAAGTCATCGCAAAGGTTATAGATTAAAGAGGAGCGATTATCATTGTATGGGGAACCCCAAGCCACGCCATGAGAGTTGAAGTCTCCCAAAATCAAACGTGGCGAGGGAAGAAGTTCTATTAAATCAAAGAGCAGCCGTTGCCCAACCTGTGCTCTGGGGGGAATATATATTGAGGCAATACAAAGCTCTTTACCTTGTATTGTCATTTGACATGCGACAACTTCGATGCCTGGAATCGAGGGGAGGTTAATACGATAGAAAGAATAGCACTTTTTAATCCCTAAAAGTACTCCTCCATATGGGGTGTCTCGATCAAGGCGAATAATATTAAAATCATGGAAGTTGAGATCAATATTTGAAGTAAGCCAAGTTTCGCAAAGGGAAAATGCATCGCATTTGTTTTTATTTATCAAAACTTTAAACGAATCAATTTTTGGTAAAATACTTCTACAATTCCACTGTAAGACTGAGATAGAATCCTTCATATACGCAGTTGAATTATGCATCGAAGGATACAATCGCTGCAAGGAGGGGCCATTGGGCAGTCAACTGCTTCAAAAATGATCTAACTGTTGGGAGAAATGCTGTAAGAAAAATTTTAATTGGATCGGGTACATTGAAAGTTTCAAAAATCCAGTCCACAATGTCAGAAAATTTCACTAATCCAGAGTTTGTTTCATCAACTGGGAGTGTAAAAGGAGCAACTGGGGTTTTAGATGCTCCTGGCAGTGCTGGGAACTCCTTCTGGGACTTTAAATTTGCCAGCCCAGGAGGAGTTTGCTTCGGTTTTTCCGCAGCACTGTTTGGTTTGTTTGTAACTTTCATTTCACTTTGAGAAATCTTAGGACCTTTTCTGGGAAGTTTAGGAGAGGAAATATTTTTCCTCTTTCTAGACTCCCCAGGATTGGCGTAAGATGCTCCCGCTGGTGAATCGTCAGAATCGGTTTCATCAGAGGACAACAGATCGAAGGGGTTCGAAGTAACGGGAGAAGTGGTAACGGTCTTCTTCAGCATGTCAGCGTAGGAACGCTTTGAACGCTCTTTGAGAGACCGTTTTATTTTATCCCTGCGCTGCATGTACACCGCACATGTCGAGAGCTCATGCAGATCTTCTCCGCAGTGAATACACTTTTCAGCGTTAACACTGCAAGAATCTTCCGCATGAGACTCCCCACACTTGCCACAACGTGCCTTATTGCAGCAGTAGGCGGCTGTATGGCCTAACTGCTTGCAATTCAGGCAGTTCATGACGCGGGGCACGTAGAGCCTCACAGGGAGACGAACCCGGTGGATCGAGACGTGGCTTGGTAGTGCAGACCCGGCGAACGTAACTCGAAACGAGTCTGACGGAGTGTATACTGTTTTGCCACCGATGATCGATGCTGACCGCAATTGCTTGCAGTCGAGCACCTTTACTTCGGGACACGTTTTGTTCTTAAAGCACCCTTTGGCACTTTGCAGTATACACTCGACGGACAGACTCGAATCGGTTATGACACCGTCGATCTCCACGTCTCGTGCGGGTATGTAAACGCGATACTCGCGTGTGAAGAGCTCAGAGCAAGCTATATCGTTGGCCTCTTTCAGGTTACCGACCACGACACGGAGCTTGTTAGGCCGGACCTTGGAAATTTCGGTCACGCCCTTGTACTCCTTCGTCAGGTCTTTAGAAATCTGCAAGAGGTTCAACTTTTTCGATTTCGGTCCTGCCTTTGGCCAAAAATAAACAGTATAGCTGCCCTGGGCTCCGTCTGGGTAAAGCCTGGGGCGAGGGGGGACTGAAGAATGAACAGGGGAGGGGGTAACAGAAGGGTCAGGGTCAGAGGGGTTCGGGGATGGTGGCGCGGGAGGCGAGGGATCTACATCCATCGCGCTAAGTCTAGCGCACTAGCGCTGACAAGAACACGTACCTTTTTATTTCTCCCTTCCAGTAAGGTTGGTTGTCCGATCGTTCGAAGTAGCAGCCGTTACAGCCAGCAGCACCAATACAGCAGCACCAAACAGCCACCAGCAGCGAGCCAGGTGTGAGATCACTCCACACAGCGATACAACTCGCTGACACTGATGGCTTCTTCTTTTTCCTCGTTTGTGTCTCGTCCACTGCTGTAGCACAATCCAGCCAGCAGCCAAATCGGCTTACGCACCAGCTGGCAGTCACGATGCGAAACAGTTGCACAAAGGCACGACCTTGAACCCGGATTTATTTCACTCGACCAGGCAAACAATGCCAACACTTGTTCACACGTCTTTTGTTTTATACTTTATCGGACCGATCACCAAACACGTCCAGTACTGATGCGTGTTCGGCACAGAAATGATCTTGACTTTTTATTAATGATTTTAAAATTTTCCATAACTCTTTGCTATTATTTTGATGTTGATCAATCTTCCGTTGTATATATTCACATCGTGCCTTTTTCAAGGTGCGTGAGTATATATTCCGCGCAGCGGTGTACCTATTCCAATCATTGCTATTTTTATTATTGCTTATTTATTATTGCTTTTTATCTCTTTTACGTTTTAAACGCAAAAGTTCTAAAGAGTACCAGCTGTTCGAATTATGCAATTCAACACACTTTTCGGAAACTAGGCTATTGGTACACTCTTTTAGCGTGTTAGTTAGAACAGCTGCTTTATTGTCGAAATTCCCTGTTATTGGATGAAAATTCAGGCTTCTCGAAACAAGCTGAGACATTGCTTGCTTCGAGTATCTATTCCAACACTTAATTTTTACTATATTATCACGGTTTCGATCATTCTCAAGTACAACACAAATTGTCTCATGATCTGTGATTTTATAATCGGCCTCAGTGAAAGAATGAACATTATCAAAATTCGAAAACACGTGATCAATTAATGTACGAGAGTGTCTGGAAATTCTTGTAACTTGAAAAACCGTTTGTTGTAAATTGAAAAAATCTGCTAATTGCCTCAATTGCTTCGAATTTGGTATATTAAGCCAATCGATATTAAAATCGCCAGCAATAACATTTAATTTACTCAAGTCAATAAAATTATCCCACCACTTTTCTAAAGTTTCTAAAAAACGCTGGTTACTTGTACTGGGGAGGTGGTACACAATTCCAAAATTTCCTACCGTCATGCCTCTTTCAACTGATATTCCTAGGAACCAATTATTTTCAAAAGATTCGTTTAATCGAATATTGAATTTGATTGATTCCTTGGCGTAAATAGCAACCCCACCAGTATGTCTGGAATGTGAAAGGCAAAAAGCAACTTTGTAACCCGGAATGCTATACTGATCAAATGCATCAGCTTCCACTATATGAGTTTCCGCTAGCAATACTAACATTGGACGTGTTGTTTCCACAAGATGCCGTAAAGCAACATAATTTGTAGATAAACCAGCAATATTCAAATAAATCATTTCTAATTTCCTTTCACATTGCGTTTTCTTCAGCTGCTATTTACTTAACAACATGTTGCTCTTTCTTTTCTCAAACAGTCTCCGAAATACTGGACACTGTGTACTATATGCTGGATGTTTAGCGTCCAAATTTAAATTGAAGTCTTTATTAGATTTTAAACAATTTACGCAGTTAAAATCAATTGATGAGCATTCCGATGTCTTGTGCTGTGCACTACACTTAGAGCATGTTTCGAAATTAACACACTCTGTGTTTTTATGACCAAATTCTCCACATTTGAAGCAACGTAGAACATAAATGGCCTCTTGAACAGAACACCTATCCCACCCAATGCTTACTTTACCAGCAGACATCAGGCGGTCGAATGTGTCCCTATCAACTTCAACAATTGTATTATATTTATTGTATTTGAAGCGTGAATTTTCAAATTGCGCAATAACTTTGACTTCATTGATTCCGATGCCATCATTTTGACTTTTCAATAAGTCAATGAAGACTTCGGGGGAATATTGATCACTCATTCTCACAATTTTCAATTTTGGCTTAGCGTTTGTAGGAATAACAGCATTGTACTTTTCACCTAAATTGCTTTCAATGTTTTTTTTCACGTCTTCAATATTATCCCCTATTGCACACTCAGCAATTATCGAGCCAGCTTTCCCGTTCCTAAAGTTTCTAATTAGGTGTACTTTCGGATCCAAATTATCTTTCAAAAAAATTCTAGTGTCTTCACTAGATTGAGAAGACTCGACTGGTTTAATCACAATGACCGGCCGAGTCTTACGGTTTTCAGCGCGCTTTAATTTATTTACCGTATTCCCAATCGATCCCGCTAAAACTTTCGCGTATGTCGGAGATTTTTGAGAAAAAACCTCGTTATCTTGCATAATCGCGTCTTCAATCGGTTCATCATATTTATTCGAAATAATTTTTTTCTTATTGGGAATAGAGTCCAGTTCAGAGTGAACCGTTCTCTCAGTTCTAGATCTCTTCCTATTCATTGGCACACTTTTCTCTCGATTAACATTTTCGAATACTTCTATTTTGAAATCTTCAAGCTTTTTGGCAACATTGGCTTCAATGCATGCCATGCTCTCACGAAGAGAATTGCTGATCGATTTCAAAATAGTATCGATACCGTTAGCAACCGCGATGTTTATTTTAGTTTCGATTCCGCTTTGAGAATTTGTAAGCGACTCAGAGACAGATAACAAAGTACCCATCATCTTTGTCATCTCACCACTCAAAACATCATCTATCCCGCCATCATCTTGGGCCGATAAACATGCAGCACATTTAAAAATAATATTCTCATTATCGTTAACGACTTTCGCCGCTTTTTTTAGTGAGCGGTGTGCAAACTCGATGGAATCGAGACTTGCACTTACCCACGCAAACAACGGGATCATCGCTAACACGAACTATATTACCACATTTTGCACAGTCCATATCAAACGCACAAACAACCGCCGGCTGGACTCGTCCAGCAGCAACGGCGAAGGAAAAGGCAGCGAACAATGGAAAAATATAACAATAAATATTTCACCCAGCAGCCGTAGCGTCTATGTGATATAGAGCGATGGTCGGCGCTGACACAAATTAAATCAATAAAAGAACGAATAAATCGAAAGCATGCAAATACACTTCTACTTATCCGTTTAGGTATCCAATTTGGCCGTCGGATCACTAGTACTAGATCACCTGAAGCACTTGATTTCACACAAAAAAAAAACTTTTTAATTGAGACACTAGCGGTACACAAGCTACCATGTTCACCGTATCACCACCATTGAAATTCAAAGACTATTGAAAGCTATACCTGCTTTGATCGATATATGAAGCCTCAACATAATTTAAATGTGGTATCGTACTATTTGAACGTTCCAAACTCATTGATTCCTTGCGATGTGTTTAAAGTCTCCAAATGCACGACGAATCGGCCATGATCAAAATCAAATAACAAATCGTTTGAAATAATTAGTTTTATCGAAATAACAACATCCTCGACTTTTGGCTTCTGTACGTCGCCATAATTCTGCATATATTCATATTGGGAGGTATTTAGTTATCTTGGTTGTTTTCCAGAAACTAAAAGTGGTCGTCTTTAAATACAAAATGGTGTTCAGGGTCAGTGTTTGGTTTCTATGCAACATCTTGAATACGGAAATATCCATATTGAGCATTATTCGGTCATTTTCGACTGTTTCCTAGAAGTTGCCATTTAGCAATTTAAAATGATGCCTGAGGTCAATTGTTAGCTCATTGCATCATTCCAGAGATACTCATATTGGGTAGTATTTGTTTTTTTTTTTTTTATTTAGGCTGTTTTCACAAACCGGTACTCGGCATCTTGGATTTCAAAATGGTATTTAAGATAATTTCTGGCACCTGAGCGTCATTCTGGTTGAAGAAAAACCCATATTGGGTGTTATTCGATCATTTTCAGCTGTTTCCCTGGAACCGGTTGCCGCCGTGTATCATTCTACATCCGAAGATACTCATATTGGGTGGTATGTGGTCACTTTGGGCTGTTTTTCAGAAACCGAAAGTCGTCATTTTGGACTTTAAAATTGCCTGTGAAATCAATTGCTGTCATCTGGTCGTAACACTGGTTCCGAAAACATACATATTGAATGGTGTTTGATTATTTCCGGCTGTTTGCCAGATACTGGAAGTCACAATCTTAAAATTCAAGATTGTGCCTGTGATCAATTTTAAGCTTCTGTCCATCTTTCTGGTTCCGGAGATACTCATATTTGATGGGAATTGTCTATTTCAGGCCGTTTTCCAGAAACAGGAAGTTGCCATCTTACAATGTTGTCTGAAGTCAATTTGTGGCTCCAGTGCATCATTACGGTTCCAGAAATACCCATATTGGGTGGTATTTGGTCGTTTGCAGCTGTTTTTTCGAAACCGGAAGTCGCCATTTTGGATTTCAAAATGGCATTTGAAGACAATTTCGATCGATTTTAACTCCTGTGTAACATTCTAGATCCGGATATTATTATATTGGATGGAAATCGGCCATTTTTGGCTGTTTTCCATGAACCGGAATTTGCAATCTTACAATCCAAAATTTTGCCTGAGGTCGATTATGAAACAAATTTGTTACCACTAAAAACATTCATATGCTAAATTTGGTTCTATTTACTCGATGATTTCTCGAGATGTGCAGAAATTTTGGTTTCATTTGTATGGCACCCCTCCCTTCCAAAAGAAGGAGAGGTGTCAAAATATTATGGACACATTTTTTTACCACTAAAAACATTTACCTGCCAAATTTGTTTCCGTTTAGTTGATTGGTTCTCGAGATGTGCAGAAATGTGTGTTTCATTTGTATGGAACCCCTCCCTTTCAGAAAAGGGAGGGGCGTCCAACTAGTATTGCAATATTTGTTACCCCTTAAAACATCCACATGCCAATTTTGGTTTCATTTGCTTGGTTTGTTCTTGAGTTGTGCAGAAACTTATGTTTCATTTGTATGGGACCCCTCCCTTCCAGAAAAGGGAGGGGTCTCAAACTATCATAGGAACCTTTATCGGCACCGAAAACCCCTTAATACAAGTTTTCACTTCGATCGGTTCGGTAGTTTTCGAGCCTATATGAATCAGATAGACAGAGAGACCGGCTTGACTTTTTATATGTATAGATTACAACTTCAATATTTTAGAACCTAAAGAGTGAATATACATTTATTGGATTGAAGCGTTCATGTAAATCTATTTAAACAAATAAAAGTTTGACTGAGAAATGCTGGGTCTGACCGCTAGGTGGATTAATTTAGGTTTTTTGTGATAATTTTATGAGTTCACCCGAATTAATTTCTTACCAGTTTTTTCTCGATTGAAATTGAAAAATTACGTCATATTCATCCGAGTACAGAAGTTTTTGAAGTACTTAAGTGAGAATAATACACAAAATTTGAAAAAAAACATAATATTTTGAAGTAGATATCTCAGCGGGTAGCAAGTATTTGCAAACCATGATTTTTCCTAAAAATTGTCAATCAAAAAATCTTTATTTTCTGAAAATTTGAAAGAAGTGTTTTTTGGTGTTTTTGTGATATTTCAGCTTGAATATAACCATAGGTTTAATATAAAAATACAATTGCTCGGGTGAACTCCACCCGAATTAATTTCCAATCAATTCACCTAGCGGTCAGACCCAGCTTTTCTCATTCAAAATTTGATTTGTAAAAAACCTAAATTAATCCACCTAGCGGTCAGACTCTGCCTTTCTCATTAAAACTTTTATTTGTTTAAATAGATTTACATGAACGCTTCAATCCAATAAATTAATATTCACTTTATAGGTTCTAAAATATTGATGTTATAATCTATACATATAAAAAGTCTGTCTGTCTGTCTGTCTGTCTGATCCATATAGGCTCGAAAACTACCGAACGATCGAAGTGAAAATTGGTATTAAGGGGTTTTTGGTGCCGATAAAGGTTCCTATGATAGTTTGAGACCCCTCCCTCTTCTGGAAGGGAGGGGTCCCATACAAATGAAACATAAATTTCTGCACAACTCAAGAACAAACCAAGCAAATGAAACTGAATTTGTCATGTGGATATTTTAAGGGGTAACAAATATATTCATAATAGCTGAACGCCCCTCCCTTTTCTGGAAGGGAGGGATTCCATACAAATGAAACACACATTTCTGCGCGACTCGAGAACCAATCAACTAAATGGAACTAAATTTGGCAGGTAAATGTTTTTAGTGGTAAAAAATATGTCCATAATAAATTGACACCTCTCCTTCTTTTGGAAGGGAAGGGTGCCATATAAATGAAACACAAATTTCTGCACATCTCGAGAACTAACCGAGTAAATAGAACAAAATTTAGCATGTGAATGTTTTGAGGGGTAACAAATATGTCCATAATGGTTCGACACCTCTCCCTTTGGAAGGGAGAAGTTCCATACAAATGAAAAACAAATTTCTGCACATCTCGAGAGCTAACCAACTAAATGGAACCATATTTGGCAGGTGAATGTTTATAGTGGTAACAAATTTGTTTCATAATCGACCTCAGGCAAAATTTTGGATTTACAGATGGCAACTTCCGGTTTATGGTAAACAGCCAAAAATGGCTGATTTCCACCCAATATAATATTATCCGGATCTAGAATGATACACAGGAGTTAAAATCGATCGAAATTGTCTTCAAAATCCATTACAAAATCTAAAATGGCAACTTCCGGTTTCGGAAAAACAGCGGCAAACGACCAAATACCACCCAATATGGAAATTTCCGGAACCGTAATAATACACTGGAGCCACAAATTGGCTTCAGACAACAGAATTTTAAGATGGCAACTTCCGGTTTCTGGAAAACGGCCTGAAATAGACGATTCTCATTAAATGAGTATCTCCGGAACCAGAAAGATGGACAGAAGCTTAAAATTGATCACAGGCACAATCTTGAATTTTAAGATTGTGACTTCCGGTATCTGGCAAACAGCCGGAAATGACCAAACACCATTCAATATGGATGTTTTCGGAACCAGTGTTACGCCCAGATGACAGAAATGGATTTCACAGGTAATTTTAAAGTCCAAAATGACGGCTTTCGGATTCTGGAAAACAGCCCAAAGTGACCAAATACCACCCAATATGAGTATCTACGGAGACAGAATGTTGCAAGAAGCTAAAAACTGACCTCAGACACCATTATGAATTGTAGGATGTCAGCTTCAGGTTTCTGGAAAACAGCCAAAAACGGCCGGTTTCCGTCTAACATGAGTATCTCCGGATCTATAATGATACACAGCGGCGTTTCTGGAAAACAACCAAAATAACTAAATACCTCCCAATATGAATATATTCAGAGTTAAGGCGATGTACAGAAGCCAAAAGTCGAGGATGTTGTTATTTCTATAAAACCAATCATTTTAAACGATTTGTTTATTGGTTTTGATCATATCCTATGGCCGATTCGTCGTGCATTTGGAGACTTTAAACACATCGCACAGAGGAGTAACTCGAGTGAAAACCTGGCCAAAATTATTCTCGCTGCTATTTAGTAAATTTTGGGAAATATTTAAATGAGAAGTGGAAGCAGCTGGTTCGAGTATTGTATCAAAGAATTACTTTGTATATCACACACATACAACATATAAGGAGGGGGGGGGGGGGGATTTGTTAGTACCATAAGTATTTATGATAAATATTAGTAAATAATGAGTATGTGTGTCCAATCACAAATGGTGACTTCTCAACACTGTTAGAAATTTGTAATTTTAATTGTTGGGATTTGTTTGCTTTCGCAATTAGGACTTATCATTCGTAGGGATTTAAACCTACTTGTCAGAAAAGGGGAAGTAAACTTACAACTAATTTATTTGCTAACTTATTGGCTATAAAGAGAGCTTATCGCAGCAATTAAGGATTGCAACGATTTTTGTCGAAAATTGTTAATAATTTTGTTTGACATAGCTTCTAATGGTTCAACACCAGTAAGTCTATGTAAATCAAGTGTACCAAACCAAGGAGGACGCTTCGAAATCATTTTCAGAATTTTATTCTGAATCCTTTGGAGCGTTTTCTGCCTTGACCAGATCGGTACAGCTTTAAGCATTGCTGGTCTAAAAATTTGTTTGCAAATCAGAAGTTTGTTCTTTAAACAAAGTTTAGAATTCCTGTTAATGGGAGGATATAAACATCTCGTATATTTAATGCACTTGGCTTGTATACTCTCAATGTGCTCTTTGAAAATAAGTTTTTTATCATAAATTAGTCCCAAGTACTTAACCTTGTCAGACCAACTTAAAATAACCCCATCCATCTTGACAACGTTTGGCTTGAGAAAAGAAGCCCTAGGCTTATGCGGAAAAATTATCATTTGAGTTTTAGAAGCACTGGGAGAGATTTTCCACTTTTGCAAGTAGGAAAAAAAATATCTAAACTTTTCTGCAATCAACTGCATATGACACGAAGACTTTTTCCTTTTACGGAAATGCTTGTGTCATCGCAGAACAATGACTTTGTGCATCCTGGAGGCAAATCAGGAAGATCTGAAGTGAATATGTTGTACAGGACTGGACCCAAGACTGAACCTTGAGGTACACCTGCTCTGACAGAAAATCTATCAGATTTTGAATTCTGATAGACAACCTGCAGAGTTCGATCAGTAAGATAATTTTTTAAAATTTTGATTAGGAAAATTTGAAAATTAAAGTTTGCAATTTCGCAATCAAACCTTTATGCCAAACACTGTCGAATGCTTTTTCTATGTCTAAAAGAGCAGCTTCAGTGGAATAACCTTCAGATTTGTTAGCTCGTATCATATTAGTAACTCTGAGCAATTGATGAGTAGTGGAATGCCCATGGCGGAAACCAAACTGTTCATCTGCAAAAATTGAATTTTCGTTAATGTGTGACATCATTCTGTTAAGACACACAACATAATGTTTACATTTACATAGCCTGTGTGTCTTCATTTATGTTAGTGAGCAGATGAAGTAATACGCTCGTGAGCAACATGAGTAAGCAACGCTGCTCGTGATGCGTCCGATCTAGTTTTTTTTCGGCGATATTGGAGCTTGAACCTAATTTGTAGCGAATCAGTATTATTTTTGCAAAAATATTTTTCGCAAACGAGGCACAGCAGACAACAGACAGAGCCTATTATTCTTTTGCCTATAACTCGCTTCAGGGCGCCGCACAGCAACTGCGATGGTTTCGGTGCTGTGTGATGTGTGTACACAAAGCATTGTCGCCGAGTGCGACCGTATTTACTGCTTTGGTGGTTGCAAAAAGATTATGCACACCCGTTGTTCCGAACTGACTAGAGCTGCATCCAGCGTGCTCAAAGATAATGTAGGATTGAAGTTCATGTGTTTTGATTGCCGAAAATCGCAAATTGATCTAAACAAAATGCAGCATACGTATTCTGAGTTGTCTGAAAAAATCAACACATTGAGCTGCCAGTCAAAGAACTTGTCACTAATATAGAAAGTGGTATGAAAACACAATTGCAAACGTTTGCGGATACTCTATATGTGCGGATTAAGTCCCTCATCAAAGAACGGGTACAAATTAACAGCTCGACTGAATCCAGTTGTACTAGCACTGATATTGCTACATGCTCTTACGCTGCCGTATGTCGTGAGAATCTCACTCAACGAAAAAAATCCTCTGCTGAAAAACCATCTCATGATGAATTTAGCCTAAGTCAACTTGAGACAGGGGGAGTTCCCCGTTCCGGAAAACGCAAAATAATTGTGACAACCCCTAACGATGAAGCAAAACTAATCAGTGACAATTCCTTAAATGCGACTAAGTCACCAATGACCAGGACGAAAAATGTCGAGAAATTTGAAAAACGGTAGTGCTACGTCCCAAGTGTACTCAACAAACTGCGGTTACCAAGGCAGACATTCACGATAAACTTAATCCAGCTACTTTCGCCGTTAAGGATGTTCGTTTCCGAGACTCTGGAGAAGTGTCTATTTTATGTGACTCTAGAGAAAACGCATCTAAACTTGCCACTGAGGCTACTGATCTACTGGCAGATAAATATGTAGTGGAAGTTATGAAACCTCTACACCCACGAGTGAAACTAATTGGCCTAACGAAAAAGCTGAATGAGAATGACCTCACCTGTATGATGAAAGCACAAAACAATCTTCCTCCGGCTTTTAAGCTTCAGCTAGTACGCTTAACCAAACCACAAAGCCGAAACGCTGATCGATTCAGTGCTATACTTGAGTTAGACGCTCTTTCCTTCGATGCCATTATGAAGCTCCAGTATGTGAGCATTGGATGGGAACGCTGCCGTGTAGTTGAGAACGTAAACGTTATGCGATGCTACCAGTGCTCTGAATATGGCCATCAGGCATCCTCTTGTGATAAGGCTGTATGCTGTCCTAGATGTGCGGATGGCCATGAAATCAATGAATGCGATTCAGACTTCGAGAAGTGTGTCAATTGTGACAAACTGAATAAACAACGAACAGATCATCTTAGTGACATTAATCACTCATCGTGGAGCCAGAAATGTCCCATCTATATAAAACGCCTAAAAAAAGCACGTCAGAACATTGACTACTCCATCTAGCAATCATCGTTACCTTCAGCGCTTGTTGCCCCTGCATCCAACCAAACTGCGGAGAATTATTTAGGTCTCTCAGGTAACTATAAGAGTATATGTCCCGCCGAAGTGGGAAAAACTGCTACACTGTCCAATAGAGAAAAATCTAAATTGCAGACATCGACTCCTGTTCTGTCTGGTACACCACATCCTGACCACGATCGACCGCCACAGTCTATGCACTTACTGAAAGATGTAATAATTGCCGACACTCAAACGGACCGCACGATGACTTGTGCTCCCAGCATGAGAGATGTTCATAGCAGTCTCAACATTTTCTATCAAAACGTGAGAGGATTGCGCACGAAAGTGGATGAATTTCTTCTTGCATCCTCAGATTCGGACTACGACGTGATTGTTATCACCGAGACCTGGCTGAACGAGGAGTTCATTTCGGCGCTGCTGTTCGGAAATCGTTATACTGTAAATAGAAAGGATCGAGATGCTGAGCTTACTGGGAAAGAACGCGGTGGTGGCGTTCTGATTGCCGTTACGAACCAGCTGAAATCTAATGTTGTTGCAAACTCAACAGACAGCAAATTGGAACAACTATGGGTTCGCGTATCTACTGATGGTCATGATGTCTGTATTGGTGTGGTGTATCTACCTCCTGGCCGTAATCACGCTGCAGATCCGACGTATATTGAGCAACATATCGAAAGTGTTAGTCACGTTACAGATTCTCTTGGGCCACACGACTCTCACCTCCTATTCGGCGATTTTAATCAACCTAAACTTAAATGGAAAAATGCTCCCAATGGCCATATATACCCTGATCCATCAGAATCAACATTTAGTAGCTCTAGTTCTGTGCTTATTGATGGCATGTCAGTTCTTGGTATGAAGCAGTTGAATCTGGTTGTGAATCACAAGAATGCTATACTCGATCTTGTTTTTGCTAACGAGATTGCCGCTGGGCAATGCAGTGTTTCGGAAGCTATAGAACCACTTGTTGAAATGGATATTTTACACCCTCCTCTGTCTGCTGCATTAAACTGTCCGAAGGCAGTTACCTTCGTAGATCCTGTAGAGACATTATTTGACCGGTAGGGAAGTGATAATAATTCCGTCTAGAACACTCGGTGGTTGAGGTAACAATGTCTTTATTCAGGGTAAGTTTTAGCCTGGCTTGAAGCATGGCTTGAAGCATGCTGACTAAGGTACATTTTTAATCGAACACATATGCAGTGGTAACGGTAGAAATGATCGTTCCCACGATGTCATAGTGCCGCGTGTGTTATATCATATTACTCGAGCTCGATGGAATAATGTAGGTATGCTACACCTTCCCCGTTTGGAAAGAATGACGCTATGGAATAAGTTATTCCTTGTCAGCACGCTTCTAAGCTTAATAAGATCTAATGTTATAATAATTGTATTAATAATTTTTGTTCTTTTGTGTACTTTGAAATTATATAACTTCTACCCCCTGATGGGAAGGTTTAGTTTCTGAATTTTATCAGTCTGCTTTTGTGAACTTCTAGACGCTTGTTTTTGTCGTTAACTATGGTAGCATTCGAAACGTTTGTATTTACCACTTTGTAGGGACCGTCGTTCACTTGGTCGAGTTTTGTTCTGTTTTCTAATGCTAGGTATACGATGTCTCCGATATTGATGTTTTCTGAATCTGTTTTTATCTTTTTATTGAGTTCTAGGGTTCTTCTTTCCTTTGTTTTTTGGATAGTGTCTAAAACTTGTGTATGCGCAACTTGAAGTCTGTACTTCATTTCCGAGTTGTAGGATTCGTGATTATAAAATGGATTAATTTCTGATGGCATAAATTCGAAAATGTTAGATTTACGAGCAAACAACAATTCAAACGGGGTGTAGTTGTGCTCGAGATTTGAGGTCGTATTATAACAGAAGCTATAATATGGCATCCAATTGTCCCAATCATTAGTTCGTTCATTACAGAAAATTCGCAGGTACTCATTCAAGCACCTATGATTTCTTTCCAGTGCGCCTATTGTTTGGGGGTGATAGGCAGCTGAACATGAATGTGTTATTTGTAGTGTTCTGCACACTTCATCAAAGACAGCCTTGAACTCTGTTCCTTGATCTGTTTTAATTTTTGCGATTTGTCCAAATGTTAGAATGCATTTTTCGACTACCGCTCTAGCCATAGTTAGTGCTGTTTTATCTGGTATCGGTACTAGAATAATAAATTTGGTAAAATCGCATTGCATTGATACTGCATAACGGTTTCCATTCTCTGATAGCGGAAATGGTCCGACAGTATCAATCGATACGACTTCAAAAGGTTTAACGGGTGTAGTCGTGACTACTGCTGGAGCTTGTAACTTAGTGAAGTGCTTATTTAGTTTGCATTGGGAACAATTTTTTACATAATTAGTAATAATTTCCTTCATATTGTGCCAAAAATAGATTGGTCTCAGTTTTTTATAAAGTCGGTTAATTCCTATATGTCCTCCGACGGGTGTATTATGATATTGATAAAGGATGTTTCCAATGTCAATATCGTTTTTCACAAATTTAGGTTTTTCAAATATTATTACGGTAACATTCCTGAGAATTTTGTTACCTATTTCCTTAAGTAAGTTGGTGTCAATGTAATTGAAAATTAAATCGTTATTTGCAATTGCGAATTGCTCGGCCATTTTCTTTATTTTTGAATAATTTGTAGTCATTCTAGTTTTTTTTGTGCAACTAATAATCGTTTTTACGTCGAGTAATATTCGTTATAACTAAGTTGATGTCACACTGATGTGATCGGAGAGTGAAGTAGTTTTCGGCGATATTGGAGCTTGAACCTAATTTGTAGCGAATCAGTATTATTTTTGCAAAAATATTTTTCGCAAACGAGGCACAGCAGACAACAGACAGAGCCTATTATTCTTTTGCCTATAACTCGCTTCAGGGCGCCGCACAGCAACTGCGATGGTTTCGGTGCTGTGTGATGTGTGTACACAAAGCATTGTCGCCGAGTGCGACCGTATTTACTGCTTTGGTGGTTGCAAAAAGATTATGCACACCCGTTGTTCCGAACTGACTAGAGCTGCATCCAGCGTGCTCAAAGATAATGTAGGATTGAAGTTCATGTGTTTTGATTGCCGAAAATCGCAAATTGATCTAAACAAAATGCAGCATACGTATTCTGAGTTGTCTGAAAAAATCAACACATTGAGCTGCCAGTCAAAGAACTTGTCACTAATATAGAAAGTGGTATGAAAACACAATTGCAAACGTTTGCGGATACTCTATATGTGCGGATTAAGTCCCTCATCAAAGAACGGGTACAAATTAACAGCTCGACTGAATCCAGTTGTACTAGCACTGATATTGCTACATGCTCTTACGCTGCCGTATGTCGTGAGAATCTCACTCAACGAAAAAAATCCTCTGCTGAAAAACCATCTCATGATGAATTTAGCCTAAGTCAACTTGAGACAGGGGGAGTTCCCCGTTCCGGAAAACGCAAAATAATTGTGACAACCCCTAACGATGAAGCAAAACTAATCAGTGACAATTCCTTAAATGCGACTAAGTCACCAATGACCAGGACGAAAAATGTCGAGAAATTTGAAAAACGGTAGTGCTACGTCCCAAGTGTACTCAACAAACTGCGGTTACCAAGGCAGACATTCACGATAAACTTAATCCAGCTACTTTCGCCGTTAAGGATGTTCGTTTCCGAGACTCTGGAGAAGTGTCTATTTTATGTGACTCTAGAGAAAACGCATCTAAACTTGCCACTGAGGCTACTGATCTACTGGCAGATAAATATGTAGTGGAAGTTATGAAACCTCTACACCCACGAGTGAAACTAATTGGCCTAACGAAAAAGCTGAATGAGAATGACCTCACCTGTATGATGAAAGCACAAAACAATCTTCCTCCGGCTTTTAAGCTTCAGCTAGTACGCTTAACCAAACCACAAAGCCGAAACGCTGATCGATTCAGTGCTATACTTGAGTTAGACGCTCTTTCCTTCGATGCCATTATGAAGCTCCAGTATGTGAGCATTGGATGGGAACGCTGCCGTGTAGTTGAGAACGTAAACGTTATGCGATGCTACCAGTGCTCTGAATATGGCCATCAGGCATCCTCTTGTGATAAGGCTGTATGCTGTCCTAGATGTGCGGATGGCCATGAAATCAATGAATGCGATTCAGACTTCGAGAAGTGTGTCAATTGTGACAAACTGAATAAACAACGAACAGATCATCTTAGTGACATTAATCACTCATCGTGGAGCCAGAAATGTCCCATCTATATAAAACGCCTAAAAAAAGCACGTCAGAACATTGACTACTCCATCTAGCAATCATCGTTACCTTCAGCGCTTGTTGCCCCTGCATCCAACCAAACTGCGGAGAATTATTTAGGTCTCTCAGGTAACTATAAGAGTATATGTCCCGCCGAAGTGGGAAAAACTGCTACACTGTCCAATAGAGAAAAATCTAAATTGCAGACATCGACTCCTGTTCTGTCTGGTACACCACATCCTGACCACGATCGACCGCCACAGTCTATGCACTTACTGAAAGATGTAATAATTGCCGACACTCAAACGGACCGCACGATGACTTGTGCTCCCAGCATGAGAGATGTTCATAGCAGTCTCAACATTTTCTATCAAAACGTGAGAGGATTGCGCACGAAAGTGGATGAATTTCTTCTTGCATCCTCAGATTCGGACTACGACGTGATTGTTATCACCGAGACCTGGCTGAACGAGGAGTTCATTTCGGCGCTGCTGTTCGGAAATCGTTATACTGTATATAGAAAGGATCGAGATGCTGAGCTTACTGGGAAAGAACGCGGTGGTGGCGTTCTGATTGCCGTTACGAACCAGCTGAAATCTAATGTTGTTGCAAACTCAACAGACAGCAAATTGGAACAACTATGGGTTCGCGTATCTACTGATGGTCATGATGTCTGTATTGGTGTGGTGTATCTACCTCCTGGCCGTAATCACGCTGCAGATCCGACGTATATTGAGCAACATATCGAAAGTGTTAGTCACGTTACAGATTCTCTTGGGCCACACGACTCTCACCTCCTATTCGGCGATTTTAATCAACCTAAACTTAAATGGAAAAATGCTCCCAATGGCCATATATACCCTGATCCATCAGAATCAACATTTAGTAGCTCTAGTTCTGTGCTTATTGATGGCATGTCAGTTCTTGGTATGAAGCAGTTGAATCTGGTTGTGAATCACAAGAATGCTATACTCGATCTTGTTTTTGCTAACGAGATTGCCGCTGGGCAATGCAGTGTTTCGGAAGCTATAGAACCACTTGTTGAAATGGATATTTTACACCCTCCTCTGTCTGCTGCATTAAACTGTCCGAAGGCAGTTACCTTCGTAGATCCTGTAGAGACATTATTTGACCGGTAGGGAAGTGATAATAATTCCGTCTAGAACACTCGGTGGTTGAGGTAACAATGTCTTTATTCAGGGTAAGTTTTAGCCTGGCTTGAAGCATGGCTTGAAGCATGCTGACTAAGGTACATTTTTAATCGAACACATATGCAGTGGTAACGGTAGAAATGATCGTTCCCACGATGTCATAGTGCCGCGTGTGTTATATCATATTACTCGAGCTCGATGGAATAATGTAGGTATGCTACACCTTCCCCGTTTGGAAAGAATGACGCTATGGAATAAGTTATTCCTTGTCAGCACGCTTCTAAGCTTAATAAGATCTAATGTTATAATAATTGTATTAATAATTTTTGTTCTTTTGTGTACTTTGAAATTATATAACTTCTACCCCCTGATGGGAAGGTTTAGTTTCTGAATTTTATCAGTCTGCTTTTGTGAACTTCTAGACGCTTGTTTTTGTCGTTAACTATGGTAGCATTCGAAACGTTTGTATTTACCACTTTGTAGGGACCGTCGTTCACTTGGTCGAGTTTTGTTCTGTTTTCTAATGCTAGGTATACGATGTCTCCGATATTGATGTTTTCTGAATCTGTTTTTATCTTTTTATTGAGTTCTAGGGTTCTTCTTTCCTTTGTTTTTTGGATAGTGTCTAAAACTTGTGTATGCGCAACTTGAAGTCTGTACTTCATTTCCGAGTTGTAGGATTCGTGATTATAAAATGGATTAATTTCTGATGGCATAAATTCGAAAATGTTAGATTTACGAGCAAACAACAATTCAAACGGGGTGTAGTTGTGCTCGAGATTTGAGGTCGTATTATAACAGAAGCTATAATATGGCATCCAATTGTCCCAATCATTAGTTCGTTCATTACAGAAAATTCGCAGGTACTCATTCAAGCACCTATGATTTCTTTCCAGTGCGCCTATTGTTTGGGGGTGATAGGCAGCTGAACATGAATGTGTTATTTGTAGTGTTCTGCACACTTCATCAAAGACAGCCTTGAACTCTGTTCCTTGATCTGTTTTAATTTTTGCGATTTGTCCAAATGTTAGAATGCATTTTTCGACTACCGCTCTAGCCATAGTTAGTGCTGTTTTATCTGGTATCGGTACTAGAATAATAAATTTGGTAAAATCGCATTGCATTGATACTGCATAACGGTTTCCATTCTCTGATAGCGGAAATGGTCCGACAGTATCAATCGATACGACTTCAAAAGGTTTAACGGGTGTAGTCGTGACTACTGCTGGAGCTTGTAACTTAGTGAAGTGCTTATTTAGTTTGCATTGGGAACAATTTTTTACATAATTAGTAATAATTTCCTTCATATTGTGCCAAAAATAGATTGGTCTCAGTTTTTTATAAAGTCGGTTAATTCCTATATGTCCTCCGACGGGTGTATTATGATATTGATAAAGGATGTTTCCAATGTCAATATCGTTTTTCACAAATTTAGGTTTTTCAAATATTATTACGGTAACATTCCTGAGAATTTTGTTACCTATTTCCTTAAGTAAGTTGGTGTCAATGTAATTGAAAATTAAATCGTTATTTGCAATTGCGAATTGCTCGGCCATTTTCTTTATTTTTGAATAATTTGTAGTCATTCTTGTGTAAGGGATCCCTTTATCGATAACCTCGAATGCTTTCTGCAGCATGGGTTTAAGTAATGTTTAATTATTCAATTCGAGATTTCGCACTAATGCAAAGCTCCTTTTATAGTTAAATAAATGCAAATCTCTCTTATTTGTATTTTGGTTATATAAGAAGCCTAATTTAGGTGAATCAAATGTTTCTAAGCCGTTGGTAGCATCAGCCACTCGGAGTTGATCAGATTCCTGTGGAGCTGGCTGAACAGTTGATTCTTTATTGTTATTTTTGGTCATTGACCTAGTTATAGCATATATGTTTTTAAGTTCGTGTATATCGAGGTTTACTCTAGAGAGAGCGTCTGATACTACATTACTTTTACCCTTTATATATTGCACTGTGAAATCGTACTCCTCCAAATCTAGCCGCATTTGCGTTAGTTTGGATGATGGGTCTTTCATGGTGAATAAATAAACAAGTGGTCGATGGTCGGTTTTAATGATGAATTTTCTTCCATATACGTATGGTCGAAAAAATTTGATTGCCCAGTGGATTGCGGCAAGTTCTCGCTCTATAGTTGATTTATTACTTTCGCCTTTTCTGAATGTTCTACTAGCGAACGACACAGGCAGTTCTGTATTATCGTACTCCTGAGCTAAGACGGCTCCGCACGCCACTTTTGAGGCGTCGGTTGTGATAATGAAGTCCTTTTTGAAGTTTGGGAATTTCAAAATTCTAGGTGACATTAGTTGTTGTTTTAGAGTGAGAAATGCTTCATGACATTTTTCGTTCCAGTTGAATTTGATGTCTTTTTTCGTTAGGTGGTTTAATGGGTGTGAAATTTCCGAAAAATTGGGGATGAAGCGCCTATAGTAGTTGCAAAATGCAACAAATCTGCGTACTTCATCGGAATTTTTCGGTATTGGATAATTTTTAATTATTGAGTACTTGGCTTTATCGGGTTGTACTCCTTCTTGGGATACGTGGTGTCCCAGAAATGTTACTTCTGTTTTAAAAAAACAACATTTGGCTGGGTTCAATTTTAAATTACATTTTCTCATACGTTCGAAAACTTTTGATAAGTTTGTAAGCTGGTGTTTTGCTGAACATCCGATAACTATTATGTCATCCACGTATAAGAAGGCACATTCGGGGGGTAAGCCACTCCGTTGCCAGCGTCATCATGCGCTGGAAACTGTTGGGGCTTATATTTAGCCCGAATGGAAGTCTAGTGAATTCATAATGTCCGTTTCCTGCTGTAAATGCTGTGAATTTTTTACAATGGTCTTGTAATTGGATTTGGTGGAATCCGGACATTAGGTCGAGTGTGGAGAAATACCTTGCTCTGCCTAATTGGTCCAGTATTTCATCAATCCTGGGTAATGGAAATTTATCTGGTACGATTCGCTTATTAAGCTGTCGAAAATCGACGACCAGTCTCCATTTATTGTCTCCAGTGTTATTTTTCTTCGGGACTGATAAAATGGGCGAGTTGTATGGTGAGGTGGGATTTTGAATAATGTTTTGATCTAACATTTTTCTGACTTGTTGATCAATTTCGAGCTTTTGGGTTTCTGGTGTTCTGTAATTTTTGATATAGACGGGTGATTTATCGTTTAATAAGATCTCTTGTTTATAAAAATTGTTGGTAGTTAAATAGTCATCTTGTATTGCAAATATGTCGTTATACTGTATACAAAGATGTTCGAGTTCCGTTTTAATTTTCGGGTCGATATGGGTTAGTTGCAGTTCTTGCAATAGTTGTTTGTTCCTTTTGTTTGTTGATGATGTTTGCTGAATGTGCTGATTTCGAACGTAAAAATTTTGTAGTGGTACCATGGTCGGCAGAAAATTTGTCGGGATGAACATATTTTTTGTTGTTGTATTTATAAATTTAACGAATTTGTTTTCATTATTAATTATGCTGTTTGCATACATTAGCCCTGGTTTTATTTCTTTTGCTATTGTTACCATATCTTCATTTATGTTGGGTAATTCTAGTTTTTTGACTATCTCGCATCTTGGAGGTATAATCTGTTGAGTCAGTGATTTATCGTGAATAGGTAGCGAAATATTATTATTTTTGAAACTTATGGTTAGTATCCACGAGTTATAATCAATACAGCATTTATAGGCTGCAAAGAAGTCCCTTCCCAAGATTCCATCTGTAGGAATTGGGAAGTTATCATCAACGAGATGAAACTTAAGTCGTATGTGAAGCTCATCTGTCTGCAAGTTAGTGATGAAGCTCCCATATGTATTTATGGTACCTGTACCTATTCCTGAAATTGAACAATAATCGTTTGGGTTGTATTTTTGCTGTTGCTTGATTTTCGATGTCTTAATTACTGAAATGTCCGAGCCACAATCTACTATGAAGCTACATTGTTGCTCGGAGCACTCAATATTTATAAGTACGAAATTGCTTGCGGACAGGTTTATTGCGTAAGCTGCCCTTGCCGTGGACCTAAAAAATTCTGTTGTGGTCCGTGAAAATCGTTAGGGATAAGCTGATATCCCTGTACGTGTTGCTGTATTTGCGGGGTATTTTGTGGCTGTAATTCTTGTTGTGCCATCATGAACATTCCCTGATTGTTGGGGTGTCCACGATGTGGAAAGAATCCCCTGTTCTGGAATCCTCTTCCGTTTCTATAACTTCTGTACCCGCGGTAGTTGTTATAGTTACCACGAAAAAAATTGTTTCTGGTGAGGTTGTTTTGATTACCTCTATTTGGGTGTGCATATCCGCGTCCGTTTTCGCGAGGATTGTTTGATCCTCTTCCTCGATTTTGGTGAATAACTCGACCGGCCGTCAAGATTTGAGCAGTCGCTGGTTGACTTGGAGTGTCGAGCTCCATGAGTTTCACAATTGCGTCGCTCAATTTATTAAATGTTCCTGCCCTGAGGATTAATTTTGCTTCTTTATCAATCACCCCTTTGATAAGAGCGTCTATTCCACGTTTAGTGGACATTTTATTAGCGGTTTCTAGAGGGATTTCCTCCTTTAAGTACACAGCCTTAAGTTGGCTACATAATCTGTCTACTTTATCACAAAATTCCGTTAGGTCCCCGGTCTGCTTAACTATGTTTAGTTTAGCAGTCAAACTGTCGGCAGAAATTTTGGACTCGCAGTGTGCTCGTATTGCTACGAGCATCTCGTCCAGTGTGTGGTTTTCGTTGATTGTCTGCCTCGCTTTATCTGTCAAGCGAGTGCGCACCAGGCGAGCGACGGTTTGCGTCGCTGCGGTCTTTTGCGCTGGTGTGGCATTGGCGAACGTTTGGTCTACGGTGTCTTGAAAGAGGCGAACCGCGTCTATGAACGAATCTAAGTTTTCAGGTTTGCCGTCATACATTGGGATTAGGGTTGTTCCCATTTTCACGTCTACGACAAGTGCCATTTTTGTTTTACTTCGTTTGCGTCTGGATTTTATATAATATAGAAAAACTAAACCTATTGTTCTAACACTCGTTATTTTGTCTTCTGCATAAAGAAGTTTTTCGCCTATAATAATCAATATATCGTTATATTTTTGTCTTGTTCCTTTTATGAGAAAATTTAATTCTTCTTTTGGAAATTTTCCTTCGTTTTCGGCCAATCTGTCGTTAAGAAGATTGTAAATTTTTTTTGCTTGGTCTTGCTTCCTAAATAGAAACTTTTTACTATAAACCCTATTTGGTGATTTTCGAAAATTCCCTATTATCGTATTTAGTTTGGCAATAGGCTCATCTATTAACAGCCTGATGTCGTCTATGTCCATTTTATTGGAATAAGCTGTATTGTTATTTTGTATTTTGTATATTTTTATTGTATTGTTATTTTCAATTGCGGCAAACAGTGGTTGATTCGGTTAGTGTAACACATTTGGAATGTAATGAAAAACTTATTTATTTTTGTTCACGCATTAAATGTTCATTCGGAAGTAAAGCAAGTAAGATATTTAAATGTACTCAGCTTAGCGCCCCTCCGTTGCTGCATTGCTGCTGCTTGTTGTTATTATATCGCAATTGGTCCGATGGCGCTCGTTTCTGCGCACATATTCGCGATGCTGCTACTGCTGTTGAGTGGCTAGTTGTTAATGTCCCTTAGATCGTGGGGCGTTCTTCTCTGCGCGAATTGCTGTTTTTCGGTTGCCATTTCATTGTGCTCCGTAAACTGCGCACTGTTGTTATTGATTTACACTACGCACGGTTGTTTCGCTAATTTCGCTATTCTTCGGTTGCTATCCCGTTGTGCTCCGTAAACTGCGCACTGTTGTTATTGATTTACACTACGCACGGTTGTTTCGCTTAATTTCGCTTTTATGCGTCGTTTAACGCGTTTTGAGACTTGCATCCCTTTGCGAATGCTCTTCTCGTTAGTCTCTTTTGATGACACTTGTATATTTTATATAGTATTTGTAGAACGTTTAGTGCTATTAGCACCCACAATTTTAGTTCATGATCGCTATGGCGATCGTTATTCACTGCTGCTAGTTCATTAATTACGTTCACATGGGCGTCGCCCGTAATGTCTGTTGTTTTTGATTGTTGTTTCCCCATTATGGAGAAGGCTTATTGGTCCGGCCACTTGGCGCGGTCAGCCATGTAATATCTTATTTGACCGGTAGGGAAGTGATAATTATTCCGTCTAGAACACTCGGTGGTTGAGGTAACAATGTCTTTATTCAGGGTAAGTTTTAGCCTGGCTTGAAGCATGGCTTGAAGCATGCTGACTAAGGTACATTTTTAATAGAACACATATGCAGTGGGAACGGTAGAAATGATCGTTCCCACGATGTCATAGTGCCGCGTGTGTTATATCATATTACTCGAGCTCGATGGAATAATGTAGGTATGCTACACCACAGTTTAACTTTCGAAAAGCAAATTTTGTAGCACTAAGCCATTCTCTCACACAAACTGACTGGACACCACTGTACACAGCAAATGATATCAATGACGCGGTCAGAATTTTCACTACCACTCTTTTGGATTTGTTCCGTCTTCATGTTCCTGCTCCCCGTCCTACTCAATGTCCTCCCTGGTCAAATAATCGACTCAGGACTTTAAAGCGAAATCGAGCTAGGGCTCTTCGATATTACACTGTGAACCGCAATATGATAGCCAAACGTGAATTTCAAACTGCCAGCAATAGGTATAGATGCTATAATCGCCTGTTATATTCACTGCATGTGAGGCGAAACCAAAACGATCTAAAGCGAAACCCCAAAAAATTCTGGGCGTTTGTAAACGAAAAACGTAAGGAGAATGGTCTTCCGTCAATTTTGACTTACGGGACAGACTCAGCGGCCACTCCTGGTGAAATATGCACACTATTTGCATGCCATTTCTCTAGTGTCTTCAAAGCGGAGGCTGCATCTCCACAGCACGTAGCCGCCGCTATTTGCAATATACCAGAGGGAGTACTAGAAATGCGAAATATTGTATTCTCTGAAACGGATATTAATGCTGCCATAAAAAAACTGAAATCCTCTTGTCGGCCAGGGCCCAATGGTATTCCACCAATTATATTTAAGATGTGTGCAACTGCACTTTGTGCTCCCCTAACATCAATTTGCAATCAATCAATGGCTGAAGCATCTTTCCCTGATGAATGGAAAAAATCCATATTATTTCCTGTTTTCAAGAAAGGTGATCGTGGGAATGTATCCAATTACCGCGGAAGAACATCTCTATGTGTAGGATCTAAGTTGCTTGAAACTCTTGTAAACAAAGTTTTATTTCATGAAGTTAAAAATCACATTTCGTGCGACCAACATGGATTTTTCGCTGGAAGATCAACAGTTACTAATTTAACGGAATTTACGTCATTCTGCTTAAGAAATATGGAGAAAGGAGCCCAAATAGACACCATATACACAGATTTGAAAGCTGAATTGATCATAATTTGCTTCTTGCAAAGATTGAACGGATGGGAGCTGCACCCAATTTCGTTAACTGGGTTAAATCATACTTGATAGATCGCCGATTGTCTGTGAAGATTGGAGCCGCTCAGTCTGACTATTTTACAAATCTCTCTGGTGTTCCACAGGGCAGCAACCTTGGCCCGCTGCTTTTCTCTTTATTTTTCAACGATGTGTGCACGATACTTCCGCGAGGGTGTCGACTTCTGTATGCAGATGATTTGAAAATCTATCTCATCATTAAATCAATCGACGACTGTAGAGAGCTTCAAAAACTTGTTGACATTTTCACTGAATGGTGTAGAACTAACGAGCTAATCATCAGTACGAACAAATGTTCTGTGATCTCATTTACTCGTAGAAAAAATATGATTAGCTGGAACTACAACATTAGAGGCGAACAGGTAGAGAGAGTGTGTGTGATCAAAGACCTTGGAGTGCATCTTGATACGACGCTCTCCTTTAGGGAGCACTATTCCGCTGTGATAGCTAAAGCTAATCGTAATCTAGGGTTTATAATCAGGATCTCCAAAGAATTTACAGACCCTTATTGTCTTCGTGCGCTTTACTACTCGCTGGTCAGATCTGTGTTGGAGTATGCTGCTGTGGTATGGAGTCCGTATGTTGATGTCTGGACATCAAGGATTGAAGCAGTTCAGTCACGTTTTGTACGTTATGCACTTAGGTTTCTTCCATGGAGTAATCCCAATGAACTGCCTCCCTATAAAAATCGTTGCCGTCTTCTGGGAATGGACACGTTGGAAAGGAGGCATAAACTGGAAAGAGTATTGTTCATACAAAAACTGCTAACTGGAAGTATAGATTCAGCTCGTATTCTAGCGCATGTTAATGTGAATGTTCCACCGCGTAATCTAAGAAGTTTTGATTTTATCAGGTTAGATCTAAGACGCACCGAATATGGTCAGAATGAACCTTTACGTGTAATGTGCTCTTTATTTAACAATGTGTACACCTTATTTGACTTTTCTCTGAGTACAAATAGTTTTAGACAACGCTTATTGCGCACAAACGTGTTTGTTTAGTTTAAGTCATATTCATGTAGACCCTGATGTCAGATGAATGCAAATAAGAAATAAGAATAATAATAAATAATAATAATTTTCTGTACGCAGAAAGGGAAGCGAAACAAATCGAAGAATTTACCAGAAAAATGATGAAGCAAAATATCTTCATTTTGAATTTTCAATTTGATGCTCACAAATTATATGATGCCTCTTGGAACCTACGTAGATTGGAAAATGCCTTTTGTTCGGAGTGTTATTTACCCGGATTCTGTGCATCAAGTTAATTTCAAGTTTACTTAAATTAGTTGAAATTCATTCACTAAACTAATCTCATTTAATCTTTGTTGAGCTGAAACTCTGTTTTAAGCATGACGCAGGGACCCATCAGGTATCTTTTTTCATTTCCCATTTTTCAAACGGGTCGCAAATGTCAATCCGGAAGTTACCGGATGAGATATTTGCAAGGATGTGTTCGCGATGTTATGAACTTCCCCCGATGATTATATGATTGGATTCCGCGAGATTTAATAACTTTTTTAATATTGAAAACGCTCGAAAATACGTAAAAATCAATAATTTCGAAAAATTCTTAAATGAAGCTATAATTTTTAATTTCGGAATTTTTATCAACCGGTTTATTAGCATTGAACAAAAAGAACTCAATTGCTGCAAATTATTGATCATTCGTCATTTTTTTTGACGTCTGGCACAACTTTTCACTATAAATAGTTCGATTCCGCAAAAATGCTTGAAAATTTGTCAATGTTTACAGCGCTCCCAGCATATGATAATACTTTTTAACGTTATTCGAGTGATGGCATTTTGTGAAGCATTTATTTGAGCTGCCGAAAAAAATATAGCGGCACCAAAAAGCGACAAAAAACATTTTTCTTATTTTGACCAGCTTTTTGTTCTAGGTACTCCTCTGTGCATCGCAAGGAATCAATGAATTTGAAACGTTCAAATAGTACGATACCACATTTAAATTGTGTTGAGGCCACATACATCGATCAAAGCAGGTATAGTTTTGAATAGTTTTTGAATTTCTATTCTTTCCATAACTTTTGAGCCCCATATCAAATTATTTTGAAGTTGTAAGTTTGAGAGATGACTGGCTCGTATGAAATTAGTTATGTTCAAATAAGTCATGTAATCTTTGTGATAATAGACTTTCGTTATTTTATTAACAATTTCATACATAACGGTTGCTTAAGTTCGATTATAATCAAACGAAATGGGAACGTATAGGGCAGCCAAACTTTGAAATCATGTGTTCAATCATAATTCATCAGTTAACTAGCCCGTTCATCTGATAATAATATTGATCAATTCGGTTGAGTAGTTTCTGAGAAAATACAGTTTCGTGATTTTCACATTTCGGTACATCACAGATGAAGTTACAGTTCGATTAGAGTAAAATTCAATAGGGTATTATGAGGCAGCTAGACCTTTCATTTGACACCATTTTTGTGGAAATCGGGTCAGGCATCTCTGAGAAAAGTTAGTGAGTCCAAGTAATCTTCGGGATTTGTTCCTTTTCATAGCTGGATTTCACATTTTTAAACATAACAGGCAAAGTAATAGTCCGATTGCAAAACAAATCAATAGGGTCTAATGGGGCAACTAACCTTCCAATTGACACTGATTTTATGAACATTTGTCAAGCCATCTCTGAGAAACATGAGTGAGATTAAACAGTCTTCAGAACACTTTTCTTTTCATAACTTTTGAACCACAAATCCAATCTTCACAAAATTCAAAAGTTTGAGGTTTTCCAGGTAGCCCGTTCATTTGAAACTAATTTTGTTCAAATCGGTGGTGTGGTTTTAGAGATAATGATGTTTCATGATTTTTGCATTTTGATACATAATCTCTAAACTATTAATCCGATTACAATGAAATTAAATAGGGTCTTATGGAACAATGTGACCTTTCATTTGCAATTATTTCATGAAAATCGGTCCAGCCATCTCTGAGAAAAGTGAGTGAGAAAAAATATCTGCACATACACACACACACACACATACAGAAAATGCTCAGCTCGTCGAGCTGAGTCGAGTGATATATGCCATTCGGCTCTCTGGAGCACTTTTATATCTACGGTTTTGCAAGTGATTGCTATACCTTTCTAGGAGAAAGGCAAAAGATTTACATGAATGCTTCAATTTAATAAATGTATATTCTCTCTTTAGGTTCTAAAATACTGATGTTGTAATCTATACATATAAAAATGCAATCCGGTCTGTCTGTCTGATCCATATAGGCTCGAAAACTACCAAACCGATCGACGTGAAAATTTGTATGTAGGGGTTTTTGGTGCCGCTAAAGGTTCCCATGAAAGTTTGAGACCCCTCGCTTTCCTGTAAGGGAGGGGTCCCATACAAATGAAATATAAATTTCTGCACAACTCAAGAACAAACCAAGCAAATGAAACCGAATTTGGCATGTGGATGTTTTAAGGGGTAATATATATGTCCATAATAGTTGAAAGCCCCTCCCTTTTGTGGAAGGGAGAGGTTCCATACAAATGAAACACAGATTTCTGAACATCACGAGAACTAATCAACTAAATGGAACCATATTTGGTAGGTAAATGATTTTAGTGGTAACAAATATGTTCCATAATCGACCTCAGGCAGCATTTTGGATTGTAAGCTGGTTTTCGGTTTCTGGAAAACAGCCTGAAATGGACGATTGCCATTAAATATGAGTATCTCCGGAACCAGAAAGATGCACAGAAGCTAAAAATTGAATTGAAAAAAATATTGAATTTTAAGATGGTAACTTCCGGTGTCTGGCAAACAGCCGAAAATAAAAGTCGAGGATGTTGTCATTTCGATAAAACCAATCATTTCAAATGATTTGTTATTTGACTTTGATCAAATCCTATGGCCGATTCGTCGTGCATTTGCAGACTTTAAACACATCGCAAGGAACCAATGAATTTGAAACGTTCAAATAGTACGATACCACATTTAAATTATGTTGAGGCCACATATATCGATCAAGGCAGGTATAGTTTTGAATAGTCTTTGATTTTTTTTTCCATAACTTTTGAGCCAAATAGCAAATTGTTATGAAGTTTGTCATTTGTAAGTTTGAGAGATGACTCGTTCGGATGACATTGGTTATGTTCAAATAAGTCATGTAATCTTTGAGATAATAGACTTTCGTTGTTTTATTAACAATTTAATACATAACGGTTGCTTAAGTTCGATTATAATCAAATGAAATTGGAACGTACAGGGCAGCCAAACTTTGAAACCACGTGTTTAATCATAATTCATCAGTCAACCCTTAACTAGCCCGTTCATCTTATATAAATATTGTTCAAATCGGTTGAGTAGTTTCTGAGATAATGAAGTTTCGTGATTTTCATTATTTTGGTACATAACAGACGAAGTTACAGTTCGATTACAGTAAAATTCAATAGGGTGTTATGAGGCAGCTAGACTTATTATTTAAAACTATTTTTGTGGAAATCGGGTCAGCCATCTCTGAGAAAAGTGAGTTAGTCCAAGTAGTCTTCGGAATATGTTCCTTTTCATAGCTGGATTTCACATTTTTAAACATAGCAGGCAAAGTATTAGTCCGATTGCAAAACAAATCAATAGGGTCTTATGTGGCAACTAGACCTTCCATTTAACACTAATTTTATGAAAATCGGTTCAGCCATCTTGAGAAACATGAGTGAGATTAAACAGTCTTCAGAACACGTTTCTTTCCATAACTTTTGAAGCACAAGTTAAATCTTCATAAAGTTCAAAAGTTAAGGGTATTTCAGGTAGGCCGTTCATTTGAAATCGGATGTGTAGTTTTCGAGATAATGATGTCTCATGATTTTTACCTTTTGATACATAACTTCCAAACCAAAAATCCGATTACAATAAAATTGAATAGGGTCTTATGGGACAAGAAGACCTTTCATTCATAAAAATCGGTCCAGCCATCTCCGAGAAAAGTGAGTGAGAATAAAAATCTGCACATACACACATACACACACACACACACACACACACACACACACACACACACACACACACACACACACACACACACACACAGAAAATGCTCAGCTCGTCGAGCTGAGTCGAGTGTTATTTGCCATTCGGCCCTTTAGAGCACTTTTATACTTTCGGTTTTGCAAGTGATTGTAGGAGAAAGGCAAAAATTTGTAAGAAATTAATTCGGGTGAACTCATAAAATTATCACATAAAAACGTGAAATTCAGACAAATATTACAAAAACTTGTAGATCTCTGAAATTTGATAAGTTAGAAATTTTGTATATTCTGTAAAGTTCCATGGAATTTAGAGATCTACAACTTTGTCGAATACCGCTCTAGCTCTAGCGTGTAAGGGAAAGAAGTTGGCATCGCAACGCCACCTTTGCGGCTAAATCCCGAACCAATTCAAACATCCAAAATGACGCCCTAACTATACTAAGAATCTTTGTAGAGATCGGAAACCGATTGGTCAAACCCTAAGAGCGCTATTAATTTCGTTCCGCTAGATTCCATTTCTGGCCCAGTGTGCAGTGTATCATTACGATTCTGGAAATACCCATATTTCATGATGGCATTTGGAGACAATTTCGGGATTTTGAACGTCATACTGGTTAAAGAAACTCTCTTATTAGGTGGTATTTGGACATTTTCAGCTATTTTTCAGAAACCGGATGTCTCCATCTTAGAATTCGAAATGGTATCTGTGGTCGATTTTAGCTCCTGTGTATTATTCTAGATCCGGATATTATTATATTGGGTGGAAATCGCCAATTTTTGGCTGTATTCCAGAAACCGGAAGTTGCCATCTTACAATCCAAAATGTTGCCGATTATGGAACGTATTTGTTACCACTAAAAACATTCATCTGCCAAATATGGTTCCATTTAGTTGATTAGTTCGAGAGATGTGCAGAAATATGTGCTTGCTGAAGAGGGAGGGGAGACGAACCGTTATGGACATATTTGTTACCTCTTAAAACATTCACATACCAAATTTGGTTGTATTTTCTTGATTGGTTCTTGAGCTGCGCAAAATTTGTATTTCATTTGTATGGGACCCCTCTCTTATAGGAGAGGGAGAGGTGTCAAACCATCCCTCCCTTATAGAAGAGGAAGGGGTTTCAAACCATTATGCACATATTTGTTTCCTCTAAAAACATTCACAAACTGCATTTTGTTCCATTTACTCGGTTAGTTATTAAGTTGTGCAGAAATTTATGTTTCACTTGTAAGGGACCGCTCCCTTCCAGAAGAGGGAAAGGTCTCAAACTATCATAGGAACCTTTATCGGCACCAAAAACCCCTACATACAAATTTTCTTGTCGATCGGTTCGGTAGTTTTCGAACCTATATGGATCAGACAGACAGACAGACAGACCAGCTTGCATTTTGATATGTATAAATTACAACATCAGTATTTTAGAACCTAAAGAGTGAATATACATTTATTGGATTGAAGCGTTCATGTAAATCTATTTTTACAAATAATAGTTTGAATAAGAAAGGCTGGGTCTGACCGCTAGGTGGATAAATTTAGGTTTTTTTTTTTCAAAGACCTCATTCTAAATACTATTAAATCAAATACACTATCGAATCTAATAGAGACTCATTATTGAATAGCTTTACAAAAACCTAAATTTATCCACCTAGCGGTGAGACCCAGCCTTTCTCATTCGAACTCATTATTTGTTGAAATAGATTTACTCCAACACTTAAAAACCCAAATTAATCCACCTAGTGGTGAGACCCAGCCTTTCTCATTTGAACTTATTATTTGTTCAAATAGAATTACACAACACTCCCATTTAAAAAAAAATACAGCATAAAAAATTTCTGCTGGATTTATTTTTCACTTTAAATAGCGAATTTCTGGTAGCACAACTATAACGAGCATTCAAAACCTAACATTCACATATATGAGCATACATTAACACTGACACATGCAAATACCATGGAGTAAATATATTACAAATCCATCACGCGAAAAATCCACTGCCGCCTTATTCTATTGCTCGCCCCTAACTACACACACTGCTGTGCAGGCGTTGTTTATGCGACTGTAAGGAATGTCTCATCACACAGGAGAGTCAGCTGACGTTGATAACTCTTGTAGACCTGTGTGATCGAGACCAAAGCCAGTCTGAGTCATGACTGCGTGTGCAACACAACAACGAGGGCTAAATTTTTTTGAATTAATTTCTATCTTTAACAACGGCTTTTACCCGTTATCATTCTAGTTCATGCACCCGGGGAAGCGAAAAATAAGCGAACTGAAAATTTGATACAGATTTGGAAACCTTACCGCATCCAGACGGGATTTGCACCCGCAGTCTCCCTGACTACTTCACTGGTTGCCGGAATACAACATTAAATTTGAAAAATGTTGAAGCCTCACATTTTGTGATCTTTACAATTTGAAACATAACGGACGAAGTTGGAGTCCTGTAACAGTGTAATTTAATAGAATTTTAGGAACCATTCAAATATTACATAACGCGGAATTTGGCAATTTTCAATACCCACCCACCCCCACGTAACGCAATTTCACATGTTTGACACACGCAAAGTAACGCTTCGTTGAATACCCACCCACCCCTGAGCGCGTTATGTATTATATCAATGATCGCTTATTGCACAACTAAATCTTTTATTTGAGATTAATTTAGTGAAAATCGGTCCAACCATTCTGGAAAATATGCGTGAGCTTAAGCAGTTTTTGGAATATGTTTCTTTTCAAAACGTGATTTCCTTCTTTTATACATATCTTTTATATATAATGCTGAACCACATGTTTAATCATTAGTTACGGATTTTCAAGAAAGGCCGTTCATCGGCACCAGTTTTGTTTAAATTGGTTGTTTAGTTTCGAGATAATGAAATTTCGTGATTTACACATTTTGATACACGGTGCCTAAACAAAAAATTCGATTATAATGAAGTTCAATAGGGTGTTTTGAGGCCACTAGACCTTTCATTGTTTATGCTTTGCTTTTATAACGTGATTTGACATTTTTATAAATAACGGACAAAGTTACAAACCGATTACAATGAAATTCAATAGCAACCTATGGGACAACTAGGCCTTTCATTCGAGACTAAATTTGTGAAAATCGGTCTAGTCATCTCTGAGGAAAGTGAGTAGGTAGCACAGAAACTACACAACCGATCTGAACATAGTTGGATTCAATGGACCAAATAAACTTGTCTTTAAAACCATCATAACGTTTAAGCATGTGGTTTAAAAGTTATGGAAAGAAAAGTAGCTCGGAGACTGTTTAAAACTATAGCAACGATCAAAATATGAGGCTTCAACATTTTTCAAATTTAAAGTTGTACTCCGGCCACCAGTGAAGTAGTCAGGGAGACTGCGGGTGCAAATCCCGTCTGGATGCGGTATGGTTTTCCAAATCTGTATCAAATTTTCAGTTCGCTTATTTTTCGCTTCCCCGGGTGCATGAACTAGAATGATAACGGGTAAAAGCCGTTGTTAAAGATAGAAATTAATTCAAAAAAATTTAGCCCTCGTTGTTGTGTTGCACACGCAGTCATGACTCAGACTGGCTTTGGTCTCGATCACACAGGTCTACAAGAGTTATCAACGTCAGCTGACTCTCCTGTGTGATGAGACATTCCTTACAGTCGCATAAACAACGCCTGCACAGCAGTGTGTGTAGTTAGGGACGAGCAATAGAATAAGGCGGCAGTGGATTTTTTGCGTGATGGATTTGAAATATATTTACTTCATGGTATTTGCATGTGTCAGTGTTAATGTATGCTCATATGTGTGTGAATGTTAGGTTTTGAATGCTCGTTATAGTTGTGCTACCAGAAATTCGCTATTTAAAGTGAAAAATAAATCCAGCAGAAATTTTCATGGTGTATTTTTTTTTTAAATGGGAGTGTTGTGTAATTCTATTTGAACAAATAATAAGTTCAAATGAGAAATGCTGGGTCTCACCACTAGGTGGATTAATTTGGGTTTTTAAGTGTTGGAGTAAATCTATTTCAACAAATAATGAGTTCGAATGAGAAAGGCTGGGTCTCACCGCTAGGTGGATAAATTTAGGTTTTTGTAAAGCTATTCAATAATGAGTCTCTATTAGATTCGATAGTGTATTTGATTCAATAGTATTTGGAATGAGGTCTTTGAAAAAAAAAACCTAAATTTATCCACCTAGCGGTCAGACCCAGCCTTTCTACTCAAACTTTTATTTGTAAAAATAGATTTACATGAACGCTTCAATCCAATAAATGTATATTCACTCTTTAGGTTCTAAAATACTGATGTTGTAATTTATACATATCAAAATGCAAGCTGGTCTGTCTGTCTGTCTGTTTGATCCATATAGGCTCGAAAACTACCGAACCGATCGACAAGAAAATTTGTATGTAGGGGTTTTTGGCGCCGATAAAGGTTCCTATGATAGTTTGAGACCTTTCCCTCTTCTGGAAGGGAGCGGTCCCATACAAGTGAAACATAAATTTCTGCGCAACTTAATAACTAACCGAGTAAATGGAACAAAATGCAGTATGTGAATGTTTTTAGAGGAAACAAATATGTGCATAATGGTTTGAAACCCCTCCCTCTTCTATAAGGGAGGGATGGTTCGACACCTCTCCCTCTTCTATAAGGGAGGGGTCCCATGCAAATGAAATACAAATTTTGCGCAGCTCAAGAACCAATCAAGAAAATACAACCAAATTTGGTATGAGAATGTTTTAAGAGGTAACAAATATGTCCATAATGGTTCGTCTCCCCTCCCTCTTCGGCATGCACATATTTCTGCACAAATTTCTGCACATCTCTCGAACTAATCAACTAAATGGAACCATATTTGGCAGAGGAATGTTTTTAGTGGTTACAAATATGTTCCATAATCGGCAACATTTTGGACACACACACACACACACATACATATATATATATATATATATATATATATATATATATATATATATATATATATATATATATATATATATATATATATATATATATTTATATATATTTATATATATATAAATATATATATATATATATATATATATATATATATATATATATATATATATATATATATATATATATATATATATATATATATATATATATATATATATATATATATATATATATATATATATATATTTATATATATTTATATATATATATATATATATATATATATATATATATATATATATATATATATATATATATATATATATATATATATATATATATATATATATATATATATATATATATATATATATATATATATGTATGTGTGTGTGTGTCCAAAATGTTGCCGATTATGGAACATATTTGTAACCACTAAAAACATTCATCTGCCAAATATGGCAGAATATGTGCAGAAATTTGTGCAGAAATATGTGCATGCTGAAGAGGGAGGGGAGACGAACCATTATGGACATATTTGTTACCTCTTAAAACATTCTCATACCAAATTTGGTTGTATTTTCTTGATTGGTTCTTGAGCTGCGCAAAATTTGTATTTCATTTGCATGGGACCCCTCCCTTATAGAAGAGGGAGAGGTGTCGAACCATCCCTCCCTTATAGAAGAGGGAGGGGTTTCAAACCATTATGCACATATTTGTTTCCTCTAAAAACATTCACATACTGCATTTTGTTCCATTTACTCGGTTAGTTATTAAGTTGTGCAGAAATTTATGTTTCACTTGTATGGGACCGCTCCCTTCCAGAAGAGGGAAAGGTCTCAAACTATCATAGGAACCTTTATCGGCACCAAAAACCCCTAAATACAAATTTTCTTGTCGATCGGTTCGGTAGTTTTCGAACCTATATGGATCAGACAGACAGACAGACAGACCAGCTTGCATTTTGATATGTATAAATTACAACATCAGTATTTTAGAACCTTAAGAGTGAATATACATTTATTGGATTGAAGCGTTTATGTAAATCTATTTTTGCAAATAAAAGTTTGAATAGAAAGGCTGGGTCTGACCGCTAGGTGGATATTTCATATTTTGATCGTTGCTATAGTTTTAAACAGTCTCCGAGCTACTTTTCTTTCCATAACTTTTAAACCACATGCTTAAACATTATGATGGTTTTAAAGACAAGTTTATTTGGTCCATTGAATCCAACTATGTTCAGATCGGTTGTGTAGTTTCTGTGCTACCTACTCACTTTCCTCAGAGATGACTAGACCGATTTTCACAAATTTAGTCTCGAATGAAAGGCCTAGTTGTCCCATAGGTTGCTATTGAATTTCATTGTAATCGGTTTGTAACTTTGTCCGTTATTTATGAAAATGTCAAATCACGTTATAAAAGCAAGATTAAAAGCGAGATTAGGTGGGGGTCGAGAAAATTTATCCTTCGCTGCAGCAAGAAGCACACGGTCTGGTGGTAGTTGGTTGTAGTAGCTGTTGTTAAGATTCCTGTTAAGATTGAGGTAACGATACGGGATTTGATTTTTTTTTTTTCTTCACATAACATTTATTTGACACGGCACAAATACAATTTAATGTTTAACGGCGCCAATTATATCTGATGACTTAAAAACTAAAGCAAATTTTTTATCCTCGCTGCCGACTACGAGCTGACATTAAGTCTAACTTAAAACTAGCATGGGATTTCCAATCAGTGTTTTGTTGTTCAATGGTCGTCTGATAATCGTCGAATGGCATGTATGGATTCGTTCTGCTGAGCCACGATGTCGTGAGTTGGGACAGAGGCTCGTAGTCCTTGGGTCCTGGTTCTATTGTGCGGGGTCTGGTTGCTGGTTTTGTGCTTAAGGTTCAAACGTGTTCTTGTCGTTTTGTTGGGTGTAGACGGAGGGGAACGGGACTAGACTGGGGCGTGGATGGATTTCAGGAAAACGTATATAAGGGACATGTAGGATAGGTCACGGCTCGCCAAGACATCACGAACAGGAACAGCCGGCTGTCTACCCTCGGCCTGCAGGGAAGCTATCAATTTAGACCTGGCGTCACGGTGTACAGGGCATGACCAAACCACATGCTCTATGTCGTGATAACCTTCACCACAGGCACAGATACCACTTTCCCCGAGCCCAACACGACGGAGGAGCGCGTCAAATCTATAGTGATTGGACATAAGCCGGGACATCACGCAAATGAAATCCCGACCTACATCCAACCCCTTGAACCACGGGTTCGTCGATACTTTGGGGATTATGGAATGTAACCACCTTCCCAATTCCCCTCTGGTCCAAGCATTTTGCCAACTGATGATCGTATTCTGACGTACAAGTGCGAAAAATTCATTAAAGGCAATTGGTCTTTCATAAATATCACCGTTTGTTGCGCCCACCTTAGCCAAAGAGTCCGCTTTCTCATTACCCGGTATCGAGCAGTGAGAAGGGACCCACGCTAAGGTAATCTGAGTAGATTTTTCGGATAAAGCACTCAGATGTTCCCGTATTTTCCCCAGGAAATACGGAGAGTGCTTAACATCTTTCATCGATCGGAGAGCCTCAATGGAACTGAGACTGTCCGTAAAGATGAAATAATGGTCCGTGGGCATTTTTTCGATAATCCCTAGGGTGTACTGAATTGCAGCTAATTCTGCGACGTAAACAGAAGCAGGATTATCGAGCTTATGGGAGACGGTTAAATTGTTATTGAAGATACCGAAGCCAGTGGACCCATCAAGAAGTGATCCGTCAGTGTAGTACATATTGTCGCAGTTGATGTTTCGATATTTATTGGAAAAAATTTTAGGGATCTGCTGCAAGCGTAAATGATCCGGGATTCCACGAGTTTCTTCTATCATGGATGTATCGAAAAACACAGTAGAATCAGAAGTATTTGATAAGTCGACACGATTTGGAATATTCGAAGAAGGGTTAATATTTTGGGACATGTGATTGAAATACAATGTCATAAAACGGGTTTGAGAATTAAGTTCGATTAACCTTTCAAAATTTTCAATCACGGGACGGTTCAAGACCTCACATTTGATTAGAATACGAGAAGACAGGCTCCAGAAGCGGTTTTTCAATGGTAGTACTCCAGCTAAAACCTCCAAACTCATCGTATGGGTCGACTGCATGCAACCTAAGGCGATACGCAAACAACGATATTGTATTCGCTCCAGTTTGATCAAATGTGTGTTTGCTGCGGAGCGGAAGCAGAAACACCCGTATTCAATAACAGACAATATCGTTGTTTGGTAAAGCCTTATAAGGTCTCCTGGATGGGCTCCCCACCATTGTCCGGTTATTGTACGAAGAAAATTCACTCTTTGTTGACATTTTTTCATCAGATACCTCACGTGACAACCCCAGGTGCCTTTAGAGTCGAACCAGACACCAAGATATTTGTGTACCAAAACCTGAGAAATCGTTTTACCCATTAATTGTGTTTGAAGCTGAGCAGGTTCATGCTTCCTAGAAAAAACTACTATCTCAGTCTTCTCCGGAGAGAATTCGATACCTAGCTGTAAAGCCCAAGCAGACAAATTGTCCAAGGTATCTTGCAATGGTCCTTGCAAATCGGCAGCTTTGGCTCCTGTAACAGAGATTACACTGTCGTCTGCAAGTTGTCTTATCGTGCATGAATTTGCCAGACATTCGTCGATGTCATTTACATAAAAGTTGTAAAGAAGGGGGCTTAAACATGAGCCCTGGGGAAGACCCATGTAGCTAATGCGAAAAGTTGCCAAATCGCCATGCGTAAAATGCATGTGCTTTTCGGACAACAAATTGTGCAAAAAATTGTTCAAAATTGGAGAAAATCCTTGTCGGTGAAGTTTACCCGAAAGAATGTCAATAGAAACGGAATCAAAAGCCCCCTTAATGTCCAAGAACGCAGACGCCATTTGTTCTTTACGAGCATACGCCAGCTGAATATCTGTTGAAAGCAACGCAAGACAATCATTCGTCCCTTTGGCACGGCGGAAGCCAAATTGAGTTTCTGATAGTAGACCATTTGATTCGACCCAGTGGTCTAAACGACGGAGTATCATTTTTTCCATCAATTTCCGGATACAGGATAGCATTGCAATCGGCCTATAAGAGTTGTGATTAGAAGCTGGTTTCCCTGGTTTTTGGATGGCGATCACCTTCACTTGCCTCCAATCCTGCGGTACAATGTTTTGCTCCAGGAACTTATTGAACAAGTTCAACAAGCGCCTCTTGGCATTGCCGGGTAGATTCTTCAACAAGTTGAATTTGATTCTATCTAATCCAGGCGCGTTATTGTTACAGGACAGGAGGGCAACTGAAAATTCTGCCATCGTAAAAGGTGATTCTATCGCGTCGTGGCCCGGAGACGCATCGCGAACAATATTTTGCTCAGGAACAGAGTCCGGACATACTTTCCTGGCAAAATCAAATATCCACCTACTTGAAGACTCCTCGCTTTCGTTGACCGTTACGCGATTCCGCATTCTTCGGGCTGTGTTCCAAAGAGTGCTCATCGATGTCTCCCTCGACGTCTCGTTCACGAACCGACGCCAATATCCACGTTTCTTTGCTTTAGCCAAGCTTTTAAGCTTGGTATCAAGCTCCGAATACCGTAAATAGTCGCCAGGTATACCTCCCGTCTGGTAGGCCTTAAACGCGTCGGATCTTTGCGTGTAGACATCGGAGCACTCTTGGTCCCACCACGGAGTGGGAGGCCGTTCTTTGATCGTTACGCCGGGATATTTCTTCGTTTGGGCTTGCAACGCGGCGTCGAGAATCAAGCCCGCGAGGAGGTTGTATTCTTCAAGTGGTGAATGATGTTGAATCGACTCGACCGCTTTTGAAATCATTTCCTCGTATAACTTCCAATCGACATTTCGTGTGAGGTCATACGGAATGTCAATTGGTCGCATGCGAGTTGACCCGTTAGTAATTGAAATAAGAATAGGCAGATGGTCGCTACCGTGAGGATCGAGGATTACCTTCCATGTGCAATCCAACCGTAGCGACGTCGAACATAAGGATAGATCCAAAGCGCTTGGGCGCGCTGGAGGTTTCGGGATACGTGTCATTTCACCGTTGTTTAAAATAGTCATGTCGAAGTCATCGCAAAGGTTATAGATTAAAGAGGAGCGGTTATCATTGTATGGGGAACCCCAAGCCACGCCATGAGAGTTGAAGTCTCCCAAAATCAAACGTGGCGAGGGAAGAAGTTCTATTAAATCAAAGAGCAGCCGTTGCCCAACCTGTGCTCTGGGGGGAATATATATTGAGGCAATACAAAGCTCTTTACCTTGTATTGTCATTTGACATGCGACAACTTCGATGCCTGGAATCGAGGGGAGGTTAATACGATAGAAAGAATAGCACTTTTTAATCCCTAAAAGTACTCCTCCATATGGGGTGTCTCGATCAAGGCGAATAATATTAAAATCATGGAAGTTGAGATCAATATTTGAAGTAAGCCAAGTTTCACAAAGGGAAAATGCATCGCATTTGTTTTTATTTATCAAAACTTTAAACGAATCAATTTTTGGTAAAATACTTCTACAATTCCACTGTAAGACAGAGATAGAATCCTTCATATACGCAGTTGAATTAGGCATCGAAGGATACAATCGCTGCAAGGAGAGGCCATTGGGCAGTCAACTGCTTCAAAAATGATCTAACTGTTGGGAGGAATGCTGTAAGAAAAATTTTAATTGGATCGGGTACATTGAAAGTTTCAAAAATCCAGTCCACAATGTCAGAAAATTTCACTAATCCAGAGTTTGTTTCATCAACTGGGAGTGTAAAAGGAGCAACTGGGGTTTTAGATGTTCCTGGCAGTGCTGGGAACTCCTTCTGGGACTTTAAATTTGCCAGCCCAGGAGGAGTTTGCTTCGGTTTTTCCGCAGCACTGTTTGGTTTGTTTGTAACTTTCATTTCACTTTGAGAAATCTTCGGACCTTTTCTGGGAAGTTTAGGAGAGGAAATATTTTTCCTCTTTCTAGACTCCCCAGGATTGGCGTAAGATGCTCCCGCTGGTGAATCGTCAGAATCGGTTTCCTCAGAGGGCAACAGATCGAAGGGGTTCGAAGTAACGGGAGAAGTGGTAACGGTCTTCTTCAGCATGTCAGCGTAGGAACGCTTTGAACGCTCTTTGAGAGACCGTTTTATTTTATCCCTGCGCTGCATGTACACCGCACATGTCGAGAGCTCATGCAGATTTTCTCCGCAGTGAATACACTTTTCAGCGTTAACACTGCAAGAATCTTCCGCATGAGACTCCCCACACTTGCCACAACGTGCCTTATTGCAGCAGTAGGCGGCTGTATGGCCTAACTGCTTGCAATTCAGGCAGTTCATGACGCGGGGCACGTAGAGCCTCACAGGGAGACGAACCCGGTGGATCGAGACGTGGCTTGGTAGTGCAGACCCGGCGAACGTAACTCGAAACGAGTCTGACGGAGTGTATACTGTTTTGCCACCGATGATCGATGCTGACCGCAATTGCTTGCAGTCGAGCACCTTTACTTCGGGACACGTTTTGTTCTTAAAGCACCCTTTGGCACTTTGTAGTATACACTCGACGGACAGACTCGAATCGGTTATGACACCGTCGATCTCCACGTCTCGTGCGGGTATGTAAACGCGATACTCGCGTGTGAAGAGCTCAGAGCAAGCTATATCGTTGGCCTCTTTCAGGTTACCGACCACGACACGGAGCTTGTTAGGCCGGACCTTGGAAATTTCGGTCACGCCCTTGTACTCCTTCGTCAGGTCTTTAGAAATCTGCAAGAGGTTCAACTTTTTCGATTTCGGTCCTGCCTTTGGCCGAAAATAAACAGTATAGCTGCCCTGGGCTCCGTCTGGGTAAAGCCTGGGGCGAGGGGGGACTGAAGAATGAACAGGGGAGGGGGTAACAGAAGGGTCAGGGTCAGAGGGGTTCGGGGATGGTGGCGCGGGAGGCGAGGGATCTACATCCATCGCGCTAAGTTTAGCGCACTAGCGCTGACAAGAACACGTACCTTTTTATTTCTCCCTTCCAGTAAGGTTGGTTGTCCGATCGTTCGAAGTAGCAGCCGTTACAGCCAGCAGCACCAATACAGCAGCACCAAACAGCCACCAGCAGCGAGCCAGGTGTGAGATCACTCCACACAGCGATACAACTCGCTGACACTGATGGCTTCTTCTTTTTCCTCGTTTGTGTCTCGTCCACTGCTGTAGCACAATCCAGCCAGCAGCCAAATCGGCTTACGCACCAGCTGGCAGTCACGATGCGAAACAGTTGCACAAAGGAACGACCTTGAACCCGGATTTATTTCACTCGACCAGGCAAACAATGCCAACACTTGTTCACACGTCTTTTGTTTTATACTCTATCGGACCGATCACCAAACACGTCCAGTACTGATGCGTGTTCGGCACAGAATGACGGGATTTGATTGTTGTTATTATTGATACTGTTATTGTTGTTGTTGGAGTTGTTGATGTTGCGGTTGTTGTAGATGTTATTGTTGCGATTGAAGTTATTATTGTTGCGGTTCTGGTGGTTGTTGTTGCTGCGGTTGTTGTAGATGTTATTGTTGCGATTGTAGCTGTTATTGTTGCGGTTCTGGTGGTTGTTATTGCTGCGATGGTTGTAGATATTATTGTTGCGATTGTAATTGTCATTGTTGTTCAGGTGGTTGTTACTGTTGCGGTTGATGTAATTGTTACCATTGCGGTTGTTGTTGTTAGTATTGTTGTTGTAAGCCTGTTGTCGTCGATTCCTCCTTCTTCTGGCTGCATCTGCATTCTTCAACTGTACCAAACGACGCCTTTTACGTTCATCATAATCTGTCCAATCCGCTTTCCAAACTTTTTTTGAACCTAGAAACCGCCAACCTGAATTATTGGCATTATCCAAATTAAGTTCTGTTGCCAAACTTGGAAGTGAAACAGGTGAAGCTATTGGGGGAGCAGCAACACTCGCTGACTTAGTTCTTAGTTCTTCGATGCAGGATGACAGAGTTTTAAGCTCATCTACAATGTTTATCTCTAACGGATTAATTTGTATTAACAGCTGGTTGCTGTTTCTACGAACAGCTGTCCTAATTGAGAAAGTTCGTTATTTATACTGGTCAGCGATTCCGTTAATTCGTTCCGAAGTTCGTTCTTGAATTCCGAAAAAGCAATGTTAACGAGCTGCGTCAGGTGTTTTTTAAGTGTAGGCATAACACCAGCCACGCTGTTGGCTTTGATGTTTGACATTAGCGCTAGGTTTATTTGTATAAGTGACTTGTCGATACCCTCTAGAGTTTCTGGAATTGTGCTTGGTTGTTCGAGTTGGGTCACAAGTCGATGAACCTCTGTATTTTCATCAGTCAATTTTGTCAGCTTGTTCTGCTGTTTGGTCAACGTGTTGAATTCAAACGATGCCGTTACTAAAAGTTGGCAGGAATCGCAGCACGGTAGCAGAAATGCAGTTGGATTTACGGCTGGTTTATCTTGTTTGTCTTATTTGTCTTTTTTAACGATACGCAGAGAACTTCTGGTTTTAGCAACTACTTCGGGGGGGCACGATACTCCCACACAGGAGGCATGGAATTTTCGATTACACCCTCCAACACACGACCAGAACACTTCGGCACCGGAGTCTTTCGCGCAGACTTCGCAAATTTGATTCATTTTTACCGACACAAAAACACAACATGCAAAATGAAAACTAAGCGAAAAACATTAATTTGATTTAAATTCGCGCTCGGATAGGAGCTAACAACAAACACGTCCAACTTGGTTGACGATTGACGAACGAACGAACGTATTACCCCATTAGAATTCGCAGACCAGACCTCAAAAGGCTCCAAAGTTCCATATCCGAAGGCTCTTATTCTGCGCTGTATTATTGCACTGCAGTGGCAGAGCAGATGTTCTGCGGTTTCACATTCGAACCCGCAGAGACGACAAATTTCGTCATCTGACTGACCAATTTGTTTCAGGTGATGCTAACTTGGACAGTGTCCTGTAAACAGTCCGATAATTGTCCTTAGTACCTTTTTATTCAAACTAAGCAATTGATGGCTTTTCTTGACGCTTGGTTTTATATAGCGTTTAGACTGCCTTAGCCCTACTGAGCATATCCAGTTCTCTTGTATTGTCCTATGTTCCCAGGTTTTCAATTCGTACCGCCTTTTTCATTGCCTTCCACTCCGCAGTGACCAGGAACCCAGTATAACCATACTTGGTTCCTTTCTGCCAGTTGTTTCATTGAAAGGATGTGCTCTAATACTAGCTTAGAGGTACATGTGAAGTCTTTGAGCGCGTTAAGTGGTGCTTGGCTATCAGAAAAAATGCATATGTTGGCATGCCTGTATTTCCTAGCCAAACAGACTTGTGCACATTCATAAATTGCAAATATTTCGGCCTAGAACACTGTAGGCCAACGGCCCATTGGTATCGAGATACTTATCCCAGGACCATTTATACCTGCTCCGGTATTGAAAACTCTTAGTAAAGAGCTATTAAAAACAAAAGGTTCATTAATTTACCCCAGTTAGGACGTACTACACAGAGGTGTGCAGGTGTAAATATGTTGTTTATCTGTGTGGTATATCAAAATCGAACAAAGAAAAACAAGAAAAAATCCCGCCATTCTTACAGAACGCATTATCCGATTCTGGTGTATACAAGTGCAAATGGAAGCTCCAAAGCTCTTCAAAAATCATACTGAGCGAGTTTTTTTTATCAGTTGCTTGAATGTTAGAATATTTTAATAAGAATGTTTAAACATAAGATATTTTACATTTTGGATCATTTCTCTCTCTATCTTTCTTTTTTAACTGTCTCTCTCTCTCTCTTTTTCTCTCGCTCTCTCTTTTTTCAACCGCTATTTATTTTTCAAAAGAAACTAAGAGTAAAAGACATCTGTGCTGTGTTTCATACTCTGTGTAGTACGTCCTAACTGGGGTAAATTAATGAACCTTTTGTTTTTAATAGCTCTTTACTAACAGTTTTCAATACCGGAGCAGGTATAAATGGTCCTGGGATAAGTATCTCGATACCAATGGGCCGTTGGCCTACAGTGTTCTAGGCCGAAATATTTGCAATTTATGAATGTGCACAAGTCTGTTTGGCTAGGAAATACAAGCATGCCAACATATGCATTTTTTCTGATAGCCAAGCACCACTTAACGCGCTCAAAGCCTTCACATGTACCTCTAAGCTAGTATTAGAACACATCCTTTCAATGAAACAACTGGCAGAAAGGAACCAAGTATGGTTATACTGGGTTCCTGGTCACTGCGGAGTGGAAGGCAATGAAAAAGCCGGTACGAGTTGAAAACCTGGGAACATAGGACAATACAAGAGAATTGGATATGCTCAGTAGGGCTAAGGCAGTCTAAACGCTATATAAAACCAAGCGTCAAGAAAAGCCATCAATTGCTTAGTTTGAATAAAAAGGTACTAAGGACAATTATCGGACTGTTTACAGGACACTGTCCAAGTTAGCATCACCTGAAACAAATTGGTCAGTCAGATGACGAAATTTGTCGTCTCTGCGGGTTCGAATGTGAAACCGCAGAACATCTGCTCTGCCACTGCAGTGCAATAATACAGCGCAGAATAAGAGCCTTCGGAAATGGAACTTTGGAGCCTTTTGAGGTCTGGTCTGCGAATTCTAATGGGGTAATACGTTCGTTCGTTCGTCAATCGTCAACCAAGTTGGACGTGTTTGTTGTTAGCTCCTATCCGAGCGCGAATATAAATCAAATTAATGTTTTTCGCTTAGTTTTCATTTTGCTTGTTGTGTTTTTGTGTCGGTAAAAATGAATCAAATTTGCGAAGTCTGCGCGAAAGACTCCGGTGCCGAAGTGTTCTGGTCGTGTGTTGGAGGGTGTAATCGAAAATTCCATGCCTCCTGTGTGGGAGTATCGTGCCCCCCCGAAGTAGTTGCTAAAACCAGAAGTTCTCTGCGTATCGTTAAAAAAGACAAACAAGACAAACAAGATAAACCAGCCGTAAATCCAACTGCATTTCTGCTACCGTGCTGCGATTCCTGCCAACTTTTAGTAACGGCATCGTTTGAATTAAACACGTAGCAGAACAAGCTGACAAAATTGACTGATGAAAATACAGAGGTTCATCGACTTGTGACCCAACTCGAACAACCAAGCACAATTCCAGAAACTCTAGAGGGTATCGACAAGTCACTTATACAAATAAACCTAGCGCTAATGTCAAACATAAAAGCCAGCAGTGTGGCTGGTGTTATGCCTACACTTAAAAAACACCTGACGCAGCTCGTTAACATTGCTTTTTCGGAATTCAAGAACGAACTTCGGAACGAATTAACGGAATCGCTGACCAGTATAAATAACGAACTTTCTCAATTAGGACAGCTGTTCGTAGAAACAGCAACCAGCTGTTCAATACAAATTAATCCGTTAGAGATAAACATTGTAGATGAGCTTAAAACTCTGTCATCCTGCATCGAAGAACTAAGAACTAAGTCAGCGAGTGTTGCTGCTCCCCCAATAGCTTCACCTGTTTCACTTCCAAGTTTGGCAACAGAACTTAATTTGGATAATGCCAATAATTCAGGTTGGCGGTTTCTAGGTTCAAAAAAAGTTTGGAAAGCGGATTGGACAGATTATGATGAACGTAAAAGGCGTCGTTTGGTACAGTTGAAGAATGCAGATGCAGCCAGAAGAAGGAGGAATCGACGACAACAGGCTTACAACAACAATACTAACAACAACAACCGCAATGGTAACAATTACAACAACCGCAACAGTAACAACCACCTGAACAACAATGACAATTACAATCGCAACAATAATATCTACAACCACCGCAGCAATAACAACCACCAGAACCGCAACAATAACAACAACAATCGCAACAATAACATCTACAACAACCGCAGCAACAACAACCACCAGAACCGCAACAATAATAACTTCAATCGCAACAATAACATCTACAACAACCGCAACATCAACAACTCCAACAACAACAATAGCAGTATCAATAATAACAACAATCAAATCCCGAATCGTTACCTCAATCTTAACAGGAATCTTAACAACAGCTACTACAACCAACTACCACCAGACCGTGTGCTTCTTGCTGCAGCGAAGGATAAATTTTCTCGACCCCCACCTAATCTCCAGCATATCTCTTTTCAACGAGGCGGAGTACTTAATCCGTACCCAGCGAATAATGCCTACCGTTTCAACGCGCCCGCTCAACTTAACGACTCCCGCGACCCCTTCAGCTGTATCGTGTCCTTATCATTTGGCTGGCAGCCACAACTATAACAATAACAATAATTTTAGATCAGCAAGTTTCCCGTGTGATGGATGTTATTGTAAGCATTCGTGTTTTCAAAATCAGTGACGCTCAAAGAAAGAAAAAACAACGCCAGTAGTCAGTGAAGTTTTTATTTATGCTCAGAATTTCAACAGGATGCGCAGTGCACTTAAAATTAATCACATTAATAACAGAATAAGTGGATGTTCATACTCAATCATCTTAGCAACGGAAACGAACTGGAACGAAAATATTAAAAGTGAAGAAGTTTTCAACAGTTCCTTTAATGTGTTCAGGAGCGATCGTGATTTATCACTATCTGATAAGAAATCAGGTGGAGGAGTGCTTGTGGCTGTTGGGGCTCAGCATGATTCTGAGCAAATTATAACCCAGAAACATGCCGAATTTGAAGATGTCTGGGTTAAAGTTCTGTTGAAGGGTGAAATCCATATTTTCGTATCTGTTTACTTTCCACCCCACTTTGCCAAAAAGCAATCATATGAAAAATTTTTAAGGACGGTAGAATTAGTGAATGATGAGTCCAACACTAACTCAAAAATTCATATATATGGAGATTTCAATCAAAATGATGCTGATTTTATTGTAAACGATGATAATGAATCGCTTTTACTTCCTGTAGTAGGAGAAAACGAAACTCTGCAATTTATTTTTGACGGATTTAGTCAACTCGGATTAAATCAGGTAAACTCAATCCGAAATGAGCAAAACTGTTTTTTAGACTTTTTATTCACCAATTGCACGAAAGATTTTAGTGTTGACAAAGCAGAATATCACCTATGGAAAAATGAAAAATTTCATACTGCAATTGAGTACTCGCTAATGATTGATACCAAGAGATCACGACCCTCTGATCATGAGCCTGAATATAAATATGACTTCACTAAAGCAGATTTTGAACTAATCAATCGTAAATTAACTGACATCGACTGGCAATCACTTCTAAAAAATGAAATAGATATGAACAAAGCAATTGATAATTTTTTATCATCACTGTATGGTGTTTTATACACAACTGTATCAAAATCAAAGAAGAAAACGGTTAGCTCAAAAGATCCCATTTGGTTCACCAGAGAAACCAAAAATTTAAAGAATGGGAAACAAAGAGCTCATAAAACTTACAAAAAACTTAAAGACCAAAGAAATTTGGACAAATATTTGAACATTTGTGATGAACTGAATACTAAAATATCTATTGCGTATGAGAACTACAACACAAGGGTGGAAAATAACATTAAATCAGACCCAAAACAGTTTTTTAAATTTCCAAACGACAAAATGAAGTCTAATAACTTCCCATCTCGCATGCAATATGAAGACTTTGCCAGTACTGACTCAAAGCAAATCTGCAACAAGTTTGCGAGTTTTTTCAAACCGTTTATGAAAATAGCGACGAAGTCAGGAACTTTGAGTATTTCTCGCACTTGCATGAACAAATAAATAACGTATCTATTAAGCAAATAACTGCTCTAGAAATCCTCGCAACACTAAAAGAACTGGACGCTTCAAAAGGTCCATGTCCAGATGGAATTCCACCCTCACTCATGAAAAATCTTGCTCCTGCCTTCGTAAAACCCTTGTTTTGGCTTTTCAATTTATCCCTTACGTCCGGACAGTTTCCATCAGTCTGGAAAAAATCTTTTCTTATACCAGTCAGGCCTACTTAGATGGATTGAATCTTATTTGACGAATAGGACACAAACGGTCAGGTTTAAGGGACACCTTTCTGTACCAGTAAAAGTGACATCTGGAGTTCCACAAGGCTCCCATTTAGGCCCTTTGCTCTTCATTTTATTTGTTAATGACGTTACCCTTGTGTTGAATCGTCTCAAAGTATTGATATATGCCGATGACATGAAACTGTACATGGAAATAAAACACAAATCAGACATCCAACAATTCCAACAAGAGGTTGACATTTTCTACATTTGGTGTAAAAAAAGTCTTCTTGATCTCAACGTAAAAAAAATGTAATATTATAACCTACACAAGGAAAAGAAATCCTGAACATGCCAGTTGCACTCTTGGACATCAAGTTGTAGAAAGGTTATCAAATTAGAGATTTAGGAGTAATTATGGATTCTAAGTTAACATTCATTGATCACTAAAATACGATCATCAATAAAGCCAACAGTATGCTAAGTTTTATAAAAAGGTTCAGTTATCATTTCGTAGACCCATACACTATAAAAACTCTCTTTGTTACATATGTTAGATCTATTTTAGAATACTGTAGTGTTGTTTGGTCGCCTTATCAAGACGTCCATTCCAATAGAATCGAATCCGTACAAAAACAGTTTTTGTTATATGCACTAAGAAAACTAGGTTGGAATTCATTTCCTCTCCCTTGTTATGAATCGCGTTGCATGCTTATTAATATAGAAACGCTTGAAAAAAGAAGAGAAATTGCTTCGGTAACTCTTGTCAACGATTTAGTTTCACAACGCATAAGTTCGGAAAATTTGCTTGGAAAACTCAACTTTTATGCTCCTACACGCTCATTAAGAACGCGAAACATTTTCGTATCAAATTCTTATAGAACAGAATATGCCATGGCCGGGCCAGTTAATAGTATGATGAGTCTTTACAATAAATATTGTGAAGTTATTGATTTAACGATGTCACGAAATGCTCTTAGAAATATATTGACCACTATAATTACATAACTATATTTGTGATGTTAGCAATAGTTTTTAAGATGTAGTCTACTATGATTGACGAAATAAATAAATACATTTCATACGAAATTCAGTGCCTAATTGGGAGAAAGGGTGCGATATGACAACGACGATCACTTTCATCAATAGTGATATGTCTGCCACGAGTACTAAAGAAGAGGTATACCACAAAAGAGCAAAATAATGGTCGCAGTGGTCCAAATCTTACAAAAAAAACAGTTATCAATATATTTCAGAAGGAACCGGAATGCTTAGTTAAGTCCGCTTCTCACTCACCTGATACACTACGCTTTTGTGTATTATAAATATTGCTTTCTAATTTAAAAGTCATTGCAAACAGAGTATTCATATTATCCCGCTTCTCGTTGTCGCAGCAAGTTTTATAAAGTTCCGAAATTGTTTTTGATTTTACCACACAGCCTAGGCCTTGAAAAAGAGTAACTTTCTCGAAAACACTTCAAAAAGCCAAAATCCTTAGTTCTTGCGAAAAGCTTTCATTTTCAAAGCATACATTTGGAATAGAACTAAACTGAAAACTTTCAACAGCAGTTATATGAAATTCAAAGAAAACTTTTAGTATTTGATCCTCGCAGATTTTATCAAGATTTTTGTTGATTTCTTGAAAGAATCACACGTATGATTCAAGTAACTTTTATACGGTAACAAAGCATATAACGCGTTCCTGTATAATTCTGAACTATAATTTATTGAGAGCAAGTTTGTAGAACTTTGCTGCAATTCGCAGGAAATATCCGAAGCTAATTCATAATCTACAATCATTATGTTCTTTTCTAGATTTTGTGATTTTTGAAAACGAAGCCATTGTGGTATTTAAGCTTGGATTATGAGGAATCATATCAATAATATTGCAATGAACTGACAAAAATATTTTCTGTTCTAGGAGGAAATCTGCACCATTGCTATCTTTATTGTTTCTGAGCACTCGAATATGTCAAAAATTCATAAATTGTTTCTATCCTAGACAGCTTAAAAATGATTTGGGGTCGAAAAAATATAACCCAGACCCCAGTGATGACATTCACAATATTTGTGAAAACCACGTCGAGGTTTGATTCAACGATCGTATTTGGTTCATCCTCTGGAAAACTATCTTTCTGCACTGCTAGGTGGAATAATTCAGGTTTTATAAATAACAGACAAAGTTACCAACCGATTACAATCAAATTCAATAGCAACCTATGGGACAACTAGACCTTTCGTTCGAGACTACCTCTGGAAAACATTTCTTTATATAACTTTTGAACCATATGTTTAATTGTGATTTTTACATTCTGATACATAACCTCTAAACTAAAATTCCGATTGCAATGATATTCAATAGCAACCTATGGGGCAACTAGACCTTTCATTTGCAATTAATTTCATGGAAATCGGTCCAGCCATCTCTGAGAAAAGTGAGTGAGAAAAATAAGTTGCACATACACACACACACATACACACATACATACACACAGAAAATGCTCAGCTCGTCGAACTAAGTCGAGTGATATACGGCATTCGGCCCTCTGGAGCACTTTCATACCTTTAGTTTTTCTAACCTTTAGTTTTTCTAACCTTTAGTTTTTCATACCTTTAGTTTTTCTAACCTTTAGTTTTTCATACCTTTAGTTTTTCTAGGAGAAAGGCAAAAACACACCTTGATAATTTCTGCTGGATTTGTTATTCATTCTGAACAACAAATTTTTGGTAGCCATCTAACACATTTAAAATATAACATTCATAAACATATGAACATACATTAACACATAACATAGCAAATAACATTAAATTTCTTTTTCATTCGTTGTTTTGCTTTCGTCTCGATTAGACGCAAATTGTTTATCTCCGTTTGAGTTCGCAAAAAAACAATACACGAGTTATCGTACGGGTGTTTTTTTTTTGTCGATTAGTTCTTGTGCTGCGCGATAACAATAGTCTGCAGTATATCGGCAGAAACATCTTCTGCACACTGGTAGGGGCAGGCTACCCCGCCAGTGATCTGATACGCAGCTGATATATCAGCAAGAATAATTCTCCCGCACTGCTGTTACCCAGCTAGCAGCACGGACCACCATACGATCGAGCGAGTGGAAGTCAACTACAAGTGGCATCTACAAGGTCGCGTGTAGGACACGACCACTGTGTCACAACACGAAGCTGGATCGTCATTGTTTGTTCTGCGGAGACGCTCGATTAATCCTACTATCAGCCGTGAGGTCGTGACTTAGACGTTCGGTGAAGTATTCACTTTAGAATTTTTATCATTATTATTAATATTATTATTATTATTATTATTATTATTATTTTTATTATTATTATTATTATTATTATTATAATTATTATCATTATTATTATTATTATTATTATTATTATTATTATTATTATTATTATTGTTATTATTATTATTATTATTATTATTATTATTATTATTATTATTATTATTATTATTATTATTATTATTATTATTATTATTATTATTATTATTATTATTATTATTATTGTAATTATTATTATAATTATTATTATTATTACTATTGTTATCAGTATTAGTATTACTGCCTTTTTTCTTATTTTGATCCATTGTAGTTTGAAAAATTGTTTTTAAAATTTAATAACAACTACTTGACCCCCCCCTCCCACATTCGAATATTTATCATTTGTGTGCGGTAGAGCGTAACGCTCCCGTAAAATGGACGACTGCAGGTGCAACTATTCCTGGATGTGGAAACAAATGGGGAAGAGATTGAGATCTTCCCCATCAATTCCCCTCTACCTTCCCCGCTACCTAGCCCCGTACCAAGGGTACCGGCAACACGGGTGAAAGCTTACCCAGATGCTTCGAAAGGTCCATTCGTAGTTTACTTCAGGCCCATAAAGAAGCCTCTAAATATTATTCAAATCGGCAAGGACCTGGCAAAACAGTTTTCGGACGTAACCGAAATTACAAAGGTTAGACCGAACAAACTGCGAGTTGTTGTGAGTACCTTGAAGCAAGCAAACGCAATTGCTAGCTACGAGCTCTTCACGAGAGAGTACCGCGTGTACATCCCTGCCAAGGACGTGGAGATCGACGGTGTGGTTACCGAAGGAAGCCTCACGGTCGATGACATTTTGCGTCACGGGGTTTGGTTGCTTCAAGAACCCCCTGATTCAAGATGTAAAGATACTGGATGTCAAGCAATTGCATTCAGTATCCATCGAAGAAGGGAAGAAGAAATTCCTCCCTTCGGACTCCTTCCGTGTAACATTCGCCGGATCCGCACTGCCGAACTACATCTCTTTGGACAGGGTTCGTCTGCCTGTACGCCTGTTTGTACCGCGGGTCATGCATTGCCAAAATCGCCAGCAGTTAGGCCATACAGCCACCTACTGCTGCAACAAGGCACGCTGCAGCAAGTGCGGAGGCAATCATGCTGAGACCGCTTGCAGTGAGGATACTGAAAAGTGTCTTTACTGCGAGGGAACTCGGCATGACCTTTCGGCGTGTCCCGCGTACAAACAGCGCGAGGAAAAAATTAAGCGTTCCCTTAAGGAACGATCAAAGCGCTCTTTTGCAGAAATGCTTAAGAGGGCTGAGCCACCGTCGACAGGAAACATCTTTTCCTTTTTGCCAACCGATGAGGGTACATCTGACGATCCCGTCGAAGGGTGTTCTTATGCCATGCCAGAAGGATCTAGGAAGAGGAGAATGATCAACTCTCCTAATCTTTCTCGCAAAGGTCGCAAGATAACCCCTAGCGGAATGACCAATAAGCCAACACAAAAAGGAAGCGGTGAAGAAAAACCGAAGCAAGTACCTCCCGGTTTTAATTTTAAATCAAACCAGGAGTACCCACCGCTTCCTGGGGCACCAAAAACCCCTCGTGCACCCATTTCTCGACCAGAAGATGAAAAAGAAACAGGGTTCGTAAAATTTTCAGATATTGTGGACTGGATATTTAAAACTTCCAACACACCAGATCCCCTACAAAATATTTTTCTTGCCCTTCTTCCTACAGTGAAAACCTTTTTGAAGCAACTCACAGCAACTTGACCCCTCATTTCAGCTATCATATCCTTCGATGACTAATACGGCGAAAGAGGTTAGGAATTTTATCACTGTATTACAGTGGAATTGCAGAAGTATCGTCCCCAAATTCGATCTTTTTTCTCATTTGATAAATACATACAATTGTGACGCATTTGCGCTCTGTGAAACCTTTCTCAATTCAACGATCAACTCAATTTCCACGATTTTAACATTATTCGTCGAGATCGAGACTCACACGGTGGAGGGGTACTTTTAGGGATTAAAAAGTGCTATTCCTTCTTCCGAATCGACCTCCCCTCGATCTCGAATATTGAAGTCGTTGCCATTCAAACGAATATGAATGGAAAAGACCTATGCCTTGTTTCGTTATATATCCCTCCATCCGCGCGGATTGAACAGAAGCAACTTCTTGATATAGCAGAATTGCTCCCCGCACCTTTTTTGATTTTGGGAGATTTTAACTCTCACTGTTCGCTATGGGGGTCGCTGTACGACGACAACCGATCTTCTCTAATCTGTAACTTGGTCGACGACTTCAATATGACAGTTTTGAATACTGGGGAAGCGACACGTGTACCTAATCCTCCAGCACGTGAAAGCGTGCTTGACCTATCCCTCTGCTCGACATCACTGGCGTTAGATTGCCAGTGGAAAGTTATCAACGATCCCCACGGTAGTGATCATCTTCCAATCGTTATATCAATTGCTAATGGTTCAACTCCCCCGAACCCAATCAATATTTCCTACGACCTTACACGTAATATTGATTGGAAGCGTTATGAGTCTATTATAGCGCAATCTATCGAGACTCACGAGGAACTTCCTCCGGAGGAAGAATACGCGTTCTAAGTTGGCTTGATAATGGACGCCGCGACTCAAGCTCAGACGAAACCGATACCCGGGGTAACGATTCGACAGCGCCCTCCCAACAAATGGTGGGACAAAGAGTGCTCTGAGCTGTACGCGCGAAGGTCCGCGGCGTATAAGGACTACCGGGAGTACGGCACTGTCAACCTGCTTCGAAAGTACGAGGCACTGGGCAGGCAGATGAAGAGCTTAGTAAAGGCGAAAAAACGCGGATACTGGCGGCGGTTTGTGAACGCGTTGTCGAGGGAAACAGCGATGAGCACTCTTTGGGATACCGCGGGATGCTATTCGAAAACCCGGAAAACCTGCCTGTGATCACAATTCCTATAGGCCGATTGCTATGCTCTCCTGCCTCCGGCAATTAATGGAGAAAATGATCCTCTTACGGTTAGACAAATGTGTCGAAACAAATGGTTTACTTCCAGATACTCAATTTGGCTTCCACCGGGGCAAAGGAACGAACGATTGCCTAGCGTTGCTTTCTACTAAAAATCAACTCGTCTTTGCTCGAAATGAGCAAATGGCTTCTGCATTCTTGGACATTAAACGGGCTTTTGACTGTGTCTCTGTAGAAGTTTTAACCGAGAAACTTCATTTGCAGGGACTTTCACCAAATTTAAATAATTTTTTGTTCAATTTGTTGTCAGAAAAGCATATGTATTTCTCACATGGTGATTCGACAACTTCCCGAATTAGTTACATGGGTCTTCCCCAGGGCTCATGTTTAAGCCCTCTCTTATATAATTTTTACGTCAATGACATCGATGAATGTCTTGCAAATTCATGCACGCTACGGCAACTTGCAGACGATAGCGTTTTATCCTTTACTGGAAGCGAAGCTAACGATCTGCAAGGACCATTGCAAGATACCTTAGACAATTTGTCTGAATGGGCTATTAAGCTGGGTATCGAATTCTCTCCGGAGCAAACTGAGCTGGTCGTTTTTTCGAGGAAGCATAACCCAGCTCAGCTGCAGCTCCTACTAACGGGTAAAACGATCTCTCAGGTTTTAGTCGCTAAATATCTCGGGGTCTGGTTCGACTCTAAATGCACCTGGGCTTGTAATATTAGGTATCTGACACAAAAATGCCAACAGAGGATTAATTTTCTTCGTACGATTACCGGAACCTGGTGGGGTGCCCACCCAGGAGACCTTCTTAGGTTATACCAAACAACGATATTGTCAGTTCTTGAGTACGGCTGTTTCTGCTTTCGCTCCGCCGCGAACACGCACATTATAAAATTAGAGAGAATACAATATCGTTGTTTGCGTATTGCCTTGGGTTGCATGCAGTCGACCCATACGATGAGTCTTGAAGTGTTAGCGGGTATTCTTCCGTTGAAACATCGTTTCTGGAATCTCTCTTACCGGTTGCTAATTCGATGCACAGTTATGAACCCATTAGTAATTGAAAATTTCGAGAGGTTGGTCGACCTTCAATCTCAATCCAGATATATGACTTTATATTTTGACTATATGGCTCAAGATATTAATCCTTCTTCATACGATTCCTCCAATGTCGCACTTTTAGATACTTCTAATAATGCTATATTCTTCGACACCACCATTGAACAAGACATTTCTGGTATCCCGGTTCAATTGCGACCCCAAGAGCTCCCTAAGATTTTTTCCAATAAGTTTAAACATGTTAGTTATGATAAAAGGTTTTACACTGACGGATCTAATCTAGATGAGTCCACTGGCTTCAGTGTTTTCCACGAAAATTTTACCGCCTCCTACAAACTCGATGCTCCTGCTTCCGTGTACGTCGCAGAACTTGCTGCTATTCAGTACTCCCTTGGGATCATCGAAACCCTACCCATAGACCACTACTTCATCTTCACAGATAGTCTCAGTGCCATTGAGGCTCTGCGATCAATGAAGCCTGTGAAGCACACCCCGTATTTCCTGGGGAAAATACGGCGGTTTTTAAGTGCTTCAACAGATAAAAATTACCGGGTTACCTTAGCCTTAGGGTCCCTTCTCATTGTTCGATTCCGGGTAATGAAAAGGCTGACTCTTTAGCTAAGGTGGGTGCTATTGATGGCGATATTTATGAAAGACCAATTGCTTATGATGAATTTTATAGCATTTTGCGTCAGAGGACACTCAACAGTTGGCAATCATCATGGAACTCAGATGAACTGGGACGGTGGCTACATTCCATTTTTCCTAAGGTATCGACGAAAGCATGGTTCAAGGGGTTGGATGTAGGTCGGGACTTCACTCGCGTGATGTCCAGACTTATGTCCAATGCGTTAAACACGCATCTCTTTCGTATAGGGCTTGTAGACAGTAATCACTGCGTTTGTGGCGATGGCTACCATGACATCGAGCATGTTGTTTGGTCGTGTACCGAATACTGTGGTGTTAGGTCTGAGCTTATAGATTCCCTTCGGGCCCGAGGAAAACAACCGAACGTACCCGTTAGAGACATTCTGGGAAGCGGTGATCTCCAGTACATGACACAGCTATACGGTTTTATAAAAAATGCTGGCATTAAAATTTGATTTTTTTATCTATTTGCTAGAATACAATTTCTGCCACAAACTGAAAGAGAATGATACACCCGGCTGGAGACACTAAAACGAAGACTCGGCATCTCTTTGTTAACGCAGACACCTCAGATCAAAACTGCTCAAATAGAACATCACTGGTTAGCCACGTACAAATGAATACATTCTGTAATATAAAATAGTTAAAAACAAAATTGTAACACCCCCCCTCTCACCTCAAATCCCCACTAGCTCGTAGTCGGCCGCGAGATATAAAAAATGTGCCTTCCTCTTTTCCCTGCTAATTTAGATTTAAAAAAAAATGAACTTGGCTCAGTTAAACATGAATTGTATCGTGCCGTGTCAAATAAACTATTTTAAACTAAAAAAAAAATCTTTCAAATATATGATGCGATTTTGTTTTTGATCGTGGTATAATCGATTTGTACTCATATACAGCGTATAAATATTTGGATTGTTTATGTCAACTTTAGTCAGTAGATTTCAAACGATTTATAATTACAAGTTGTTCCTTATACATTAATTTGAATGATCTTATCAGTGAAAATGAAATTTTTTAACGCAGTTGATATTACTGATCGTTTCTGAGTGGCATCCAATGATAGGCAAATATCAATAAATATGGGTTCTTGAAACCTGGATTATACCCAGTGGCCAGAATCCGACCTCAAACCCCATTTTTAATCCAGATGACCACTTCTGGTTGCCTGGTAATCATAAAATCTATCATAAAATCTATCATAAAATTGCCGAACTGCCTGATCTGGGTGAAGATGGCGACAGTTTCCGACCAACAGCCTAATGTGACAAATATCGTCCAATACGATTTGGGGAAGCGGTATGATACCCTGAAGCCAGAAATCATCTTCAGACGCCATTTTAAATTTCTAGACAGTAGCTTCCGGTTTCTGGAAACCAGTCTAAAAGGAACAAACATTACCAAATATGAGTTTTTCAGTATCCGGGATGATGCTCAGAGGCCAGGAATCAACCCCATATTTCATTTTGAAATCCGAATTTGCGACTTCCGATTTCTGGAAAACATCCTTCAATTGCCAAATATAATTCAATATAAAAATGCAGCTCTGTCTGTCTGTCTGTCTGTTCCATATAGGCTTGGAAACTACTGAACCGATCGGCGTGAATTTTTGTATATAGGAGTTTTAGGAGCCTAAGATAGTTCGAGACCTCTCCCTCTTCTGGAAGGGAGGGGTCTCATACAAATGAAACACAAATTCCTGCACATCTCCAAAACTAACCAAGTAAACATAACCAAATTTGGAATGTAAATGTTTTTGGGGGTAACAAGTATGTCCATACTGGTTTGAAACCCCTCCCTCTTCTGTAAGGGAGGGGTCCCATACAAATGAAACACAAATTCCTGCACATCTCCAAAACTAACCAAGTGAACATAACCAAATTTGGTATGTGAATGTTTTTGGGGGTAACAAGTATGCCCATACTGGTTTGAAACCCCTCCCTCTTCTGTAAGGGAGGGGTCCCATACAAATGAAACACAAATTTCTGTCCAACTCAAAACCTAATCAAGCAAACCAAACCAAATTTGGCATGTGGATGTTTTTAGGAGTAAAAAAGATGTCCATGTTAATTCGACACCCTTCCTTCTTCTGGAAAGGGAGGGAACCCATACAAATCTAAACATATAAAAATGCAGCTCTGTCTGTCTGTCTGTCTGATTCATATGAATGGCTTGGAAACTACTGAACGGATCGGCGTGAAATTTTGTATATATAGGGGTTTTAGGGGCCGAGAAAGGTGACTAAGATAGTTTGAGACCCCTCCCTCATCTGAAAGGGAGGGGTCCCATACAAATAAAACACAAATTCATGTACATCTCGAAAACTAACCAAGCAAATGGAACCAAATTTGGCATGTGGATGTTTTAGGGAGTGACAAATATGTCCATACGGTTCAACACCCTTCATTTTTCTGGAAGGGAGGGGTTCCATACAAATGAAACACAAACTTTTGCATATCTCAATAACTAACCAAGTAAATGGAACCAAATTTGAGGTAACAAATATATCTATAATGGTTTGACACCCCTCCCTCTTTTATATGGGAGAGGTCCCATTCAAATGAAACACAACTTTCGCACTGCTCGAGAGCCAATCTACCAAAAAGAACCAAATTTGGCATGTAAATGTTTTCAGAGGTAACAAAAATGTCCATAACGGTTCTACACCCCTCCCTCTTTTTTGAGGGAGGGGTTCTAAACAAATGACACACAAATTTCCGCACATCTCGAGAACTAACCAACTAAATGGAACCAAATTTAGCAGGTTAATGTTTTTAGGGATAGCAAATATATCCATAATGGTTTGATACCCCTCCCTTCTCTATAAGGGAGTGGTCCCACACAAATGAAACACAAATTTCGCTCAGCTCGAGAACCAATCAAGCAAATACAACCAAATTTGGCAGGTGAATGTTTTTAGGTGTAACAAACAAGTCCATAATGGTTCGACATCTTTCCTTCTTATGGCATGTCCTCAAATACATACCATTTTGAAATCCAAGATGGCGACTTCCGGTATCTGAAAAACAGCGGCAAATGACTAAATACCACCCAATATGGGTATTTCCGGAATTGTTATGATGCACTGAAACCACAAGTCGACCTCAGATAACATTTTGAATTGTAAAATGGTGATTTCCGGTTTTTGAAAAGCAGCCAAAAATTACGAAATTTCTTTAACCAGAATGAAGCTCAGAGGCCAGAAATTGTCTCCAAATGCCATTTTGTAATCCAAGATGGCGACTTCCGGTTTTTTGAAAAACAGCCAAAAATGGCCGATTCCCATCCAATACGAGATTCTTTGGAACCAGAATGATACACAGGAGCTAGAATCGACCACAGACACCATTTTGAATTCTAAGATGGTGACTTCCAGTTTCTGGAAATCAGCCGAAAAAGACCAAATAACACCTATTATGGGTGTTTCTTAAACCAGAATGACGCTCAGGGGCCAGAAATCGTCTCCAAATGCCATTTTAAAATCTGGGATGGCGATTTCCGGTTTCTGAAAATTAGCCTAAAGTGACCAAATACCACCAAACACGAGTGTTTCGTTAACCGGACTTATGCAAGGAGCTAAAAATTGACTTCAGACACCATTTTGAATTGTAAGATGGCAACTTCTATGAAACAGCCAAATACTACTACATATGGATATTTCCGTAATCGAAATAATGTATATAAGCCAAGCATTGACCCTGGACATCATTTTGAATTCGAAGATGACTACTTTCAGTTTCTGGAAAACAACGAAAATAATTGAATACCACCCAATATGAGTATTTCCGTCATTCCGATAAAACCAAACATTTGAAACAATATAAACAAATAGCAAGAAATCAATGGATTTGGAATGTTTAAAATTATTAAATTAAACACAAAAATAGGCGGGACGAAGTTTGCCGGGTCAGCTAGTAATTCAATAAAGGTGTATTCACTCTTTGGATTTTAGAATATTGATCCACTTGGTTCAGCAACAATTCTGGTGTTCCTCAGGGCAGCATTCTTGAGCCGCTGCTTTTCTCTTTGTACATTAATGATGTAACTAAAGATCTACTACCTGGCACACGACTATTGTACGCTGATGATACTAAAATATTTCAAATTGTTGAGAATAATGATGATTGTTGTAGATTCCAGACGTTACTCGATTCTTTCAACGACTGGTGCCTACGCTACTGTATGATGCTGAGCATTCCCAAATGTACCGTGATCAGCTTCCAGCGCAAAAAAACAGCCGTTGCTTTTTGATTATCGTATCGCTGGCACTTATTTACATCGTAGGGACGTTGTCATTGATTTGGGTGTTTTGTTGGACACTAGTATGTCATTTAGGCAGCATTATTCTGCGATCATCAATAAAGCCAATCGTCAACTTGGTTTAATATTTAGAATTGGAAAGGAGATTTACGATCCTGGTACTTTGCGCACACTCTACCGCTCTCTGGTACGCTCAGTTTTAGAAACTGTCTGCGTTGTTTGGAACCCGTAATACGATTTTTGGATACAGCGAATCGAGCGCATTCCAAAGCTCTTTATCCGAAATATTTGTCGCAGATTACTACGGTGGAACCCTGCCATACGAAAGCCTTTGCCTGCTGGTTGGGATAAAACCCCTTGAAGAGCGTCGTAAGGACATATTGGTCAGAACAGTGCACAAAATCCTCACTGGTTGCTATGACTGCCCCGCTATCTTGACAATGCTTCAGCTGCAATGCCCTCTTCGTCCACAACGTCATCAGCGATTACTGCAGACCAACGCACACCGCACGAACTATGGCCAGCATGAACCTGTTCGTCGGATGGCCCTGGTTTACAATCGACAAAATGTTAATTTTAATTTCTAGTATAGTCATTTAATGTGCATTGTTTGTTTCGACTTTATCTATGTAACGGAACAAGTCCGTTAGTAAAACATCTGCTGTGGCATTGTTGGACATCGAAAAATCGTTCGATAATGTATGGCATAATGGCCTAGTCTTTAAGCTGCAGCGATTCAACTTCCCGATCTTCCTCGTCAAGATCATCAAGAATTATCTGTCGAATAGATCATTCCAGGTCTTCCTCAACAACATTCCCTCTGATTCGTTATGCGTAAATGCTGGGGTCCCACAGGGAAGCCTTCTTGGTCCCATCCTGTTCGACATATTTACCTCAGATGCTCCTCCCTTTCCGGGTGCTGGCATCCTGTCCATGTTTGCAGACGACACTGCCATTATCCACAAAGGTCGAGTGATTAGAGCTTTGACGCGTAGACTACAAGAGGGTCTGGATGTTTTGTCCGACTATTTCAACAGCTGGAAGATCTGCATCAATGTAGCTAAGACCCAAGCTATTATATTCCCGCATTCAAAATCAACTAGACTTGTTCCACCTGCCAATGTGAGAATCCATCTCAATAACACTCCCATCGCATGGTCGAGTGAGGTTGGTCTCTCCCTGGACCAAAAGCTTCTATTTCGTTCACACGTAGAGAAAACTGTTACCAAGTGCAACATACTGGCCAAATCGCTCTATCCTCCCATCAATAGGAAATCCACGCTTTCCCTCACTGACAAGCTTGCCTTTCACAAGCAAATAATTTTACCGGTCATAGAGTACGCTTTACCTGTCTGGAAGGGCTGCGCTAAACCCCACCATCTTAAACTTCAGTTTGTTCAGAATAAAATATTACGTATGATTCTAAACACCCCTCCGAGGACACGAAACTCTGATATCCATCGCCTGGCTGGTCTTCAAGTGCTGGAAAAACGGAGAACAACATCGTTGACTAAGTTCAGAGAGTCCTGCGCCAGGTCACCTCACCAGATCATTCGTGAGCTGGTACCTTAGTTTTAAGTTAATTTTAAGTTAGTTATTCGTAGTTAAGTAGGTTATAAAAATTTATTTTTCAATTAAAAACAAGTCCTATAAGAAAAGAACTGTAAAATTCTACACAAATAATGTAAATCTATAGAAATAAGTAACCAGCAAACCTTAGAACAAAATTGCAGAGCCTTGAAAGGCTTAACAATTAATATGTAAACCATATGTAACCATATAAAAATATGAATAAATATACTTTAAGTTAAAAATAGCCGCTAATTATAATTCTAGACTGCGACAACAGCAGTCATCCCTTGGCAGCTGCAGTAGCAGTGCAGTGTATAAAGCAGCAGTAGCAGTGCAGCGGATAACGACCACAGCTGTGGTATGGCAACGGATAGCGGAGCGCATCTCAGCATCGATAGCAGGACCAGGTGATGCAGGGCAGCGGATATCAATGGCAACGGAAGCGTCCACTACTTGGCAACGGGGATAGCGCAGCGGTTGACGTTGGTCTCATCATCTGCAGTCATGGAGAAAAAAATAAATGCACTTGCAGTGTTGGATGATTTTTCGTATTTGCGCACTGATTTTAATTGTTGTATGATGTTATGTTACGTCATTATGATCTGCAGACACTCTTTTTGAAAGAGAAGCGGAGAAATAACTGGAGAAATTCCTTTGTCGGTGATTCCGAAAAATGTTTGCGTGAGTTAGTGTTTTTAAAGTGGCGACAAAAATAAATACACTATTGAAATATATATACAAAACAATCCAAATTAGCTATATTTCTCTACATATTGTTAGTAAAGTAATTTTTTACGTTACAAAACTCACTTTCAAATTTTGTGGCCTGTTTATTGTTTTATAAAGCCATATTCAATTTTCGTGGAATGTTTACCCCCAGGTTTTCACGAGTAGAAACTGAACTAGCATTTCACGCTGCCTGTCCGACGTTCCATAAGTCTGTTTTATTCTTTGGATGATGCTTTGCAACCTAGACTTTCCCAATTTTCCATAGAATTTCTAAAGGATTTAAATTAGGAGTCTGCGCTGGTCAAACTAATAATTTTATATTTTCGTTTGAAACAGGCGGCGTGAAATGCTAGTTCAGCTTTTACTCGTGATAACCTGGGGGTAAACATACCCGGAAGATTGAATATTGCTTTACAAAACAAAGGACAAGCCACAAAATTTTGAAAGTGAGTTTTGTAACGTTAAAGGTCACTTTGCTAATGATATGTAGAGAAATAAAGCTAATTTGGATTGTTTTGTATATATATTCCAATAGTGTATTTATTTTTGTCGCCACTTTAAAAACACTAACTCACGCAAACATTTTTCGGAATCACCGACAAAGAAATTTCTCCGTGCCTCTTTTAAAAAGAGTGTCTGCGGATCATAATGACGTAACATAACATCATACAACAAATTAAATCAGTGCGCAAATACGAAAAATTATCCAACAGCAAGTGTATTTATTATTTTATCCATGACTGTATATAAGTAGGGCCAGCTGATGCAGTGTGGCATTTTAGTGAAATGCTGTCTCTGAGCGATAGCATTTTATTCTTACGGATTGAATTTGATATTATAAATTTTGATTATTCATCATGGTTATGATTGAAATTAATCCTGGATAAAATTTTAACTTAAAAAAAATAAAAAAAATCTGCTATCGCTTTTTTCACTAAAGTGACAATTCAATAAAATTAATTGCAAATGAAAGATCTAGTTGCCCCATAAGACCCAATTGAATTTTATTGCAATCGGATTTCTAGTTTAGAGGTTATGTATCAAAATGTAAAAATCACGAAACATTAATATCTCAGAAACTACACAACCGATTTGAACAAAATTAATTTCAAATGAACGGGCTACCTAAAAAACCCTTAACCTTTGAATTTTATGAAGATTGAACTTATGGTTTAGAAGTTATGAAAAAAAACGAGTTCTGGAGACCATTTAATCTCACTCATGTTTCTCAGAGATAGCTGGACCGATTTTCATAAAATCAGTGTCATATGGAAGGTCTTGTTGCCCCATAAGACCCTATTGATTTTTTTTGCAAACGGATTATCACTTTGAGATGGTTGAAACGATTGCCGAAAATTAGTGTCAAATGAAAGGTCTAGCTGCCTCCTAACACCCTATTGAATTTTGCTTTAATTGGACTTTAACTTCGCCTGTATTGTATCGAAATGTAAAAATAACGAAACTTCATTACCTTAGAAACTTCACAACCGATTTGAATAATATTGATATCAGATGAACAGGCTAGTTAAGGGTTAACTGATGATTTATGATTGACACGTGGTTTCAAAGTTTGGCTGCCCTATACGTTCCCTTTTCATTTGATTATAATTGAACCTAAGCAACCGTTATGTATTAAATTGTTAAAACAACGAAAGTTTATTATCTCAAGTATTATACGACTTATTTGAACATAACTAGTGTCACACGAAAGAGTCATCTCTCAAACTTACAAATAACAAACTTCATAACAATTTGATATGTGGTTCAAAAGTTTTGGAAAGAAAAGAAATTCAAAGACTATTTAAAACTATACCTGCTTTGGTCAATATATATGGCCTCAACATATTTAAAATGTGGTATCGTAATTTTGAACGTTCTCGCTATCGCTCGTTATTAAATTGTTCGAAATTAAGAGTCATTTCTTTTATTTCGCTATTTCTTAAGCGCTAACATTACGTCAAATTTCATATTTTATACTTCAATCACAACATGAACATTCTATAACCCAAAAAGTGCATATACCGTAATTGTATTTAAGGTGAAACCTCATTGAATCCAAAAATGGCCGACTTCGAGTCACCACTTCGAATTTTCGAAAGCACAAGACTCGGAAATAGTTAATACGTTCTTTGTGAAAATGCTATTTTATGTTTGCTGTGGTGGAGCAAACATAAAATAGAATTTTCATAGGGAACGCAATCAGTATTTCTGAGTCTTGTGCTTTTGAAAATTCGAAGTGGTGACTCGAAGTCGGCCATTTTTCGATTCATTGAGTTTTCACCTTAAGCGTTCATGTAAATCTATTTTTTCAAATAATAAGTTTGAATGAGTAAAGCTGGGTCTGACTGCTAGGTGAATTAATTTAAGTTTGTGTTAAGAGATAGTGGAATAGTTTGTTTGGCAAAGTTGTAGGAAATGTGAAAATATGAAACTTTGTTCAACTAACAAAATTTCTCTCTTCATTGAGTACAGAGTTAAAGAGTATTTTATAAGAAAGGTACTTAAGATTTGGGTTTTCGTACTCAACTTTTGATGGTTGCATTTTACAAGAAACTTTTGTTCTAACGAATTGTTGGGGCATACAAAACACACGTTTTGCCTTTCTCCTAGAAAGGTATAGTAATCACTGGAAATAGCAATCACTGGAAAAACCAAAGGTATAAAAGTGGTCCCAATGACCGAATGTCATATACACTCGACCCCATTCGGCGAACTGAGCATTTTCTGTATGTGTGTGTGTGTGTGTTTGTGCAACTTTTTTTTTCTCACTCACTTTTCTCAGAGATGGCTGGACCGATTTTCATAAAATTAATTGCAAATGGAAGTTATCGCTGCGTCATAGGTTGCTATTGAATTACATTGTAATCGCATTTTAGTTTAGAGGTTATGTATCAAAATGAAAAAATCACGAACCATCAATATCTTAGAAATCACATAACCGATTTCAATAAAACTGGTTTCAAATGATCGGACTATCTTCAAAACCCTTAACTTTCAAATTTCGTTATGATTGAACATATGGTTTAAAAGTTATGTAAAGAAAAGTTATCCTGAGGTTGTTCAAACTCACTCATTTTTCTCAGAGATGGCTGGACCGATTTTCACAAAATTAGTGTCAAATGAGAGGTCTAGTTTTAGATTGCTGTTGAATTTCATTGTAATCGAATTGTAACTTTGTCCGTTGTATATAAAAAAAAAAAAAAATATAAAAATGTGAAATCACATAATGAAAGTATACATATTGACTTTCTCCCAAGTGATGGCTAATTAAAAGGTGACTGGCTAATTAAAAGGTAGAAAAGTGATCCAAATGGCCGAATATCATATACTACTTGACTCAGTTCAACAAATCGAGCATTTTCTGCATGTATGCATGTATAGGTGTATATGTTTGTGTGTGGGTGTGTACGTGTGTATGCGCACCTTCTTTTTCGCACACACTTTTCTCAGAGATGGTCTGACCGATTCTTTCAATCGTGGTGTCAAATGAAGGGTCTATTTGCCGCTTAAAATGCTATTGAATTTCATTGTAACCAAACTTTTAGTTTTGGCGCTGCGTCAGAATGTAAAAATCGCTCTTATATCTCAGAAGCTTGAACATAGTTGAATTCAAATTTTTAAACCCTTTAAACCCTTAAACAATAAATTTCATAATGTGTAAACATGTGGTTATATATATATATATATATATATATATATATATATATATATATATATATATATATATATATATATATATATATATATATATATATATATATATATATATATATATATATATATATATATATATATATATATATATATATATTTATATATATAAATTATGCCGTGATTTATCGCGGGAACTAAAAAAACTTTATTACTACGATTAACACTTTAATGTCCGATCACTACTGAATTACACACAAGACTAAATTGAAAATTAAATCTAGAAAGCTTAAATAAACTAAATCCGCTGACTCGTCGTTCCTCCGGTGGTTCAATTCTGATGCAGCCTTTGTCCGCGTGGTTCGATCGAATCCTGCAGTCGTCATCGATTGTCAATTTATGGTTTCGTTGCTGGTTTGGTTCCTCCGCTTGTTGCTACGGGCCTCAGCTGGGTTTTTGCTGACGTCTCGGCTCCGGGTGCGCCTAGGCCGGTCGGTCGTGGTGTAACGTCTCCCCCCTTAGATTGTCGTCCGTCCTCGGACGATTTTTCGAAAAGGACGAGCCTCGGTAAGGTTGCGGGTTCTCCTTTTCCAATGGTTCCTTTAGGTTCCGTGGTGGTTTCAGCATGCTTATGGATTTTCAGGATGGTATCTTCCTTAGATTTGGTTCTTCTGTTGATGATATAAATTGCAAAAGAGCAGAAAAAGGTTAGTGTGAGGAGAATTCCTCCTCCGATGGTTGTTGTCCTCTTCGAGCGATGCAGGTCCAACTTTATCTCTTGAAGACTGTTTAAGTGTTCCAGTTTGATGTGGGTGATCACATTCCGCTCTTCCGAGTAGTTGAGTTGAATGAATTTCCTTCCATAGATTGGTATGAGGTATTCTTCGTGGTCTGTTAGATGCTTTTGACCATTAAATGTGTGATTCATCACCTTAATCGTACAATTGTCTGTTTCGAGTTATTACATGAGTCGGAAATCAATACTTGTTGATTCGTATCCAATAGTATGATTCCTTTTTTGATTTCTTGTATTCTGATATGTTGCCTGACGGGTTTTAGGACACATTTTGGTGTCAAATGATTCAAAAGGTTGTTGATACAGTCGTCTTCGATAAGAGTTGTTGCTTCGCAGATGTCACAAATGTGCTCTTGTTTATAGATAATGTCTCTGTGCTTTGCCACCAGCTTGATGTCTGTACTGATTCGTGTGTTGTTTAAGTTGAGCGTCTGGATGTTGATCAGGTCGAACTCGTTGTCTTCTAGGATGGGTATTTTCGCCAAAATTAGGATTTCGTCGCCTTTTACAATTACGCTTCCTGAGCTGTATTGGAATATTTGATCTAAGTAATCCAGATTCAATTTTTGTGCTTAAAGTCTGTTATAAATGTACAATTTATCATCTAATGAAAATAAGTTTCTATTCAAAATGTTTAGCTTTGCAAATTCGATTTGTTCTTCTACGCTAGTGAGAATTTGAATTAACATGTCAAGGTTCATAATAAGATTAATGTATTCCAAGTCCGTATTGGTCGTAAGTGAGTTATTATTTTGGTCTACAATTTGTTTGTTTATTTTCTTGAGAATATCTGTAATATTATTCAGTTTATTCTGAATTCTTTCGTTTATAATTATTTGCCTTGATAAAGATTGAGAGAGTAAGTTTCCCTGCTTTTCTAACGTTTCTAAATTATGATTTATAATTTCCATATCATCGTTATCTGGATTGCCTGCAATAAGTTTAATTACTGATCCTAAAGCGTTAACTAATGCTCTTCTATTTCTGCGGGGATATAAACTCAACAATTTTCCTCTTGCGTATTGGATTTTGTAATCAAGGGTCCTTCTGAGATGATCTATTATTTTCAGGTTTTCTGTCGTTTTTTCTATGTAGTCAATGTTGTTTGCAATGGATTTAATATTGATTTTGTGTATAACTCTCTCAAACCCTATTCTTATCCTAACTTGTTTTAGTTTTATGGCAATTATGCCATTATTATATGATATTTCTTTAAATTTTGTGCCGTGTATTAGGATGATGTAAGTTAATCTGTAACGAGAGTTAAGTTATTGATTTAAACGATTTATATTTTTTTATATTTTTTTTTATATTTTTTATTTTATTTATTTATATTTTTTATTATATTTTTTTATTCTGTTTTTGTGTATTTTTACGTCATTGATGTCTTTAAATGTAAGATCGTTATTCTCTTTTATGGTAGTTATTTTGTAAGGGTTTACGTCTTTAGTTATTCGTTGGGAAATTTTAATGTATTTAGCATCGCCTGGGTTGTATTGTTCAGGTTGTTCGTTATCTTTATTTTGTTGTTCATATTTAGCTTTCCTTTTATCCAGTTCGATTTTAGCCGCTGATTGCAAGCTTTTAAATTTTTCCGAAATTTCTTCCATGTTTGTCGAGCCCGAATGATTGAATACCAAATTACGCGGTAAATTTTTTATAGCGGTGTGAAAACTGTTGTTATAAATATCGACGGCGATATTAATTTGATCTCTTGTAGACAAATCGTTGAATTTAATTTTGTTTGTTCGATAAATTTCGATTAGGGTAGAATGAAACCGTTCTACAATACCGTTTGAATTTGAACTACTCGCGAAATGTAACTCGACTCCTAGGTCGTTAAGGAATCCGATGAAATCAATAGACCTGAAAGAAGGTTCCTGGTCACTCACAATAGTCTTCGGTCTGCCAAATTGTCTAATGTGTTCTGTAATAGCATTTTTTACGTCCACTATTGTTCTAGTTTCCAAAGGTATGGCATTTGCAAATTTGGAAAACGAATCGACTATGGTGAGCCACTTTTGACCTTTTAAAAAGAATATGTCAATGTGGACTCGATCGAAAGGGTTATTGCCGAAAATGCTTTTTCTTATCAAATTCGGTGGCTTCCTGTCATATTTGGCTTTTTTGCAGATATCACAGGAATCTATCAAAATTTTAATCTTTCGATCAAGTTGTGGGAAGAAATATTTTTGCATTATCTGGTTCTTATTTTCTTTGATTCCTCTGTGGCCACGATTATGAGTTTCCCTCACAATTTCATCCTGTTGTTCATCTAGGCGTATGTCCTCTAGAAGGGTTTCTGAAATAAAAACTTTGTAGGGGCTATTAGTTGAAAAATGTTTCCGGTAAGTTTCTTGAACTAATTGAACTAAAGAGATTGGAATTTTGAGGCAACTTGAACCTCTGGGGTTAAGAGTCCGCTTTAATATTTCTACTATTTCTTCTTCCGTATAACTTTGTTTGACTATTATGTGCCTGTGAAATTTGGGAAAGATCTGTTCATATGCCGTAATCTCTATTTTCCCGATTTTAAAAATAATTTGGGTCCCGAATGTGTTGATTGGTCTCTCAGTGCACGGAATAAAGTAATCATCGCTTGTATCCGCTGAGTGTACTGTCATGTCGTCACTTTCATCATCTGAAAGTTCCTCTTCTCGTTCGGAGGGTTCCACGTTTAAAGACATCGATGATTGTGAATGTGCGTTAAATTGATTATGTTTTTTTAGGTTTATCCGAGACAGCGCGTCTGCGACGACGTTTTGTTTCCCTGGTTTATAGATTAATTCGTAGTCAAATTCTTCTAAAGCCAGTTTACCTCTTATGATTCGGTGATTTGCATTAGTCATAGAGAAGGTAAGTGGTTGGTGATCTGTAAACATTTTGAATTTCCGTCCGTATAGATACGGTCTGAAATGTTTGACCGCCCAAACGATTGCCAAAAATTCCTTTTCCGTTGTTGAGTATCGTTCCTCTGTTTTACTTAAAGTTCGCGATGCGTATGCTATGGGTCTGTCATTGCCTGCGGGCCCTTGCGACAGTACTGCCCCTATTGCATAATCGCTTGCATCGGTAGTAAGAATAAATTCCTTGCTGAAATCGGGGTAAATTAACACAGGATCTAGCGTTAGAATTTGTTTACACTTTTCGAAGCATGCGTTTATTTCGGGTGTTATCTCAAACTCCGCGTCTTTTCTAAGAAGTGCTGTCAACGGTTTCACTATTTTAGCGAAGTCTTTTATAAATCTCCTATAATAGCCTAGCGTTCCTAAGAATTGACGAACTTCTTTTTCTGTTTTAGGGATTGGCCATTTTTTTATGATTTCTATTTTGTCACTGTTTGGTCTTACTCCGTCTTCAGAGACAGTATGACCTAGAAACTGCGTTTCTTTTTTAAAAAATTCGCACTTGTCTAGCTGAATTTTTAGTCTAGCTTCTTTAAGTCTTTTTAGAACTTGTGCTAAATTTTTCTTGTGTTCCTGAAGTGAACTGGAAAATATGATTATATCGTCCATATAGACGAAACAACATACTCCAATTAAATCCCTTAGTATACAGTCCATTATCCTTTGAAAAGTTGCCGGGGCGTTTTTCAACCCAAATGGCATGCGAGTAAACTCGTACTTTCCTCCGTTCACAGAAAATGCTGTTTTCTCTGTGTCTTCTTCTGCCAGCTGGATCTGGTGGAAGCCAGAAACTAAATCAATAGTTGAGAAATATGTAGCCCTTCCCAGTTTATCCAAGATGTCGGTAATCTCGGGTATGGGGTACTTGTCGTTGATAGTTTTTTCATTTAGCTTTCTGTAGTCGATCACTAAACGAAATTTCTTGTGACCAGATGCATCTGCCTTTTTCGGGACTATCCATACGGGTGAGGTGTATGGTGAGATTGATTCTCTTATAATTCCATCGTTTAGCATCTTTTGAAGTAGAATACTTCTCTCAGGAAGTTCGGCTGCATAGGGATGTGAAATGAAAATCTAAAACCGAAAAAAGTGAAAAATATGTCCAATTTCAAATGCTAATAAATCGGTTAGTATTCGATGGATTTCCTTCGTTCTTGCAGCAATAGATTGGAAAATCTTCTAAGATTCTTCCCGAAATAAGATAATTGTAATTTTATTATTCACACTATTGTACTATTGAAAATAGTCAAGCCTTGTCAAAACGAAAAATTCGACCTCTGATTGGTCGTTATATGCTTGCTTCCCAAGCACGGTCGACAGTATCATATACCTTGCAATTGAAAACATGCTATTTGGCCTATATAAGAGCATGTTTCAGTCGGAGCCGCTCATAATGATTCTAGATAGCGACAACAGCAGTCGTCCTTCCTTTCCAGCAGCACTAGCCCTGTGGTTGGTCACCACGTCTCAGGAGCTGCGCGGTTTTTCTCAGCGTGTGTCGCCAGACAGCCATTATTCCCCCCGTGTTGGGGCAGCATGAAGATTGCCATCAGGAAATCCAATTTTGGAAATCAAAATTCCTTTTTCAAGGCAAATAAACAAGTCATTGAAAGTTAATAATTTTTGTCAACGCAAGCAAGCATTCTGTGTTGCATCCTAGCAATTTAAATCTGTCGCACCCGTCTAATTTACTGAATGTAAAATAGCTTCCACAGTGCATGTTGTCCGTGTATCTCAATTCCCCCAATGTTAGGGCAGCTCAAAGGTTGTAATTAGCAACCGATTTTGAACCGCAAAATGCTTTTTTTCAAGGCAAATTAAAAAAAAATGAAGGTTAATAATTTTCTGGCATCAACACAAGCAGACATTCTGTGCGGGATGCAATCAAATTCTGTTGTAGTTGTCTAATTTTCACTTTATTTAGAAAACCCCCTGTAGGGGCAGCGCAAAGGCTGCGATCAGCATAACCGACATTGAATAATAAACTGCCTGTTAGAACGCATTCACAAAAGCAGTTAGTTCGACTATGCAGAGCTAATATGAAGTCGATTCAATCAATCAGCATAAACAGAATTTAGTCGTCTCCCAGCTGCCAAGTAGCAACATGATGCAACACGCAACAGCGAGCAAACGAAATTGCTTGATGTTACAAACCGCAATAAGATACGGGTTAAAACCGTTGCGTGTGTGAGAGCATCATCGGTGTTTATTCGCTGGATACAAAAATCGAATGCGAATTGTGGAATAATTTGTCTGAAGAACATTAGGGAATGGAACAACTGAACTGATAGGGCGTGGCCTATTACGTAGCACCCTTCGGCTATAAAAGAGTGTTTCTTGGAAAACTAGCTACATTCATTAGTCGGACGGTGAGCTGGATGGACCGTCCACAACGTTGACAGCAGCAGCAGCAGATATCAGCACTCAGCGGTAACATAATATATCAGCGGGTTGCGCCTTAGGCTGCCTCCACATTAAACAAATCACTGGCCCTGTGGTTGGTCATCACGTCTCAGGCCTCTGCCTGAGAACGAACGCCAACGCGAGCGATCGGGCGAGATTTTTGCCGTACATCAGCCGGCACTTCCTCTAATGGAAAAGTTGGATCATTTTGTTCAGAAGAATATTACTGTCGGTAATATTACAGAGCTGCGATTGCATTATATCCGATATGGAATTGAACAATTGTTCTTTTGAGGACAAATAAAAAACTTAATTTGAAGAGTTAATAGTTTTGGGTACCAGTAGCAGTATGGTAACAGCCTCAGCGGTAGGTGCAGCCGGTACTTCCATGAGGCGGATGTTATAAGGAAGTAAATGGAAGCGGCATGGCGAAACAGTTCGGGTGTGCTTAGACGCGCGTCATTTTTCGTTGGTTATATTATTACCCACATGAAACGAAGCGCTTTCGTACGATAGCGGCGGTATTAGCGGTAGATGCATTTGCCAACACTTACTCCAGTAAAGCCGTGTCTAATTTTCAATGTGAAAACACCTTTCTATTGTGTTGGCCGTGCATATTAGGCCTCTGCCAGGCTAAACGCGAAAAGCGGCGTGAACCGTTTCGCCCGGCCGTAGGTTAATGTGCAGCCGTAAGTAGAGCTGTGTAAAAGTATTCTACTTCAACCTCGCGGTCGTGGCTTTGCACACAACCCTCCTGTGATTTTTTAACTTGCTTTTGTACTTCGCTTTCATAAACGTAGGGATATTTATATGATTTCGTATGGACTGGGATACTATCTACCGTTCGAATTTTATGTCTTATTTTGTGTGTGAATGACAGTTTGTCGGACTCCACGTATAAAACATCTCTGTATTGATCGATCACCGTTTCGAGGGCTTGTTTTTCTTCCCTATTCATGTGGTCGTCACGAAAGGTATAGTTTGTCATGTTTATTTGCTTTGGCAATTCGGTTAAATCGAACGGATCCTCATCCATTTCGATTTCACTCGAATTTATTTCTTGTGAAGATTTTGAGAAATTTTGAATCGCTACAAAAGCTTTATTATTGCTGCTTCTGTAGATACCAGGTAAAATAGTGAATGAATTCTATTTCTTTTCATTCGCTATTATGAAATCACCGTTCTTTTTGGTTTTCAGTGCGATGTACTGAAATTCTTGTTCATTTATGTTAATTGCTTGCTCTTCAGGGAATTTTTTTTGCATTTTTATTGTTTTTCGTCCGATTTTCAAGGAATTATTACGAATGTCGATTTGAGCATTTAAGTCTCTTAATGACTCGTAACCTATTAATCCATCGAAAAACTTGTGGAATTTAAAAATATAAAATTTCAATTTCTTCTTGATCTGAAATGGATCAAAAGAAGCTGATTTGTTTATTTTATGTGTTCCACTTATATTCGTTACCCTGATTCCATTCTCAGTTCTGCAATTTTCAATGTTTACGTGCTCGGGTGAAATATAATTTTTGTTCGCTCCCGTGTCGATCAAAAATTTCATCTCACCTTTCGAGGTTTGAATTATTATATAAGGTACAAAATTGTTATCGCTTTTTATATTTTTCGACGTGGCTCTTCTACCACGTGAAAATTTAACTCCTCGTCGACGAAGTAATCATCGTCTTCCGAGTTCAGAGCTGATTCCTCCAGCTGATTAGAGGTGTCGTACTCATCCTCGTAGTTTTTGCTGAATTCGCTTTCTTGTTTTGGTTTGGTTTCGTGGTTGTTCACCTCCGTACGGGACTTTGCGGTTTTCATTGAAACGTCGTCGTCCACCGGTGGACCTCTAGGGGTTTTAAATTTCCCTGATCCGTTCGGTTTCGCGTTGAACGTGTTACCGTGCTTGTTGTTGCTGTTTTTGTTGTTGTTCGTGTAGTTGGGTTTTGTATTCGTCTGATTACCGTTGTTGGAATTTGAAAACGGTTTTGAATTGAATGAATTGTTAGAGGTTGAACTGGAATGTTTGTTAAATTTTTGCCTGTACGCGGCATTCGCGTATTGCGTTGTTATAGCGTAGGCTTCTTCCAATGTTTTTGGTCGATAGCTCCTCACATGCATAGACAATTCGTCTGTGAGGCCATCTATGAATCTAGTAAGCGTCATCAAGCTTACTAAATTGTTTATTGCCTTAGTTGCATTCTGATAATCTTCCATCGTCGCTGCTGTCGATTTGATAGCGGTGTCGATGGTTTTGATTTTATTATAATACTCAGGAATTGTCTTTTTCTCTTGTGTTATGTAGAATAATGATTGGATGTGTGACGTAAGGTCACGTCTATCCCCGTAGGAATTCAAAATCACCTCTTTAATTTCTAGCCAGCTGTTCGGGTTGCCAGCAGCGAATTTTGAAATCGCTACAAAAGCTTTATTATTGCTGCTTCTGTAGATACCAGGTAAAATAGTGAATGAATTCTATTTCTTTTCATTCGCTATTATGAAATCACCGTTATTTTTGGTTTTCAGTGCGATGTACTGAAATTCTTGTTCATTTATGTTAATTGCTTGCTCTTCAGGGAATTTTTTTTGCATTTTTATTGTTTTTCGTCCGATTTTCAAGGAATTATTACGAATGTCGATTTGAGCATTTAAGTCTCTTAATGACTCGTAACCTATTAATCCATCGAAAAACTTGTGGAATTTAAAAATATAAAATTTCAATTTCTTCTTGATCTGAAATGGATCAAAAGAAGCTGATTTGTTTATTTTATGTGTTCCACTTATATTCGTTACCCTGATTCCATTCTCAGTTCTGCAATTTTCAATGTTTACGTGCTCGGGTGAAATATAATTTTTGTTCGCTCCCGTGTCGATCAAAAATTTCATCTCACCTTTCGAGGTTTGAATTATTATATAAGGTACAAAATTGTTATCGCTTTTTATATTTTTCGACGTGGCTCTTCTACCACGTGAAAATTTAACTCCTCGTCGACGAAGTAATCATCGTCTTCCGAGTTCAGAGCTGATTCCTCCAGCTGATTAGAGGTGTCGTACTCATCCTCGTAGTTTTTGCTGAATTCGCTTTCTTGTTTTGGTTTGGTTTCGTGGTTGTTCACCTCCGTACGGGACTTTGCGGTTTTCATTGAAACGTCGTCGTCCACCGGTGGACCTCTAGGGGTTTTAAATTTCCCTGATCCGTTCGGTTTCGCGTTGAACGTGTTACCGTGCTTGTTGTTGCTGTTTTTGTTGTTGTTCGTGTAGTTGGGTTTTGTATTCGTCTGATTACCGTTGTTGGAATTTGAAAACGGTTTTGAATTGAATGAATTGTTAGAGGTTGAACTGGAATGTTTGTTAAATTTTTGCCTGTACGCGGCATTCGCGTATTGCGTTGTTATAGCGTAGGCTTCTTCCAATGTTTTTGGTCGATAGCTCCTCACATGCATAGACAATTCGTCTGTGAGGCCATCTATGAATCTAGTAAGCGTCATCAAGCTTACTAAATTGTTTATTGCCTTAGTTGCATTCTGATAATCTTCCATCGTCGCTGCTGTCGATTTGATAGCGGTGTCGATGGTTTTGATTTTATTATAATACTCAGGAATTGTCTTTTTCTCTTGTGTTATGTAGAATAATGATTGGATGTGTGACGTAAGGTCACGTCTATCCCCGTAGGAATTCAAAATCACCTCTTTAATTTCTAGCCAGCTGTTCGGGTTGCCAGCAGCGATCAAAATCAAAATCAAAATCTCTTTGGCTTCGCCCGTAATTTTATTTTTCACTGCCCTGACTAATTGGCTATACACTGGTTCATCTCGGTATCTTCTAAAAAGTTCGAGAGTATTTTCCGCGTCTTCCAGCCATGCATGGGTCTCTTTTTTATTTCCACTAAATGTTGTTAGATTTTTGATTGGGTCTGGAGTCCTGAATTGCATAAAAGGATCATCCGCCTTCTCTTTTAAATTTCTGAGTTGTCCAATCAACTCATTTTGGTTCTGGGTTAAACTTCTTATGTGCTGAAGTAAACCCTCAATTGTGATTGCCGGTTGTGGGGCTGGTTGAGGAGCTGGTTGTGGCTCTTCTTCATAAAGTTCTGGGGCTGCGAGATCTGGTGAGATCATTAAGTCGCGCTCGGCCATTATAATAAATTAACTTCGTTTGCTTTGTATTGCGTATAGATTTGTTGTCAGTATTCACTTACACTGCACTTTCACGGTTAGTTGTTAGTTTTCTTTTTTCACTTTGTGATATTTCAGGTGTCCGCTTACCGCTGGTGGGGGCTCGCACCTCTGAATTAGTATGGTTTTGTTTGTGTTAATCTTAGAAAAATGATTGTGGTTACTTACAGGAAGATTACTGCTTTCATCTCCTGGAGTCTTGGTGTGAAGTGACGGATGGATGGGGTAGGTTTCCAAATGGCGGGATCGGTCCTCTGATATCCGCAAGTCCTTGATGTTCACTCAGGGGTTGTTCTTGCTGGGTGTATCAGTTGTCTGCCATAGACGTGGGCTGTTCCTCTTTGTAGAACTCGGTGACTGTGATACTAGATATTCACTCTGTTAACACTGTTCACTTTGTCTAACCACTTGGCCTTGAGACTGCGCCAATTATGCCGTGATTTATCGCGGGAACTAAAAAAACTTTATTACTACGATTTACACTTTAATGTCCGATCACTACTGAATTACACACAAGACTAAATTGAAAATTAAATCTAGAAAGCTTAAATAAACTAAATCCGCTGACTCGTCGTTCCTCCGGTGGTTCAATTCTGATGCAGCCTTTGTCCGCGTGGTTCGATCGAATCCTGCAGTCGTCATCGATTGTCAATTTATGGTTTCGTTGCTGGTTTGGTTCCTCCGCTTGTTGCTACGGGCCTCAGCTGGGTTTTTGCTGACGTCTCGGCTCCGGGTGCGCCTAGGCCGGTCGGTCGTGGTGTAACGTATATATATATATATATATATATATATATATATATATATATATATATATATATATATATATATATATATATATATATATACGTCAGTTATGTAGGCGTTGTGGTGGTGCTGGCCATAAAGCTAAAGACTGCGGGGAGCCTCCCAAGTGCTTGGTATGTACTGGAAAACGGGACGCCAAGCACTTTATGGGAGGCCCACGGTGCCCAGCCGGTAAGGCGGCCACGAAACCCCGGGCGTGAGGGTGACACAATTGAACCTGAACCATTGCTATGCGGCACAGCAGCTGCTATACCAAGCAGCGTCTGAGTCGCGGTCGGACATCGCAATCGTATCGGACCCCTACTGCATTCCTCCCGGAAACGGTAATTGGGTTGCAGATAAGTCCAGTACGGCGGCCATATGCACGACCAGCAAGTTCCCGGTTCAGGAGGTTGTGTCAACCTCAAATGAAGGATACGCGGTTGCCAAGGTGGACGGAGTGTTCTACTGCAGTTGTTATGCTCCGCCGCGTTGGTCTATTGAAAGGTTCACCCAGATGGTCGATTTGTTATCTATGGAGCTGACGGGACTAACACCCTTAGTAGTGGCGGGCGACTTCAACGCTTGGGCTGTTGAGTGGGGAAGCCGCCGCACGAACCGGAGGGGTCAGATCTTGTTGGAAGCTTTGGCAAAGCTCAACCTAGATCTGGCCAACGTTGGAACCAAGTGTACATTCAGCAGAAATGGTGCGGAGTCGATCATCGACGTGACGTTCTCCAGCCCAGGACTGATCGTGAACTGGAGGGTAGACGATGGCTACACCTATAGTGACCACCAGTCGGTCTGCTATAGCGTAGTCCAGAACGTGAGGCGGCAGGCGACGGGTAGAGCCAATACTCCGACCGTCCGCGGGTGGAAGACATCGCATTTCGATGCCGAGGTATTTGCAGAAGCAATGAGAAGAGAGCGCGAGGGGGGCAGTTGGCTCCGCCCGAGTGCTGACAAATTAGTTGCCACATTATCGCGGGCGTGCGACGCCACCATGCCTAGGACCCGCCAACCTAGGAATGGTAAGTCACCGGTATACTGGTGGATCGACGCGATAGCGGACCTCCGTAGCGCGTGCCTCCGTGCAAGACGGATGTTGCAACGTGCACGTACCGATGCACAGAGGGTAGAGCGCCGTGTAGTATTCGGATCTGCAAGATCGGCGCTTAAAAGTGCGATAAAGGCGAGCAAAAGGGCCTGCTTCGATAGGCTATGCGCGAGTGCCAATACGAATCCGTGGGGCAACGCCTACAGAGTCGTAATGGCGAAGACAAAAGGCGTGTTGGCGCCTGCAGAGCGATCACCAGCGATGCTGGAGCGTATCATCGAGGGACTCTTTCCACGACACGAGCCAAATCCTTGGCCTCCGGTTGCTGAGTCTCACGTCCGACGTTCCAGTATCTCAGACACAGACCAGGGATGGTCGGCCAACCTGCCGGGCATCCAATCCGTGAGAGACGGCAGCCGTGCAGAGGTTGTGGAGGAGGTAACGGTTACGAATGAGGAACTCATCGTGATCGCCAACTCCCTAAAGGTGAGCAAGGCACCGGGACCGGATGGAATCCCGAACTTGGCCATCAGGACGGCCATGAAAGTGGCCCCCGATCTATTTCGAGCAGTCATGCAGTCATGGATGACTGCCTCTTTCCGGACAGGTGGAAGCGACAGAGATTGGTGCTGTTGCCGAAGGCTGGGAAACCGCCAGGGGACCCATCGGCATACAGACCTATCTGTCTGCTGGACACTACGGGCAAGGTGCTTGAGAGGATTATCCTCAACAGACTGGTGAAGTACACAGAGGGTGTAAACAGTCTGGCAAGTAACCAGTTCGGCTTCCGGAAAGGTAGATCCACGCTGGATGCTATTCTCTCTGTCACCAAGACGGCAGAGGTAGCACTCCAGCGTAAGAGTTGGGGCATTCGCTATTGCGCAATCGTCACGCTTGACGTGAAGAATGCATTCAATAGCGCCAGTTGGGACTTCATAGCGCTCGCGCTTAGGAGCATCCACGTACCGGTGTCGTTGTACAAGATTTTGGAAAATTTTTTCCAGAATCGGGTACTAGTTTACAACACGGAGGAGGGTAAAAAGTGCGTCCCAATCACCGCAGGGGTACCGCAAGGTTCCATCCTGGGCCCGGTGTTGTGGAATGTCATGTATGACGGGGTGTTGAAACTAAAGTTCCCTGTAGGGGTTGTGATCGTCGGTTTCGCAGACGACATCACGCTAGAGGTCTACGGCGAGTCGATCGAAGAGGTCGAGTTGACGGCCGCGCACTGCATACGCAAGGTCGAAGACTGGATGCACTCTAGGAAACTGGAGTTAGCGCACCATAAAACGGAGGTTACGGTTGTGAACAACCGCAAATTAGAGCAACAGGCGGTGGTCAGAGTCGGTGACTGCACCATTACCTCAAGGCGTTCCTTGAAGCTCTTGGGGGTTATGGTTGACGATAAGCTCACATTTAAGAGTCACGTCGACTATGCCTGTAAGAGGGCTTCAACGGCCGCTGCAGGACTATCTCGAATGATGTCCAATAGCTCAGCGGTATATGGCAGCAAGCGTAAACTTCTTGCCAACGTGGTTTCATCCATACTTAGGTATGGTGGGCCAGCGTGGTCCAAAGCGTTAGGTACCAACAGTCATCGTCGAAAACTGGAAAGTACCTACAGGCTCATGTGCCTGAGGGTTGTGAGCGCGTACCGTACAGTGTCATACGACGCAATCTGCGTCCTGTCCGGCATGATGCCTATCAGCATAGCCATTAAGGAGGACGTAGAATGCTTTGATCAACGTGACACAAGGGGTATACGAGGCACCAGAAGGTCATTCTCGATGATCAGATGGCAGCAGGAATGGTCCAATTCCGCAAAGGGTAGATGGACGCATCGACTTATTCCGGACGTATCCGGATGGGTCGGGAGGCGCCATGGAGAAGTTAACTTCCACTTGACACAGATTCTGTCAGGTCATGGTTGCTTCAGGCAGTATCTACACAGATTCGGGCATGCGGGGTCCCCCATGTGTCCCGAGTGCGCGGATGCGGAAGAAACTGCTGAGCATGTCTTCTTCGTGTACCCTCGTTTTGTGCATGCGCGGAGCGACATGATGGTAGTGAGCGGGCCAGACACCACTCCGGACAACCTAGTTCGGAGGATGTGTAAAGACCCAAACATTTGGAGGGCGGTTTGTACAGCCGCCTCTCAAATAGTTTTAGAATTGCAAAACAGGCGACAGGTTGACCACCGACACGCCAGTGTTAGCTAACGGCCAGTCTCCAGGTTAGTTAGCTAAGTTAGCAAAGAGATCTATAGAACCATAAGGGTGCACAGAGCACAAAAGCCGCTCCCCGAAGCAATACCTAGCGGTGGTCCCGGGGAGTATTATGGGCTGGAGACTGGAGGGGTTTTAGTGGGTCCGGTCACTGATTCAAACCAACCCCACACTCCCTGAGGTTGGTCACCTCAGGGGTTTGGATGCAAATTTCCCCTCCACCTGAAACAAAAAAAAAAATATATATATATATATATATATATATATATATATATATATATATATATATATATATATATATATATATATATATATATATATATATATATATATATATATATATATATATATATATATATATATATATATATATATATATATATATATATATATATATATATATATATATATATATATATATATATATATATATATATATATATATATATATATATATATATATATATATATATATATATATATATATTTATATATATATATATATATATATATATATATATATATATATATATATATATATATATATATATATATATATATATATATATATATATATATATATATATATATATATATATATATATATACAGAAAATGCTCAGCTCGTCGAACTGAGTCGAGTGGTATACGACATTCGGCCCTATTGAGCACTTGTATACCTTTAGTTTTTGCAGTGATTGCTATACCTTTCTAGGAGAGAGGCAAAAAGTGAAATAATAGAAATGACTTTCAATTTCAACTTCGATCCCGAGGAGGGCCGCAAACATTGAAATAGTACAATATCAAATTTAAATGATGTTGAGGCCACATATTTTGATCGTAGCTATAGCTTTAAAAAGTCTGTGGGTTACGTTTATTTCTATAACTTTCAAACCACATGTTTAAACATTATGAAATTCATTGTTTAAGGGTTTAAAAGCCCAATAATTTGAATTCAACTATGTTCATAGCTTCTGTGATATAGGAGCGATTTTCACATTCTGACGCAGCGCCAAAACTAATGGTTTGATTACAATGAAATTCAATAGCATTTTAAGCGGCAAATAGACCCTTTATTTGACACCACGATAGAAAGAATCAGTCAGACCATCTCTGAGCAAAGTGAGTGCACACGTACACACCCACACACAAACATATACACCAATACATGCATATATGCAGGAAATGCTCGATTCGTCGAACTGAGTCTAGTAGTATATGACATTCGGCCATTTGGATCACTTTTCTACCTTTTAATTAGCCAGTGAAAAAAAAAGGTCAATATGTTTACTTTCATTATGTTTTTATGAATAACGGACAAAGTTACAATCCGATTACAATGAAATTCAACAGCAACATATGGGGCAACTTAACCTTTTATTTGACACTAATTTTGTGAAAATCGGTTCAGCCATTTCTGAGAAAAATGAGTGAGTTTAAACAACCTCAGGATAACTTTTCTTTACATAACTTTTGAACCATATGTTCAATCATAACGAAATTTAAAAGTTAAGGGTTCTGAAGACAGCCCGATCATTTGAAACCAGTTTTATTGAAATCGGTTGTGTGGTTTCTGAGATATTAATGTTTCGTGATTTTTACATTTTGATACATAACCTCTAAACTAAAAATCCGATTACAATGAAATTCAATAGCAACCTATGGCGCAACTAGACCTTTCATTTGCAATTAATTTTATGAAATTCGGTGAGAAAAAAAAGTTGCAAATACACACTCACACACACACACACATAGACACACAAACACACAGAGATACACACACACACACACACACACACACACACACACACAGACATACACCCATACACCCATACATACATACATACAGAAAATGCTCAGTTCGTCGAAAGGGGTCGAGTGGTATATGACATTCGGCCATTGGGACCACTTTTATACCTTTGGTTTTTCCAGTGATTGCTATACCTTTCTAGGAGAAAGGCAAAAAAGGAAGAAGAGAAAGATAAAGCCCAGAAAGGACAGCTTTACGGCACAGGGGTAGCTGACTGAAGTTTAAAAAATTTTTAGGGGCTTTACTGTTGCGATTCTCAAGATTTATAGCAATTTGAAACCTTAAAGGCGTTTTTCTCAAAACCATGTTTTCAAAATCGGCGAGCAGTAGAACTGAAAAAGTTTACACCCGATTGACTTGAAATTTTAACTGTAGCTTCTTCATTAGATTATCTAGTGAAGTACACACGATTTTAGCGATTGATTAACAACAACTAAAGTTACAAACAATAAAAGTCCATTTTTTGCCTTTCTCCTAGAAAAACTGGAAAAACCAAAGGTATAAAAGTGCTTCAGAGGATCGAATCTCGTATATCAATCGACTTAGTTACACGAGCTGAGCATTTTCTGTATGTGTGTGTGTCTCCCAATCTCACTCGATATTCTCAGAGATGGCAGGACCAATTTTCACGAAACTAATTGCAAATGAAAGGTCCAGTTGCCCCATAGAATTCTATTGAATTTTATCGTAATCAGATTTTTAGTTTCGAGGTTATGTATCAAAATGTGAAAATCACAAAACTTCAATATCTCAGTAACTACACAACCGATTTGAACAAAATTGGTATCAAAAGAACGGGCTTGTTTTTTGAACCATTTTCAAATTAACTTTTCAGTGTTTGGACATGAAGTTTAAATGTTATGCAAAGAAACGTGTTTCGAAGACTGTTTAATCTCACTCACTTTTCTCAGAGATGGCTGAACCAATTTTCACAAAATTAGTGTCATATGGAAGGTCTTGTTGCCCCATAAGACCCTATTGAATTTTATTGTAATTGGACTTTAACTTTGTTCGTTTTTTATAATAATGTGAAATCAGGCTATGAAAAGAAACATTATCCTGGGACTACTTGAACTCACCCACTTTTCTCAGAGATGGCTTGTCCGATTTTTACGAAATAAGTTGCAAATGAAAGGTCTAGTTGCCTGATAAGACCCTATTGAATTTTATTATAATCGGACTGTAACGTTGTCTTTTATGTAACGAAATGTGAAAATCACGAAACGATGGCATATATCACCCAACTCACCTCAACTCAATGAGCTTAGCATTTTCTGTATCTGTGTGTATGTGCAAATTTTCAACCACACTCGGTTTGCTCAAAGATGACTGGACCGATTTTCAAAAAAACAATTTTCAAATGAAAGGTCTAGTTGCCTCATGAAACCCTATCAAATTATATTGTAATCGGATTTTTAGTTTATGTGTTATGTATCAAAATTTGGAAATAACGAAGGTTCATTATCTCAGGAACTACTCAACCGATTTTAACAAAATTGGTTCTAAATTAACGGGCTACATAAAAACAACCCTTAACATTCGAATTTTATAAAGTTTGGACATGTGGTTAAAAGTTATGTGTTTTGGAAACTATTTGATCTTACTCATATTTCTCAGAGATGGTTGAACCAATTTTCATAAAATCAGTATCATTTGGAATGTCTAGTTGCGCCATAAGACTCTATTGATTTTTGCCTTTCTTCTAGAAAGGTATAGCAATCACTGCAAAAACCAAACGTATAAAAGTGCTCCAAAGGGTCGAATGTCGTATATCAATCGACTCAGTTCGACGAGCTTAATATTTTCTATGTGTGTGTGTGTTTTTTTTTTCAAAGGTGGCGGGGAAATCTGCAAACAGACACCTGAGAAGAGAGCTCAGGGTGTGGGGGTGAGACTAGGGGAGATATATATATATATATGTATATATATATATATATATATATGTATATATATATATATATATATATATATATATATATATATATATATATATATATATATATATATATATATATATATATATATATATATATATATATATATATATATATATATATATATTTATATATATATATATATATATATATATATATATATATATATATATATATATATATATATATATATATATATATATATATATATATATATATATATATATATATATATATATATATATACAGAAAATGCTCAGCTCGTCGAACTGAGTCGAGTGGTATACGACATTCGGCCCTATTGAGCACTTGTATACCTTTAGTTTTTGCAGTGATTGCTATACCTTTCTAGGAGAGAGGCAAAAAGTGAAATAATAGAAATGACTTTCAATTTCAACTTCGATCCCGAGGAGGGCCGCAAACATTGAAATAGTACAATATCAAATTTAAATGATGTTGAGGCCACATATTTTGATCGTAGCTATAGCTTTAAAAAGTCTGTGGGTTACGTTTATTTCTATAACTTTCAAACCACATGTTTAAACATTATGAAATTCATTGTTTAAGGGTTTAAAAGCCCAATAATTTGAATTCAACTATGTTCATAGCTTCTGTGATATAGGAGCGATTTTCACATTCTGACGCAGCGCCAAAACTAATGGTTTGATTACAATGAAATTCAATAGCATTTTAAGCGGCAAATAGACCCTTTATTTGACACCACGATAGAAAGAATCAGTCAGACCATCTCTGAGCAAAGTGAGTGCACACGTACACACCCACACACAAACATATACACCAATACATGCATATATGCAGGAAATGCTCGATTCGTCGAACTGAGTCTAGTAGTATATGACATTCGGCCATTTGGATCACTTTTCTACCTTTTAATTAGCCAGTGAAAAAAAAAGGTCAATATGTTTACTTTCATTATGTTTTTATGAATAACGGACAAAGTTACAATCCGATTACAATGAAATTCAACAGCAACATATGGGGCAACTTAACCTTTTATTTGACACTAATTTTGTGAAAATCGGTTCAGCCATTTCTGAGAAAAATGAGTGAGTTTAAACAACCTCAGGATAACTTTTCTTTACATAACTTTTGAACCATATGTTCAATCATAACGAAATTTAAAAGTTAAGGGTTCTGAAGACAGCCCGATCATTTGAAACCAGTTTTATTGAAATCGGTTGTGTGGTTTCTGAGATATTAATGTTTCGTGATTTTTACATTTTGATACATAACCTCTAAACTAAAAATCCGATTACAATGAAATTCAATAGCAACCTATGGCGCAACTAGACCTTTCATTTGCAATTAATTTTATGAAATTCGGTGAGAAAAAAAAGTTGCAAATACACACTCACACACACACACACATAGACACACAAACACACAGAGATACACACACACACACACACACACACACACACACACACACACACACACACACAGACATACACCCATACACCCATACATACATACATACAGAAAATGCTCAGTTCGTCGAAAGGGGTCGAGTGGTATATGACATTCGGCCATTGGGACCACTTTTATACCTTTGGTTTTTCCAGTGATTGCTATACCTTTCTAGGAGAAAGGCAAAAAAGGAAGAAGAGAAAGATAAAGCCCAGAAAGGACAGCTTTACGGCACAGGGGTAGCTGACTGAAGTTTAAAAAATTTTTAGGGGCTTTACTGTTGCGATTCTCAAGATTTATAGCAATTTGAAACCTTAAAGGCGTTTTTCTCAAAACCATGTTTTCAAAATCGGCGAGCAGTAGAACTGAAAAAGTTTACACCCGATTGACTTGAAATTTTAACTGTAGCTTCTTCATTAGATTATCTAGTGAAGTACACACGATTTTAGCGATTGATTAACAACAACTAAAGTTACAAACAATAAAAGTCCATTTTTTGCCTTTCTCCTAGAAAAACTGGAAAAACCAAAGGTATAAAAGTGCTTCAGAGGATCGAATCTCGTATATCAATCGACTTAGTTACACGAGCTGAGCATTTTCTGTATGTGTGTGTGTCTCCCAATCTCACTCGATATTCTCAGAGATGGCAGGACCAATTTTCACGAAACTAATTGCAAATGAAAGGTCCAGTTGCCCCATAGAATTCTATTGAATTTTATCGTAATCAGATTTTTAGTTTCGAGGTTATGTATCAAAATGTGAAAATCACAAAACTTCAATATCTCAGTAACTACACAACCGATTTGAACAAAATTGGTATCAAAAGAACGGGCTTGTTTTTTGAACCATTTTCAAATTAACTTTTCAGTGTTTGGACATGAAGTTTAAATGTTATGCAAAGAAACGTGTTTCGAAGACTGTTTAATCTCACTCACTTTTCTCAGAGATGGCTGAACCAATTTTCACAAAATTAGTGTCATATGGAAGGTCTTGTTGCCCCATAAGACCCTATTGAATTTTATTGTAATTGGACTTTAACTTTGTTCGTTTTTTATAATAATGTGAAATCAGGCTATGAAAAGAAACATTATCCTGGGACTACTTGAACTCACCCACTTTTCTCAGAGATGGCTTGTCCGATTTTTACGAAATAAGTTGCAAATGAAAGGTCTAGTTGCCTGATAAGACCCTATTGAATTTTATTATAATCGGACTGTAACGTTGTCTTTTATGTAACGAAATGTGAAAATCACGAAACGATGGCATATATCACCCAACTCACCTCAACTCAATGAGCTTAGCATTTTCTGTATCTGTGTGTATGTGCAAATTTTCAACCACACTCGGTTTGCTCAAAGATGACTGGACCGATTTTCAAAAAAACAATTTTCAAATGAAAGGTCTAGTTGCCTCATGAAACCCTATCAAATTATATTGTAATCGGATTTTTAGTTTATGTGTTATGTATCAAAATTTGGAAATAACGAAGGTTCATTATCTCAGGAACTACTCAACCGATTTTAACAAAATTGGTTCTAAATTAACGGGCTACATAAAAACAACCCTTAACATTCGAATTTTATAAAGTTTGGACATGTGGTTAAAAGTTATGTGTTTTGGAAACTATTTGATCTTACTCATATTTCTCAGAGATGGTTGAACCAATTTTCATAAAATCAGTATCATTTGGAATGTCTAGTTGCGCCATAAGACTCTATTGATTTTTGCCTTTCTTCTAGAAAGGTATAGCAATCACTGCAAAAACCAAACGTATAAAAGTGCTCCAAAGGGTCGAATGTCGTATATCAATCGACTCAGTTCGACGAGCTTAATATTTTCTATGTGTGTGTGTGTTTTTTTTTTCAAAGGTGGCGGGGAAATCTGCAAACAGACACCTGAGAAGAGAGCTCAGGGTGTGGGGGTGAGACTAGGGGAGAGATGCTGGGGTAGTTACACTCCCCCAGACACCTACTGATCCCTGTCCCGACACACTAAAACCCCTTCAGTCTCCAGCCCTGTTCTTCCCGGAACGACGGTTAAGTATTACGTCGGGAAGTGGCTTTTGTGCGTGATGCACCCTCTTTACTCTTATAACCTCCTAGCTACCACTGGCGTGTTGGTGATTGACCCGCCACACACGTTGTAGCTCCAGGACAATCTGGGAGGCGGCCGCACAGGCCGCGTTCCAGATGTCCGGTTCGTCGCACATCCTCCGGACAAGATTGTCCGGAGTAGTGCCAGGCCCGCTCACAGCCATCATGTTGCTCCGCGCTCTTACGAAACGGGGGCATACGAAAAAGACATGCTCTGCAGTCTCCTCCTCTTCCACGCACTCGGGACACATGGGGGACCCAGCGTGCCCGAACCTGTGCAGATATTGCCTGAAGCAACCATGGCCTGACAGGATCTGTGTCAGGTGGAAGTTCACCTCGCCATGTCGCCTCCCGACCCAGCCGGATATCTCCGATATAAGTCGGTGCGTCCATCTGCCCTTTGTGGAAGTAGACCATTCCCTCTGCCAACGGAGCATCGAGAATGACCTTCTGGTGCCTCGTATGCCCCTTGTGTCACGTTGGTCGAAACACTCTCTGTCCTCCTTGATGGCGATGCTGATAGGTATCATGCCGGACAAGACACAGATTGCATCGTATGACACCGTACGATACGCACTCACAACTCGTAGGCACATGAGCCTGTAGGTACTTTCCAGTTTACCGCGGTAACTGTTAGTACCTAGCGCTCTGGACCATACTGGCCCACCATACCTAAGTATGGACGAAACCACGCTGGCAAGAAGTCTTCGCTTGCTGCCATAGACCGCTGAGCTATTGGACATCATACGAGATAGTGCTGCAATAGCCGATGAGGCCCTCTTACAGGCATAGTCGACGTGGCTCCCGAACGTGAGCTTGTCGTCGACCATAACCCCCAAGAGCTTCAACGATCGCTTTGAGGTGATGGTGCAGTCTCCGACTCTGACCACCGCCTGTTGCTCCGATTTACGGTTGTTCACAACCGTGACCTCCGTCTTATGGTGCGCGAGCTCCAGTTTCCTGGAGCGCATCCAGCCCTCGACCTTCCTTATGCAATGCGCAGCCGTCAACTCGACCTCTTCGATCGACTCGCCGTAAACCTCTAGCGTTATGTCGTCTGCAAAGCCGACGATCACAACCCCTACAGGAAACTTTAGTTTCAACACCCCGTCATACATGACGATCCACAACACCGGACCCAGGATGGAACCTTGCGGAACCCCTGCGGTGATTGGAACGCACTTCTGACCCTCCTCTGTGTTGTAAACCAGTACTCGATTCTGGAAGTAATTTTCCAGAATCTTGTACAGCGACACCGGTACTTGGATGCTCCTGAGCGCGAGCGCTATGGAGTCCCAACTGGCGCTATTGATCGCATTCTTCACGTCAAGCGTGACGATTGCGCAATAGCGTATTCCCCTTCTCTTGCGCTGGAGTGCTATCTCCGCCGTCTTGGTGACGAAGGCGATGGCATCCAGCGTGGACCTGCCCTTCCGGAAGCCGAAATGGTTGCTTGCCAGACCGTTTACACCCTCTGTGTACCTCACCAGTCTGTTGAGGATAATCCTCTCAAGCACCTTGCGCGCCGTGTCTAGCAGGCTGATAGGCCTATATGTCGATGGGTCACCTGGTGGTTTCCCAGCCTCCGACAGTAGGACCAATTTCTGCTGCTTCCACCTATCCGGAAAGAGACAGTCATCCAGGCACCTCTGCATGACTACTCGGAACAGCCCGGGGGCCGTTTTTATCGCCAGCCTGATTGCCAGGTTAGGGATAGCATCCGGTCCCGGTGCCTTGCTCACCTTTAGAGAGTTGGCGATCACTATGAGTTCCTCATTCGTAACCCTTGCCTCCTCCTGAACCTCGACACGGCTGTCGTCGCCCACGGATTGGATGCTCGGCAGGTTGGCCGACCCTCCCTGGTCTGTGTCTGAGATACTGGAACGACGGACGTGAGACTCGACCGCCGGAGGCCAAGGACTTGGCTCATGGCGCGGAAAGAGTTCCTCGATGATTCGCTCCAGCATCGCTGGTGATCGCTCTGCAGGCGCCAGCGCGCCTTTGGTCTTGGCCATTACGATCCTGTAGGCGTCACCCCACGGATTCGTATTGGCACTCGCGCATAGCCTATCGAAACAGGCCCTCTTGCTGGCCTTAATCGCACTCTTCAGCGTCGATCTGGCAGAACTGAATGCTGCGCGGCGCTCTGTCCTCTGTTCAACTGTTCGCGCACGCTGCATCCTCTGTCTCGCACGGAGGCACGCACTGCGAAGGTCCGCTATCTCGTCAGTCCACCAATAGACCGATGGCTTCCCATTCCTAGGTTTGTGTGTGTGTGTGTGTGTGTGTGTGTGTGTGTATAGGTGTGTGTATGTATGTATGCAACGCTCTCCCAAGCTCACTCGATTTGCTCAGAGATGGCTAGTCCGATTTTCATGAAACTAATCATGCAAATGAAAGTTCTAGTTCTAGGCCTCATGAGACCCTATTGAATTTTATTATAATCATATCTGTTATGTATCAAAATGTAAAAATTATGAAATTTCATTATCTCAGAAACTACACCACCGATTTGAACAAAATTGGTTTTAAATAAACGGGCTTCCTAAAAAACCCTTAACTTTTAAATTTTATATAGATTGGACTTGTAGTTCAAAAGCTATGGACAGAAGCGTGTTCTGGAGACTATTGAATCTCACTCATGTTTCTCAGAGATAGCTGGACCGATTTTCATAAAATCAGTGTCATATGGAAGGTACAGTTGCCCCATGATACCCTATTGATTTGTTTTGCAATCAGACTATTACTTTGCCTGTTGTGTTTAAAAATGTGAAATCCAGCTATGAAAAGAAAAAAATATTCCGAAGACTACTTAAACTCACTCACTCCCCTCAGAGATGACTGAACCGATTTCCACAAAATTAGTGTCAAATGAAAGGTCTAGTTGCAACATAACACCCTATTGAATTTGACTGTAATCGGACTTTAACTTCGTCTGTAATGAATCAAAATGTGAAAATAACGAAACTTCATCATCTAAGAAACTACACAACAGATTTGAACAATACTGATTTCAGATGCACGGGCTAGTTAAGGGTTAACTGACGAATTATTATGATTGTACACGTGGTTCAAAAGTTGTGAAAAGCAAGTCATATTCGATATAGAAAAAAAAATCTTACTATAAACAATCGAATCAGAAATCATATTTTAACGAATAATATATCGAGCCTACATATAATCGAGTCCAACCTATATATGAGTACAGTGACATTTCGATTATATCACGATAAAGAAAAAATTTCGCGTCATATATTTGAAAAATATTTATTTCATGTTATTCGCATGTGTTAATGTATGTTCATATATATTTGAAAATTATGTTTTAAATGTTCAGTATGGTTTCACTGCTACCAAAGATATTAGAGTGATAAATAAATCCAGCAAATATTATCAAGGGGTATTTTTTTCTGAAATGAAGTGTGTCGTGTAAATCTATTTTAACAAATAATAAGTACGAATGAGAAAGGTTTGGTCTGACCACTAGGCGGATTAATTTAGGTTTTGCCTTTCTCCTAGAAAGGTATAGCAATCACTTGCAAAACCGAAAGTATAAAAGTGCTCCAAAGGGCCGAATGGCATATACCACTCGACTCAGCTCGACGAGCTGAGCATTTTCTGTATGTGTGTGTGTATGTATGTGTGTGTGTGTATGTGTGTGTATGTGCAGATTTTTATTATCACTCACTTTTCTCAGAGATGGCTCGACCGATTTTCATGAAATTAATTGCAAATGAAAGGTCTCGTTGTCCCATAAGACCCTATTGAATTTCATTGTAATCGGATTTTTGGTTTAGAGGTTATGTATCAAAATGTAAAAATCATTAAACATCATTATCTCAAAAATTACACAACCGATTTGAACAAAATAAGATTCAAATAAACGGGCTACCTGAAATGCCCTTAACTTTCGAATTTCATAAAGATTGGACTTTTAGTTCAAAAGTTATGACAAGAAACGTGTTTTGAAGAATACTTAATCTCACTCATATTTCTCAGAGATGGCTGAACCGATTTTAATAAAATCAGTGTCATATGGAAGGTCTAGTTGCCCCATAAGACCCTATTGATTTGTTTTGCGATCAGACTATTACTTTGCCTGTTATGTTTAAAAATGTGAAATCCAGCTATGAAAAGGAACATATTCCGAAGACTACTTTACCTCACTCACTTTTCTCAGAGATGGCTGACTCGATTTCCACAAAATTAGTGTCAACTAATAAGTCTAGCTGCCTCGTAACACCCTATTGAACTTTACTGTAATCGATATGTAACTTCGTCCGTAAAGTACCGAAATGTGAAAATCACGAAACTTCATTATCTCAGTAGCTACACAACCGATTTAATCAATATTATTATGAGATGAGCGGGCCAGTTAAGAGTTAACTAATGAATTGTGATTGAACACGTGGTTTCAAAGTTTGACTGCCCTTTACGTTCCCATTTCATTTGATTGTAATCAAACTTAGGCAACCGTTATATATTAAATTTGTTAATAAAACAACGAAAGTCTATTATCACAAAGATAACATGGCTTATTTATACATAACTAGTGTCATACGAACGAGTCATCACTCGAACTTACAAATGGCTCAAAAGTTATGGAAAGAAAAGAAATTCAAAGACTATTTAAAACTATACCTGCTTTGATCGATATATGTGGCCTCAACATAAATTAAATGTGGTATCGTACTATTTGAATGTTTCAAATTCATTGATTCCTTGCGATGTTTTTAAAGTCTGAAAATGCACGACGAATCGGCCATAGGATATGATCAAAGTCTAATAACAAATCGTTTGAAATGATTGGTTTTATCGAAATGACAATATCCTCGACTTTTGGATTCTGTACATCACCTTAATTCTGAATATATTCATATTGGGTGGTATTCGGTCATTTTCAGCAGATTTTCTGGCATCAATCTGACACCGGAAATATCCATATTGGGAGGTATTTAGTAATTTTGGGTGTTTTCCAGAAACTAAAAGTAGTTGTCTTTAAATTCAAAATGGTGTCAAGGGTCAATGTTTGGCTTCTATGCATCATCTCGATTACGGAAATATCCATATTGAGTATTATTTGGTCATTTTCGACTGTTTCCAATAAGTTGCCATTCAGCGATTCAAAATGGTGCCTGAGGTCAATTGTTAGCTCATTGCATCATACTGGTTCCAGAGATACTCATATTGGATGGTATTTGGTTATTTTAGACTGTTTTTCACAAATCGGAAGTCGCCATCTTGGATTCAAACTGGTATTTAAGATAATTTCTGGCCTCTGAGCGTCATTCTGGCTGAAGAAACACCCATATTGGGTGAAATTCGATCATTTTCGGCTATTTCCCAGGAACCGGAAGTCGCAAACCTAGAATCTAAAATGAGGTCTGCGGTCGATTTCAGCTGCTATGTATTATTCTAGATCCGGAGATACTCATGTTAGACGGAAATCGGCCATTTTTGGCTGTTTTCCAGAAACCACAAGTTGCAATTCTACAATTCATAATGGTATTCATAATCATTACGATTCCAGAAATACCCATATTGGATGGTATTTGGTCGTTTGCCGCTGTTTTTCCGAAATCGGAAGTCGCCATCTTAGAATTCAAAATGGTATCTGTGATCCATTTTAGCTCCTGTGTATCATTTTTATCTGAATATTATTACATTGGGTGGAATTCGTCCATTTTTGGCTTTTTTCAGAAACCGGAAGTTGCCATCTTACAATCCAAAATGTTGGCTGAGGTCGATTATGGAACATATTTGTTAACATTAAATCATGTGGTCCCCGTGGCTCTGTGGTTAGCGATGTCGGTCGGCTAGCTCTCCCACACGGTTGTGATATCGGGTTTGTTTCCCGATCGAGTTGAGGCTCTTTTCGAGCTGGAAATTTTCTCAACTTAGCACTGGGGCACGGTGTATCGTTGTACTTATCCTAAACATACAAAATGTGCCGAAAACAATATCGATAACGAATTCTCTCAACTAATCTAGTTGATCGAGACCGCTATTAGCCCCAAGGCTAAGCGTGCGATATTGTTGATATTGTTTTTTTGTTAACATTAAAATCATTCACCTGCCAAATATGGTCCCATTTAGTTGACTAGTTCGCGAGATGTGCAGAAATTTGTGCAGAAACATGTGCTTCCAGAAGAGGAAGGGGCGTCGAACCATTGTGGACATATTTGTTACCCTTTAAAACATTCACATGCCAAATTCGGTTTCATTTGCTTGGTTTGTCCTTGAGTTGTGCAGAAATTTATGTTTCATTTGTATTGGACCCCTCCTTTCCAGAAGAGAGAGGGGCCTCAAACTATTTACCTTTATCGGGACCAGAAACCCCTACGTACAAATTTTCACGTCGATCAGTTCGGTAGTTTTCGAGCCTATATGGATCAAACAGACAGACCGAACTATTTTTTTTTCATATGTATAGATTACAACATCAATATTTTACAACCTAAAGAGTGAATATACATTTATTGGATTGAAGCGTTCATGTTAATCTATTTTTACAAATAACAGTTTGAAAGAGAAAGGCTGGGTCTGACCGCTAGGTGGATTAATTTAGGTTTTTTTTGTCAAAACAGATTTTTTTTGCCTTTCTCCTAGAAAGTGCTCCAAAGGGCCGAATGTCGTAAATCACTCGACTCAGCTCGACGAGCTGAGCATTTTCTGTATGTGTGTGAGTGTGTGTGTGTGTGTGTGTGTGTGTATGTGTGTGTGTAACGCTCTCCCAATCTCACTCGATTTTCTCAGAGATGGCTTGACCGATTTCAATGAAATTAATTGAAAATAAAAGGTCTGTTTGCCCCATAAGACCCTATTGAATTTTATTGCAATCTGATTTCTTGTTTAGAGGTTATGTATACAAATGTAAAAATCACGAAACATCAATATCTCAGAAACCACACAACCGATTTGAACAAAATTAATTTCAAATGAACGGGCTCCCTGAAAACCCCTTAACTTTCGAACTTCATTAAGATTGAACTTGTGGTTCAAAAGTTATGGAAAGAAACGTGTTCTGGAGACTATTTAATCTCACTCATGTTTCTCAGAGATGGCTGGACCGATTTTCATAGAATCAGTGTCATATGGAAGGTCTTGTTACCTTATAAGACCTTATGGATTTGTTTAGCAATCGGACTCTTACTTTGCCTGTTGTGTTTAAAAATGTGAAATCCAGGTATGAAAAGGAACATATTTCGAAGACTACATAAACTCACTCACTTTTCTCAGAGATGGTTAAACCGATTTCCACAAAATTAATGTCAAATGAAAGGTCCTGCTAGCTCATAAACCCTATTGAATTTTGCTGTAATCGGACTGTAACTTCGTCTGTAATGCAGCACTCTCGACATTTTTCGTACACAATCTACTAAATGTTGATAAGTAGGCGCTCTCCTCCTTTATAAGAATTCTCTCACTCCATTAAGGTTAGTGGATCTACTCGCTTAATAAGAGTTTCAACCAAAGGTCTTATTCTCCTGGGAATAGCGAATATAGCCGCGAAATGATGTTTGAACAGTAGATTTATATTATTATATCACTCACAAACCGATTTTCATGCGATCAAATAACTATCAGCTTTTAACCTCCAAATTTGCAACAATACGAGCAGTCTCCTCTCTGAGAGCTGCTTTCAGATAATGCATTTTCTGCACTGACGTCAAATGAGCACTACAATGAATTATAGATTGCAGAATATCTCGGAAGGCTATCCATCCAGACGGTTTCCCTCCAACTTAGAACGCGGATTGCTTCACAACAGGTAAACACTCCGGTAACTTACTAGTGAGAGAAGCAGAAGAACAGGTAAACACTCCGGTAACTTACTAGTCGAGCGAATCGATTCTAACCTGTACTTGGTGCAACTGGCCATCTTGATATTGTTCGTTGAATCTCTTAATTAAAGCAACCGAGCCGAGAATGTTTGCCCGCTGCCACATGAGAGTTTTTAGTTTGGCAGCACTAGTTCTAATCACTTTTTTCTTCGGCAGCGTCATTTTAATCATACTCATTGCAAAAGAATAAATAGGTTTGACCCACCTGGACGACTGTGTTACCTTTGACGTATGTACTTAACCTCAATTCGAAAGAGTCCACGTGACGACTTCTGCTTCAGATTTGTTCCGGCAGATCACAATTCCAGCACGTGTCTGATGACGGTTGCTGGGTTGTTAAACTCTTTCCTCTCGAGAAATCCAGAGTTAAGGTAAGTATAATAGATGTACGTAAGTGTTAAACATAGTTTTATTTTTTTACTTTACATGTTATTGAAACTCGAAATTGCGATTTCCGGTTTCCGTAGAATATTCTAGAATTAGCAACTACAATCAAATAAAGGTTTTTCCTCTCGCTGCGTTACAAGAATAGTAATGCATAATAAATAAAGTATAATGTGTGAAATTCGAGGTAATATTTGTGAAGTGAGTTTTACTGAAAAGGTAGTACAGTCAGGTTTTTTTTTACGCGGGGGATACGTACCTCGTAAAAAAAACCGCGTAAGAATAACAGCCTTAATTCGAAAATCCGCGCAATAAAAACCGCGCTAATTCGAAAATCCGCGTAAAAAAACGCGTTAATAAAAAAATCCGCGAAAAAAAACTACGTTATTTTAAAAATCCGCGTAAAGTAGTCCAGCAAGAAGCGCTTTAGAAAAAACCCGAGATGCTCCAGAATCAGTATTTAAAATTGACGGTCAATCCGGATTTTTCAGTGGGTGGAGGGTATTTTTTGGAAGTCTTTTACTAAACACCTAAACGTTTCTGGTTCCAAACCCACGTTAATTCGTAAATTCACGAAATTTTTTTGAATTAGCGCGGTATCGCGTAAAAAAACTGCGTTAATTCATAAATCCGCGTAAAAAAACCTCGTAAAAAAAATCCGCGTATAAAAAAAACGCGTAAAAAAGACTGAATGCATGATGAAAGTAATGATTCTTTATTTAGAAAACTTTAATCCCGAGCAACGCAGAACGTTCAACTAGTATGTTATCCAATTTAAATGATGTTAAGGTCAACATTTTGTTTAAATGTAGAATAAATTACTTGTAAATTTGACACTTCACATGACACCAATTTTGTATTAATAGGTCATGTAATCTTTGAGCGAAAGTCTACTATTTCGTTGTTTTTACAATATAATACATTAGGGTGAGGCTTATTTCCAAAAAGGTTTGCGAGACCTGTTTTCCCAGGCAAAATGACCTCCTTGGGGTTCAATAAGCAACATATAAAAAGTTAGTTGAATTTCATTAAGGTCTAAAGGTGTCACGGAGGGCCCAAAGGTCAAATTTTAAACGAAAGCAATTTTCAAACAAAACATATACCTATATAGGTGCATACGTTATTGTGTGACCCTATAGAGCGTAATTTTTTTTCGTTTTACGATATATCGAACCGTTGTTGAGATACTCGCAAATTCAGTGTACATCCTTCTAATCTCGTGGTATGTAATTATCATATAAAGAAATGAAAAAGCTGCCTGTATAAGTGAAAACGTTATATCATCGAATATATTCTTACCATAGGCATCATTGTTCCTCCGAAAAGAGAGCAAAAAAGAAAAAAGAAAGAGAATGGTAAAAGCGAAAACACGAAACGTATTATGCTTGAATCTCACCTGCTTCCATAAATTCAATTACAAGCAATACAGTATATGATAAGTATATGACTTTTCACGTTCTATTTGACTTTCCACGTTCTACTTTAATAAAATTCAACCATTTTTGCCTTTCTGCAGTCTTTTGCGAAGCCGAGCAGTGCAAATAGAGCAGTCACTTGCAAAACCGAAGATAAAATGCCGCTGTTTTTCCGAAATCGCAAGTCGCCATCTTAGAATTCAAAATGGTATCTGTGATCCATTTTAGCTCCTGTGTATCATTTTTATCTGAATATTATTACATTGGGTGGAAATCGTCCATTTTTGGCTTTTAGAAAACTTTAATCCCGAGCAACGCAGAACGTTCAACTAGTATGTTATCCAATTTAAATGATGTTAAGGTCAGCATTTTGTTTAAATGTAGAATAAATTACTTGTAAATTTGACACTTCACGTGACACCAATTTTGTATTAATAGGTCATGTAATCTTTGAGCGAAAGTCTACTATTTCGTTGTTTTTACAATATAATACATTAGGGTGAGGCTTATTTCCAAAAAGGTTTGCGGGACCTGTTTTCCCAGGCAAAATGACCTCCTTGGGGTTCAATAAGCAACATATAAAAAGTTGGTTGAATTTCATTAAGGTCTAAAGGTGTCACGGAGGGCCCAAAGGTCAAATTTTAAACGAAAGCAATTTTCAAACAAAACATATACCTATATAGGTGCATACGTTATTGTGTGACCCTATAGGGCGTAATTTTTTTTCGTTTTACGATATATCGAACCGTTGTTGAGATACTCGCAAATTCAGTGTACATCCTTCTAATCTCGTGGTATGTAATTATCATATAAAGAAATGAAAAAGGTGCCTGTATAAGTGAAAACGTTATATCATCGAATATATTCTTACCATAGGCATCATTGTTCCTCCGAAAAGAGAGCAAAAAAGAAAAAAGAAAGAGAATGGTAAAAGCGAAAACACGAAACGTATTATGCTTGAATCTCACCTGCTTCCATAAATTCAATTACAAGCGATACAGTATATGATAAGTATATGACTTTTCACGTTCTATTTGACTTTTCACGTTCTACTTTAATAAAATTCAACCATTTTTGCCTTTTTGCAGTCTTTTGCAAAGCCGAGCAGTGCAAATAGAGCAGTCACTTGCAAAACCGAAGATATAAAAGTGCTCCAAAGGGCCGAATGGCATACCATATATCACTCGACTCAATTCAACGAGCTGAGAATATTGTGTGTGTGTGTGTGTGTGTGTGTGTGTGTGTGTGTTTGTGTGTGTGTGTGTGTGTGTGTGTGTGTGTATGTATGAGCGTAATATACAGATTTTTATTTTCACTCTATTTTCTCAGAGATGGCTGGACCGATTTTCATGAAAGTAATAGCAACTGAAAGGTCTAGTTGCCCCATAAGCCCCTATTAAATTTCATTGTAATTGGATTTTTAGGTCAGAGGTTATGTATCAAAATGTAAAAATCATGAAACATCATGAAATATCATTATCTCAGAAACTAAAAAACCGATTTGAACAGGATTGGTTTTAAAAATAAAATAAAAACTACACGGTGACAAAAAAGTCCGGTCACACTTTTTTGGGGTCGCCTGTAGCCTACACGTTGCATCTCTCCTTGTGCCATCTGTTAGATTTTATATTATTTCTAAGATTATTAATAGTTGAAATCACCCAAATTAAAATCCATCTCCATTTAACGTATTTTGTAAATGCACCCAAAATGACTGCGATCGAAACGCAGCTTTCTACAGCTTCCGACTGGAGCTTGTACTTCTATTCAGCTCAGTTAGTTGTTCTCTTTTATTATGACCCTCGATCAGACCGGTCACTATACCCGCGTGTGCAAATAAATCCCGTTGAAAAATATATATTGAATATTTTAAGTTTAGTAAAGCGGGCAATGTATGTAGTTTCGCGGGAATGCGAAGATGAACGGGAATAGAAGGTGTGACTAAAATTAGAAAAAAATTTCCCTCGTCCAGACGGGACTCAAGTGCAACACTAACCCGGATTTCGGTTATATCACCGAAGTAACGATCGGTTCCCGCTACACCTTTTACAAACATCACCCGCAGCAAATAGTTGCCCTCTTGAGAGTTCCTGCTAATAAAATAAACACAAGGCCTGCTTACTGACAGGCACAGGTGAGTGTCTGTCCAAATAATCTATCCCAACAAATCGGTGCTTCCTGGGTCTTCTCGCTCATTGCAGCCTATTGTACACACAATTTACCACCATGGCGGAGAAGAAATTCAAGCAAAAGGAATTGAAACGTCGGAATATCATCGATTCCATCTCACGCATCGAGGATTATCTACAAAACTACAATCACGATCGAGACCAACACGAATTAGCGATACGGTCAGAAAAACTGGATAGTTTGATGGAAGATTTCGAGACAGTACAAGGTGAATATGAAATTTTGGATGATAGTGAATCATTTATGGCATCGAATACGCAATTGAGGGCTCAAATGGAGGAGAAGTTTTTTCGGATTAAAGGTGGCTTGATTTCTAAACGTCCTCCCCCTGTCGCAAACCCTGTGCAACCACAGAATTTAGCTCCGGTCATACCCCACACCTCTAATGTGAAACTTCCCACTATCGCATTACCTGTATTTGACGGTGATCTTAATGAGTGGCTTACCTTCCATGACTCATTTGCCTCTCTTATCCACACATCGGCTGAAATCCCTAGCATTCAAAAATTTCAATACCTTCGTTCTTCATTAAAAGGCGAAGCGTTAAAACTTATTGAGTCTTTAACCATAACCGCAATTAATTATGCCGTTGCTTGGCAAGCATTGCTTGATAGGTACTCCAATGAATATTTACTGTAGAAAAAGCACTTACAATCTTTGCTATTCGGTGTTAAGGTCTGCAGTAAATCGCCTCTAGCACTACGTACCATAATTGAAGAGTTCGAACGACATGTTAAAATACTTTCCCAGTTAGGCGAACCCACACGACACTGGAGTAGTTTGTTGGTACAGTTGCTTTGTTCGCGATTAGATGATCGTACCCACAAAGACCGGGAGGAATATATATCTAATGATGGTGAACCTACCTACGCTAATCTCATCAGTTTCTTAACAAAAAAATCCAGAGCATTGGAATCGCTATCCATGGGCTTAGAATCAACAGTACCGTCCCACAATAAAATAACTCACGCACCAAAACAGGTGAAGCTACTATATTTCCCCCGCCAATCGTATTAATGCTTACGCTGCATCAGATAATCCCCAGCCTCGTTGTTTAGCATGCAATCAGTATCATCTTTCAGTAAAGTGCCCCGTCTTCGAGAGAATGCCACTGAAAGATCGTTTGCAACTAGTAAACACAAAAAGGATTTGCAGTAACTGTTTCAGAAGCGATCATTTCGCTAGAAATTGTAATTCATCCTACTCTTGTCGCATTTGCCAAAAACGGCATCACTCGCTATTGCACCCCGGCTTTGAAACCACTGGAACTAACAACGAGATACCAAATCGAAACTTCGGACAATCAAATTTCCGCCAACAAACCGTCAGCTCTAATTTGATCAATATTATAGAGAAAAACACATCAAAACCCGACTCACTGATGATGTATAACGCTGCAATGGGATCCAGATCGGTGAATGTTTTGCTCTCGACTGCCGTTTTAGGTATTATTGATGGCTTTGGAAGGGGACATTTGGCTCGCGCACTTTAGATTCGGGATCGCAATGTAATGTGATGAGCGAGCGTCTTTGTCAGCAGCTTCGTCTACCCAGACATCGTATTAACCAACCCGTCTTTGGTGTTGGTGAATCAAAAACCCGAGTGACTGCTTCAGTAGCAACTGAGATCCAATCGAGATTCGGTGATTTCTCATGTACAATAAATTGTCTGGTATTACGCAAATTAACATCCTATTTGCCTTCAACCAGCTTTGCCGCAAATAGATGGACCATCCCTAGTGAGTTACCTCTTGCAGACCCAGAATTCAATGTATCCCGAAAAGTGGATCTCATCATAGGTGCGGAACATTTTTATACACTGTTAAAGGGTGGCCGGATGGAAATAGGCAACCCATCACCAACTCTTGTTGAGAGTGTGTTTGGATGGCTCGTCTCGGGTAGGGTTGATATGGAGACTGATTCCCGACCACTGGTGTGCTGTTTATCTACTTTAAATACGCTAGAGTCAATTGATCGCAATTTAGAACGCTTTTGGAAGATAGAAGAGGTTAACATCTCGACAGCAACCCCTACTGAACAGTATTGTGAGGAGTTTTACAAACAGACTGTGGATAGAGACGCTACAGGTCGATATGTGGTAGAATACCCAAAAAAAGACGGTTTTTCTAATATGCTAGGGCAATCTTATGATAACGCCCTTTGTTGCTTACAAAGTTTGGAGCGGAAACTAGAGAAAAATGAGGATTTAAAGAGAACTTACCATGCCTTTATTGAGGAATTTTTGTCGTTAGGACATATGCGCGAGATATCCGCTGATGAATGTGAACCCGCCACAGTATTTTATCTCCCACATCATGCTGTCATAAAAGTCACTAGTACGACAACCAAGGTTCGAAGTGTTTTCGACGCATCAGCAAAATCGAGCACTGGCTATTCCTTGAATGATACACTTTTTGTCGGTCCGGAGGGACATTGGCCCAAGCAAGAATTGGAAGCCTTCACCACACCACCAGATGAAATTCTTGAACGAAAAGCCGCTATCTTTGTTATTCAAACAGTAGTTTCAAGCGACACATTGATAAACCGTTTTTCCTCCTTTCATCGTATGATACGAGTCATTGCATATTGCTTACTCTTTGTCTGCACTTGCAAAGGTGAAAATTTAGCAGACTCCGTTGTACTTTCCGTTGATGAACTTAATGTTGCCAAAACCACCTTGATAAAATTAGTACAAAGAGAAGCCTTTGGGGATGAAATCAAGCAATTGGCAGCAGGTAATCAATTGTTTAAAAGGTCCAGCCTCAGACTTCTGAACCCATTTTTGGATATGGCTGGTGTGATGCGAGTTGGTGGCCGGCTCAGACTTTCGGATGAAGGATACGATTTCAAGCACCCAATATTACTACCTGGATTTCATTACTTTACTCGTTTACTGTTGATGTCAATCCATTTGAAAACCCTACATGGGGGAGTTTCGCTCACACTTGCAGTCACTCGTAATGAATTTTGGCCTACTAATGGTAGGCGAGCAGTGCGTAACACGATTCATAAATGCTATCGCTGCATTCGTGCGAATCCTCAACCGATAAAACAACCTATAGGGCAATTGCCACATGCCCGTGTCAGTCCTAGTCGCCCATTTTCCATCACTGAAATCGATTATTGCGGACCAGTTTTTGTTAAAACTCCGGGACGGAAAGCATCCCCGATTAAAGCTTATGTAGCAATATTCTTGTGTTTTAGCACTAAGGCTGTGCATATCGAGTTAGTGGGCGATTTAAGCACAGCATCCTTCATGTCCGCACTTAGACGCTTCATTGCCAGACGTGGCTGCCCGCAAGAGATTTTTTCGGACAATGGTACAAATTTCGCCGGTGCTAAAATTGAACTGCATGGCCTGTATCAAATGCTCAAGAATCGTACCGAAAATAACCGTATCGCAAATAGTCTCGCAACGGAGGGAATCACTTGGCATACTATACCACCACGTGCGCCAAACTTTGGCGGCCTATGGGAGGCTGCTGTGAAGGTGGCGAAAACGCATCTCCGTCGTCAACTGGGAAATACAACACTGTACTATGAGGATTTGGAGACGGTATTAACCCAAATTGAGGGCTGTATATGAACTCTCGGCCACTAGCCCCTTTGTCTGAAGATCCCAATAACATGGAAGTTATTACACCGAGTCACTTTCTTATCGATTCATCTTTGCAAGCTATACCCAATTCAGATTGGAAAAATGTGCCGATCAATAGACTAAACCACTTTCAGTTCGTGCAACTAAGAGTGCAACAATTTTGGTGCCGCTGGAGAAGCGAATACCTGAAGGAGCTTCAGCGACAATCCTACATAAATCCGGAAAAGGTTAACCTCAAGGTTGGTCAACTGGTAATTCCGAAGGATCAACTTATGCCACCCACTCAATGGCCATTGGCGCGTATTGATGCGCTTTATCCTGGGCGAGATAATATTTCTCGAGTTTTACTGCTGAGAACATCATCTGGAATATTTAAAAGACCATCGTGCAAGGTGTGTCCGTTACCTTGTGCATTCGACGAGTATGACGAAACCAGCGCAACCACCAACCATGCTGGAGACGACGCGGATAATTCGGAGCAAGCAGTTTATAATAAGAAATTAAGTACAATTGTGAAATAATTCATTTCAGGTGGCCAGTCATGTTAGATTTTATATTATTTCTAAGATTATTAATAGTTAAAATCACCCAAATTAGAGTCCATCTCCATTTAACGTATTTTGTAAATGCACCCAAAATGACTGCGATCGAGTCGCAGCTTTCTACAGCTTCCGACTGGAGCTTGTACTTCTATTCAGCTCAGTTAGTTGTTCTCTTTGATTATGACCCTCGATCGGACCGGTCCCGTTGAAAAATATAAATTGAATAGTTATTAAAAATTGAAGTTTAATTACACAATACAAGTGGTTTAATTTGGTGATACCCCAACGCTACAACACCTGTGATCTATCCCAGACGATTCAGTGTCATAATGTCAAATGAAAGGGTTAACTTTGCTGCCCAAAGTGACAGAGTTTCGTTTCTGTGCAGTTTGTTTACATTGAGTTGTGAGTCATGGCAGAGTCAAGAGCAGCTGTTATCGCTGAATATGTGAAAGGGTCAAACCCGGACACATATTCAAACACCTAAAACCGCTCGGAATCAACCGGAAATTCGTGTACCGTGCAACTAAGAGCGCAACAATTTTGGTGCCGCTGGAGAAGCGAATACCTGAAGGAGCTTCAGCGACAATCCTACATAAATCCGGAAAAGGTTAACCTCAAGGTTGGTCAACTGGTAATTCTGAAGGATCAACTTATGCCACCCACTCAATGGCCATTGGCGCGTATTGATGCGCTTTATCCTGGGCGAGATAATATTTCTCGAGTTTTACTGCTGAGAACATCATCTGGAATATTTAAAAGACCATCGTGCAAGGTGTGTCCGTTACCTTGTGCATTCGACGAGTATGACGAAACCAGCGCAACCACCAACCATGCTGGAGACGACGCGGATAATTCGGAGCAAGCAGTTTATAATAAGAAATTAAGTACAATTGTGAAATAATTCATTTCAGGTGGCCAGTCATGTTAGATTTTATATTATTTCTAAGATTATTAATAGTTAAAATCACCCAAATTAGAGTCCATCTCCATTTAACGTATTTTGTAAATGCACCCAAAATGACTGCGATCGAGTCGCAGCTTTCTACAGCTTCCGACTGGAGCTTGTACTTCTATTCAGCTCAGTTAGTTGTTCTCTTTGATTATGACCCTCGATCGGACCGGTCCCGTTGAAAAATATAAATTGAATAGTTATTAAAAATTGAAGTTTAATTACACAATACAAGTGGTTTAATTTGGTGATACCCCAACGCTACAACACCTGTGATCTATCCCAGACGATTCAGTGTCATAATGTCAAATGAAAGGGTTAACTTTGCTGCCCAAAGTGACAGAGTTTCGTTTCTGTGCAGTTTGTTTACATTGAGTTGTGAGTCATGGCAGAGTTAAGAGCAGCTGTTATCGCTGAATATGTGAAAGGGTCAAACCCGGACACATATTCAAACACCTAAAACCGCTCGGAATCAACCGGAAATTCGTGTACCGGACCATAAATCGGTACCTAGAGACCGGAGGCACCGAGGACAAGGCAGGATCTGGACGACCAAGGTCTGTGAGAACTCCAAAGCTGAAAAAGATTATACGAGACCGGATTCGCCGGAATCCCGCCCAATCTGCACGGAAGCTGGCCAGAAACCTTAAAATGAAACGAGAATCAATCCGCCTGTTTCTGCGCAAGGATTCAAAATTTACACCGTACAAAAAACAGGTGAATCATGGGGTTACCAAAGCAACAAAGCACAAGAGGTACCAACGGTCGTGGGAGTTGCTCGGTTGGCGCGCAGATGACGAGATTATTTTTTCGGACGAGAAGCTGTTCGTTTTGGAGCAAACAGTCAATCGCCAAAATGATCGAGTTTGAAGTGTGAGCCTCCAGCAAGCTCCTGCGGACAAGCTGAACGTTTCCCGGCTCCAAAACAAGACGTCAGTGATGGTTTGGGGAGCCATTTGCAAGAGAGGTAAACTGCCTCTTATTTTTATCGATAAAGGGGTCAAAATCAACGCAGCGTACTACCTGAACACGGTTTTGTATAAAAATGTTCTGCCGCAAGCTGAACTATTGTTTGAAGACGATTACTATTGCTTCCAGCAAGATGGCGCCCCATCCCACACCGCAAAGGTTGTTCAGGCGTGGTGTGAGGAAAACTTGACCGATTTCATTTCGAAGAATGAATGGCCTCCGTCGTCTCCGGATCTGAATTCACTGGATTATTTCGTGTAAGGATACATGATGTCGAAGCTGAACGACTATAAAATAACAAATTTGGAGCAATTCAAGCGAGTTATCACGAAAATCTGGAACGAGATGCCGATGAAGCACGTGCACGCCGCTTGCGACTACTTTCCGAGACATATGAAGCTGGTTCGATCAGAGAAAGGTGGTGTAATTCCGAGATATCGTCTGTGAAGTATCTTTATGAGTTACTGAATAAAGCTATGAAAGCCATGTGTGTGTGTGTGTGTGTGTGTGTGTGTGTATGTATGATTGTTAATATGCAGATTTTTATTCTCACTCTCTTTTCTCAGAGATGGCTGGACCGATTTTCATGAAAGTAATTGCAAATGAAAGGTTTTGTTGCTCCATAAGCCCCTATTAAATTTCATTGTAATTGGATTTTTAGTTTAGAGGTTATGTATTAAAATGTGAAAATCATAAAACATCATGAAATATCATTATCTCAGAAACTACAAAACCGATTTGAACAGGATTGGTTTCAAAAATAAAAAAAAAACTACACGGTGACAAAAAAGTCCGGTCACACTTTTTTGGGGTCGCCTGTAGCCTACACGTTGCATCTCTCTGGTGCCATCTATATGTCAAATGAAAGGGTTAACTTTGCTGCCCGAAGTGACAGAGTTTCGTTTCTGTGCAGTTTGTTTACATTGAGTTGTGAGTCATGGCAGAGTTAAGAGCAGCTGTTATCGCTGAATATGTGAAAGGGTCAAACCCGGACACATATTCAAACACCTAAAACCGCTCGAAATCAACCGGAAATTCGTGTACCGGACTATAAATCGGTACCTAGAGACCGGAGGCACCGAGGACAAGGCACGATCTGGACGACCAAGGTCTGTGAGAACTCCAAGGCTGAAAAAGATTATACGAGACCGGATTCGCCGGAATCCCGCCCAATCTGCACGGAAGCTGGCCAGAAACCTTAAAATGAACCGAGAATCAATCCGCCTGCTTCTGCGCAAGGATTCAAAACTTACACCGTACAAAAAACAGGTGGTTCATGGGGTTACCAAAGCTACAAAGGACAAGAGGTACCAACGGTCGCGGGAGTTGCTCGGTTGGCGCGCAGATGACGAGATTATTTTTCGGACGAGAAGCTGTTCGTTTTGGAGCAAACAGTCAATTGCCAAAATGATCGAGATAAGACGTCAGTGATGGTTTGGGGAGCCATTTGCAAGAGAGGTAAACTGCCTCTTATTTTTATCGATAAAGGGGTCGAAACCAACGCAGCGTACTACCTGGACACGGTTTTGAATAAAAATGTTCTGCCGCAAGCTGAACTGTTGTTTGAAGACGATTACTACTGCTTCCAGCAAGATGGCGCCCCATCCCACACCGCAAAGGTTGTTCAGGCGTGGTGTGAGGAAAACTTGACCGATTTTATTTCGAAGAATGAATGGCCTCCGTCGTCTCCGGATCTGAATCCACTGGATTATTGGATTATAGCGTGTATGCGTGTCTGTAGCGCATGTGTGCATGTTTATAGCGTGTGTGGCTTGCTATATAGCGTGCGTGGGTGCTATATAGCGTGTTTTGCTTGCTATATAGCGTACGTGGCTTGCTATATAGCGTGTGGCTAGCGTGCGTGGCTTGCAATATAGCGTGTGTGGCTTGCTATATAGCGTGTGGCTTGCGTGTGTGCAGGGCTAGTAGCGAGTCACTTTTTAGTGACTTTGTCACTATTTTGAGCCTAGTCACTAAAAAGTCACTATTTACGCTAAAAAGTCACTAAAGTCACTATTTTACGACAAAATGGTCACTAAAGTCACTTTTATAGCTTTAAATGTGTAAATTAACTATTGTTGTATTGCAACATACTTTAGAAAGCTTGCTTCTCATTTACAGAATATTTGGACAGTTCGGGTTGTAAGGCATTTTTGTTAACTTTTCCATCATAGAAGTTTCATGCCAGGCAATGTTTTCAAATTTCTCATCGAAGTGAACAGTGCAGAATAGTTACGAACGAATTGTCTAAGAGCTGCGAAGGAATGTAAAGGTTTATTATACAAGCTACTCGCGTCTTTACCCGTAAAGACCCGGGACGGAACTTGTTTTTTGAAAATGCTCGTTCTCAGCACTGAAACGGCCGATTTGGGAAAACTTGGAATTTTATTCAAGGGGAATAGTTGCTTTAAGTTTTGGTAAAGGTGCCACCCCTCTGGACCCCTCCCCGCTTTCGTGAGACGCAAATATGTCTGTGTTTTTTTCTAATTTTTCAAACAGATTGAGCAAACACTGGGAATTTTCATACGAATCAATTGTTCCATGTATCAAATTATGTCAGGTAGGTGAAATATGGTAGGTAAGAGTGAATTTTGGCGTTTCCAAATTATTTTAGTACAAAATCACAAAACTACGCATTTTCATAAAAATTCAAATAAGAAAATCGTTCTTCAAATTTTGGGCTCTACATTTTTGAAGTAAGGTCTCCTGAATCAATGCGCGATGAAATATTTATTTTAGCATGCAAATATTTTGAGAAAGACGAGTTTAAATTCACTAAAGTACGTATTTTCATGGAAACCTGATTTTCTCAGTCTCCCACAGTAGGTTTCAACTTAGCTCTTCAGTTTTCAAGCTCTATATTTCTAGAATAACGTCTTCTGAATCTAAATATGCTGAAAGATTCATTCTAGCATGCACAGATTTAGAGAAAACCGAGTTTGATTTCACTAGAGTACGAGTTCTTATGAAAACTTGATTTTCTCCAAATCTGTGCATGCTAGAAAAAATCTTTCACCATCCTTGGATTCAGAAGACATTATTCTAAAAATATAGAGCTTGAAAATTGCAGAGCTAAGTTGAAACCTACTGTGGGAGACTGAGAAAATCAGGTTTCTATGAAAATACGTACTTTGGTGAATTTAAACTGGTCTTTCTCAAAATATTTGCATGCTAAAATAAGTTTTTCATCGCGTATGGATCCAGGAGACCTTACCGTAAAAATGTAGAGCCTAAAATTTGAAAAACGGTTTTGTTGTTTGAATTTTTACAAAAATACGTTGTTTTGTGATTTTGTTCTGAAATAATTTGGAAACTCCAAAATTCACTCTTACATACCATATTTCATCTACCTGACATGATTTGATACATGGAGCAATTGATTAATATGAAAATTTCCAGTGTTTGCTCAATTTGTTTGCTCAAACACAGACATATTTGCGTCTCACGAAAGCGTTGAGGGGTCCAGAGGGGTGGCACCTTTACCAAAACTTAAAGCAACTATTCCCCTTGAATAAAATTCCAAGTTTTCCCAAATCGGCCGTTCCAGTGCTGAGAACGAGCATTTTCAAAAAACAAGTTCCGTCCCGGGTCTTTACGGGTTAAACCAGTGTTGTGCGTGAAATTACGTTTGTAGTTTGATTTGCTTGTCTCAAATCAACTGTTCCTCCTGGTTGAAGTGGATTCAAAAATTTCGAGCATATATTGTGCATAGTCGTTTTTAAGGTTAAATTAGTTTATTTGACACGGCACGATACATTTTCTGTTTTACTGAGCCAAGTACAATTCGTATTAATTCTACGTTAGCAGGGAAAAGAGGGAGGCCTTTTCTTTATTCTCGCGGCCGACTACGAGCTAGTGGGGATTTAAGGTGAGAGGAGGGGAGATACAATTTTGACTTAAAACTATTTTGGAACTTTGTTTTTCAACTGGTAGAGCAATTGTATTCTTGTTTGTTGTGGGTTCAAAATATTTGTGTAAGCATAGATGCGGGCTCTTCGTTTCCGTGTCTTCAGCATAGCATATTTGTATACTTAATCTGACAAATAGACAAAGAAAATTTTAAATTTTAATGTCAGCGTTTTTCAGAAAGCAGTATAGCTGTGTCATGTACTGGAGATCACCGCTTCCCAGAATGTCTCTAACGGGTACGTTCGGTTGTTTTCCTCGGGCCCGAAGGGAATCTATAAGCTCAGACCTAACACCACAGTATTCGGTACACGACCAAACAACATGCTCGATGTCATGGTAGCCATCGCCACAAACGCAGTGATTACTGTCTACAAGCCCTATACGAAAGAGATGCGTGTTTAACGTGTAGTGATTGGACATAAGTCTGGACATCACGCGAATGAAGTCCCGACCGACATCCAACCCCTTGAACCATGCTTTCGTCGATACCTTAGGAAAAATGGAATGTAGCCACCGTCCCAGTTCATCTGAGTTCCATGATGATTGCCAACTGTTGAGTGTTCTCTGACGCAAAATGCTATGAAAATTCATCATAAGCAATTGGTCTTTCATAAATATCGCCATCAATAGCACCCACCTTAGCAAAAGAGTCAGCCTTTTCATTACCCGGAATCGAGCAATGAGAAGGGACCCACGCTAAGGTAACCCGGTAATTTTTATCTGTTAAAGCACTTAAAAACCGCCGTATTTTCCCCAGGAAATACGGGGTGTGCTTCACAGGCTTCATCGATCGCAGAGCTATCTGTGAAGATGAAGTAGTGGTCTGTGGGCAGGGTTTCGATGATTCCAAGAGAGTACTGAATAGCAGCAAGTTCTGCGACGTACACGGAAGCAGGAGCATCGAGTTTGTAGGAGGCGGTAAAATTTTCGTGGGAAACACCGAAGCCAGTGGACTCATCTAGATTAGATCCGTCAGTGTAAAACCTTTTATCATAACTAACATGTTTAAACTTATTCGAAAATCAGAGGCAGGTTTCCCGGGTTTCCGAATAGCAATGACTTTTACCTCCCTCCAGTCATGCGGAACAATATTTAGCTCAAGAAACTTGTTGAGCAAGTCCAACAAGCGTCTTTTTGCAGAGTCGGGTAGATTCTTCATCAGGTTGAATTTTATTCTATCTAACCCTGGAGCCTTATTGTTGCACGACAGGAGAGCCATTGAAAATTCCAACATCGAAAATGGAGGCTCTTCCGTAGTTACTATAAACGCGTCGCGAAAGGTTTTCTGTTCCGGTACAGAATCCGGACAGACCTTTTTGGCAAAATCGAGTATCCAGCGATCTGAATACTCCTCACTCTCATTCGAAACGTCACGATTCCGCATGCGCCTGGCGGTATCCCAAAGAGTGCTCATCGCTGTTTCCCTCGACAACGCGTTTACGAACCGCCGCCAGTACCCGCGTTTTTTCGCCTTTACTAAGCTCTTCATCTGCCTGCCCAGTGCCTCGTACTTTCGTAGTAGGTTGACAGTGCCGTACTCCCGGTAGTCCTTATACGCCGCGCGTACAGCTCAGAGCACTCTTTGTCCCACCATTTGTTGGGAGGGCGTTGTCTAATCGTTACCCCGGGTATCGGTTTCGTCTGAGCTTGCGTCGCGGCGTCGATTATCAAGCCAGCTAAGAACGCGTATTCTTCCTCCGGAGGAAGTTCCTCGTGAGTCTCGATAGATTCCGCTGTAATAGACTCATAACGCTTCCAATCAATATTACGTGTAAGGTCGTAGGATATATTGATTGGGTTCGGGGGAGTTGAACCATTAGCAATTGATATAACGATTGGAAGATGATCACTACCGTGGGGATCGTTGATTACTTTCCACTGGCAATCTAACGCAAGTGATGTCGAGCAGAGGGATAGGTCAAGCACGCTTTCACGTGCTGGAGGATTAGGTACACGTGTCGCTTCCCCAGTATTCAAAAGTGTCATATTGAAGTCGTCGATCAAGTTACAAATTAAAGAAGATCGGTTTTCGTCGTACAGCGACCCCCATAGCGAACAGTGAGAGTTAAAATCTCCCAAAATCAAAAAAGGTGCGGGAAGCAATTCTGCTGTATCAAGGAGTTGCTTCTGTTCAATCCGCGCGGATGGGGGAATATATAACGAAACAAGGCAAAGGTCTTTTCCATTCATATTCGTTTGAATGGCAACAACTTCAATATTCGAGATCGAGGGGAGGTCGATTCTGAAAAAAGAATAGCACTTTTTGATCCCTAAAAGTACCCCTCCACCGTGTGAGTCTCGTCGATCTCGACGAATAATGTTAAAATCGTGGAAATTAAGTTGGTCATTTGAATTGAGAAAAGTTTCACAAAGCGCGAACGCATCACAATTGTATGTGTTTATCAAATGTGAAAATAAATCAAATTTGGGGATGATACTTCTGCAGTTCCACTGTAACACAGTGACAAAATTCCTAACCTCTTTCAACGTATTAGTCATCGAAAGATACGATAGCTGAAATGAGGGGCCAAGTTGCTGTGAGTTGCTTCAAAAAGGTTTTCACTGTTGGGAGAAGGGCAAGAAGAATGTTTTGAAGGGGATCTGGTATGTTGAATGTTTTAAATATCCAGTCCACAATATCAGAGAATTTTATGAACCCTGTTTCTTTTATGTCTTCTGATCGAGAAATGGGTGCACGAGGGGTTTTTGGTGCCCCAGGAAGCGGTGGGTACTCCTGGTTTGATTTGAAATTAAAACCGGGGCGTACTTGCTTCGGTTTTTCTTCACCGCTTCCTTTTTGTGTTGTCTTATTGGTCATTCCGCTAGGGGTTATCTTACGACCTTTACGAGAAAGATTAGGAGAGTTGAGCATTCTCCTCTTCCTAGATCCCTCTGGCAAGGCATAGGAACACCCTTCGACGGGATCGTCAGATGTACCCTCATCGGTTGGCAAAAAGGAAAAGATGTTTCCTGTCGAGGGTGGCTCAGCCCTCTTAAGCATTTCTGCAAAAGAGCGCTTTGATCGTTCCTTAAGGGAACGCTTAATTTTTTCCTCGCGCTGTTTGTACGCGGGACATGCCGGAAGGTCATGCCGAGTTCCCTCGCAATAAAGACACTTTTCAGTATCCCCACTGCAAGCGTTCTCAGCATGAGGCATGAGGCATCACGGCTGATAGTAGAATTAATCGAGCGTCTCCGCAGAACAAACAATGACGATCCAGCTTCGTGTTGAGACGCAGTGGCCGTGTCCTACACGCGACCTTGTAGATGCCACTTGTGTGCATAGTCGTGTTTAGGTCTCAATTCGTTGGATTTTGCTTTCATGATAACCCGTTCTACGCATATTTGTCCCATGCTCCACATCAAACAAACGAGTGTTTAGTGGGACGAATTTGATTAGAAAATGACAAGTGGGTTAAATATGCGTGGAAAATCATTGATGGGACAAACAGGCTTAGTATTGTTTTTGCAGATTTTCGGAACGAACAATGCTATTTTTAATATATTTTGAAAAACCCCTCCCTTAGTTAGCTTAACCAACTTCAAACGCTTTTCGAAGCTGTCACAGGCGACACGGATTCCCAGATTTTCTGGATAACCGCTTTAACCGCTTTACAAGTTGGAGATTTTGTAAAAAAAATGTTTATTGAGTTGAGATCAGGTGAACTTAGCGGCAATTTATTTCTATTCAAAACCCCTCGAATTGTCCCTATACCAACTTTGAGTCAAGTTCGCAGTATGCGCTGATGCACCGTCTTGCTGGAACATATAGTAATTAGCTCCAAAGAGTTTTCGAAACTACCGTTTTATAATAAACAGCCATAAATTCGGCGTCTTTGTAATTGAAATTCAGAGGAAGTTTACTCGCTTGCAAATTGCTCCCGAAACCATCACTAAGCTGTACTCTGCAATCGAGGAACACTCCTTTAGAACTCTGAAATGTTGTCTCTTGCTGCTGCCCACATTCGTTTGTTTTGTGTAACCAGTCACACTCCAGGCCAAATAGTTTCTCATCAGAAACAATGAACTCGCGAACAGCGAGTTGTGAAAGTATCATTTTCACTCTATCGAGCCTCTCTTTCTAAAAGAATCGGCCAAAATATTATGGACCGATTCAATAGATATACTCAAATGGGTGGCAATTACAAACTGAACGTTATCATTTCGCTGGACACGCTTCTTTATAACAGTCACAATTTTACGACTTGCGGCATCCTTGCAGATCGTGGCCGACAGAATTTTCAACGATCCCCCAAAGAGAATGTTTCCTTGTATTTTTCGATGGTTTAATAAACGAAATCTCGCCTAGCTTAACACGATTTGAGATGTTGAATATTGTGCAAGGGCAGTCACTGACCAATAATCATTTTGCTACGACTTTCCGGATTTATTACATCGCACATCAAGAACTACATACAACTGACAGACCACCAACACACCAATGTGTATTCGAGAATGCATACATTCGTTCACGTACTTTCATTACCTCTATAACTCGAAAACTTGTATTCAAATATATTGAACAAAGTGTTATTACAACCATTTTAATGTGAAATTATGATACAGATTATAGTTAGACTATTTTCTACGAGAACAAATCATTGCACATCCTATGTTCTAAAGACGTAAATTTCAAATAAAATTCAATTCATTTATGGTTCAACAATAAATTTCAAAACCCTCTTTTGTATATTTTTGGTCACTATTTAGTCTCTATTTGGTCATTATTTTAATGAAAAAGTCACTAAGGTCACTATTATTTTGCTACAAGCTCGCTACTAGCCCTGTGTGTGGCTAGCTGTATAGCGTGTGTGTATGTTCATAGCGTGTATGCATGTCTGTAGCGCGTGTGTGCATGTTTATAGCGTGTGCGGTTTGCTAAATAACGTGTGTGGCTAGCAGTATAGCGATTGAAATTTTCATATATAATTGCTAATAAATCACCTCATATAGAATTTAATTATCACCGTAAATCATTCAAAACTAAAAAAATTGCCATGTTGAAAAGAAATTATTCAGTTTTCAATAAATTGCATTGACGAACACAATTAACCTCAAAGTTTATCTGACGATTTTCTGAGCTAGTGAGCCTGAATCACATAATTTTTCGCGCAAGTCTTACTTTATGCAGCAATCAGTTGTAAAATTATCTACGCTATCGTAAAATGCAGAAAATTGTTATTTGAACTGTTCTACTACAGATGGGGAATGCACTATTTGCCCCTGTCTATAGCCTCTTCGTAGCCACTGCCTAAATAAGATATCTTAGTGCAACTTGATACAAAAGACAGCCTCAAAACAATTCAGTTTGATTCTTGTTTTGGATACGGCAGCAAGTGAAACCGCGGTGCCGGCTACAGGGGTAAAGGTCATCTGGAGCAAAGAGACTATTAAATTAATTAACCCCAATTGAGTATATTCCCAAACCTATTCCTATGTTTTGACATAAGACAGGCTGTCGTATTCTACGTTTACTCTGTGTCTTATAAACAACTTCTTCAACTATTTTTGTTCCTGGTACAATCGAAACGCCAATGTACCCATATGTAGGTCGGACTGGATTATATATCATTTTTAATTCAACTTTTTATAGTAGGAGATTTTTCCCTGATTACCAACAGCCTTAAAAGACAAATATCTTTCTATATGAGAATTTTTGAACAGTATGACACCCAGAATCCAAAAATCAACGCCATTCTAAATTTTTGGATAGTAGCTTCCAGTTTCATTACCCAATGCGAGTTTTTCAGGAAACGGGATAATGCTTAGAGACCGAGAATCAACTCCATACTTCATTTTAAAATCCGATTTGGGACTTATGGTTTCTGGAAAACAACCTTGAATCGCCAAATTTAATCCAATAAAGGTATAATCACTCTTTGGGCTCTAGAATATTGATGTTGTCTTTGAAGTAATAATTGATGTATAAAATGTGAAGGTTGACCTAATATTTTTGCTAAAGAAATAGCGAAATAAAAAAAAATGACTCCTAATTTCAAACACTTTAAGAGCTATACCTGGAACGTTCAAATAGTGCTGTAAATTTTGATCAATCAATTTCGTTTCTTTCCGTAACTTTCAAACCACATATCAAATTGTTATGTGTTATGTGTTATAAGTCGTGTAATCTTTGAGTTAATAGACTTTCGCTGTTTTCAGAACTTAATACATAACGGTTGAAACAAAAGTCCGATTATAATGGAATGAAATGGCAACCAAACCTTTAAGCTATGAGATTGTGAAGTTATTCCAGCCATCTTTGGGAAAACGAATGAATTTGAAAACTCATCGGAACATGTTCAGGGTGGCGACTACAGGGAAAAACCGGGAGAATCAAGGAATATCAGAGATTTAATTTTTCGATCAGGGAAATCAGGAAATATCAGGGAATTTAAAAAGTCATCAGCGAAAATTTCAGAGGTTTGGGATTTTTTTACGGAGTTAGTTCTGAATTGGATTTATTTATGCCAAATGAGTTAAAAATATGCAAAAAACAATCTATCATTTTTACCTTTCTCCTAGAAAGGTATAGAAATTACTAAAACCTATAATAATCCACCTAGCGGTCAGACTCAGCCTTTCTCATTTAATCTTATTATTTGTAAAAAATAGATTTATATGATGCTTAAATCTATTCACTCTTGGGTTCTAAAATATTGATGTTGTAATTGAAGTATAAAATATGAAATTTGACGTTATGTTAGTGCTTAAGAAATAGCGAAATAAAAGGAATGACTCTTAATTTCAAACAATTTAATCACGAACGATACCGGGCCGCTTCCCCACTAACACCTCCTTACTCTTCGTTTGCCTCGATTCCCCCGGGACCACTTTTAAGCGACTACTTCGGGGGGAGGCTGTGCCCTTGCACTTCTCGTTTACTCACAACTTTAGCTTACACCACTAACTTGCTGGCAATTTCTCCAGATTCTTTGCAACTCTGTCATGATTTGTGATACTGCACTGTTGACGACATTCCAAGTTTTCTGTGCACATCTGTGCTACTATTTTCTCGATATTTAGCGTTGAGATCTCCGCTCTTTCTGCTTCGAATCTTGGGCATTGAAAAACTACATGCTCCGGAGTTTCTTCAACATCCCCACATACCACGCAAAAGGGAGTCGTTGCATGCCCGAACCGATGCAGATAGTGCCGGAAGCAACCGTGACCGGACAGAAACTGTGTCAAATAAAAGTTCACCTCGCCGTGTTTTCTGTTCATCCAAATCGAAAGATCCGGAATGAGTCGGTGCGTCCAATGGCCCTTCGCCGTCCCATCCCAATCTCGTTGCCATTTGGCCATTGACTCTGGTCGTAACATCTTTCGAACTCCTTTGGTGTTTCTTGGGTGGAAACACTCACTGTCCTCCGTCAGGGTAATACCGATCGGCATCATCCCAGCTATGACACATACTGCCTCCGACGAGATTGTTCAGTACGCACTTGCGGCTCTAATGGCCATGAGCCTGACCACACTGCACAGTTTCGTCTGATTCCTCTTAGTCTTTAATGCCCCAAGCCAGGCTGGACCTCCATATCGCAGTATTGGAGATGATACACTAGCCAGTAGACGCCGCTTACTACTGCTAGGACCGTAGCTATTTGGCATGATCCTGGCGGCCGCGTTGACGGCCTTTGTCGCCTTCTCGCAGGCGTAGTCGACGTGACTATCAAAGTTCAGTCGGTCGTCGATCATTACTCCTAGATACTTGAGCGCGCGCTTCGAAAGTATGACTTCGTCTCCGAAGGTGATTTCTGCCCGCTGGACCGCCTTACTGACCAATAGCACCTCCGTTTTGTGATGTGCAATCTTCAGCTTTACTTCCTGTATCCTGTTTTCGATCATTCCGATCGCCTCGGTAGCCAGCATTTCCACCTCTTCCAAAGACTCCCCTGTCACCGATAGCACAACATCATCTGCAAAACCCACAATCACCACCCCTTTGGGCAGCTTCAGGGTCAGCACTCCATTATACTTCCCGTTTCAAAGTGTTGGACCGAGAATTGAGCCTTGCGGAACTCCAGCTGTGATGTTTATGGTCTTCTGTCCATCGGCAGTATCGTATACCAAGACCCGGTTCTCAAAGTAGCTACCTATAATTTTACACAGATAGTCTGGTACTAGCATTCTGTGTAGCGACTCGGCGAAGCCCTCCCAGCTGGCGCTGTTGAAAGCGTTCTTGACGTCTATTGTAACTACAGCGCAATAACGATTACCTCTCCGCTTCTGTTTGGCCGCCTTTTCGGCTATCTCAAGCACGGTGCGGATAGCCTCAACTGCAGACTTGCCTTTCCGGAATCCGAATTGCATCTCCGACAGGCCTCGTTCGCCTTCTGTATACTGCGTCAGCCTGTTGAGGCTAATCCTCTCCAAGAGCTTACCAGCTGTATCCAGCAGACAAATCGGCCTGTACGATGCTGGATCCCCTAGTGGCTTGCCCGGTTTCGGCAACAGCACTAACTTTTGCTTTTTCCATCTGGCCGGAAATTGACCTTCCTCCAGACATCTTTGCATCACCGTTCTGAACATGTCCGGGAATGCTTGGACCGCAGCTTTAAAAGCTACACCGGGAATTCCATCTGGACCAGGCGCTTATTTTGTCTTCAGCTTGTTTGCCACCTTCAGGAGCTCTTCATTGGAGACTTGCAGCCCATTGGCGTCGCTCCCATCTTCTTCACCGTAAGGTGTAGTCGGCTTAGTCACCGGGTTATATGTCGGGAAAAGTCCCTCAACGATCGTTTTCAACGTTTCTGGGCTTTGGCCCATAGCTGTCATTGGCCCTTTGACCTTCGACATCACGATTCGGTACGCTTCACCCCAAGGGTTAGCGTCCGCGTCCCGACATAGCTCCTTGTAGCTGTTCATTTTGCTTAGCTTTATTTCTCGTTTAAATGCAGCCCTTGCCGCCCGGAACGCCCTTTGGCGCTTCTCTCGGTCTGCTGCAAAGCATGCTCTCTGGACGCGTCTCCTGGCCCGGAGACAACTAGCTCGAAGGCTGCTAAGTTGCTCGTTCCACCAATAAACTGGCCGACGTTTACTCCTCGGCTCCTCTCTTCTGGGCATGGCGGCATCGCACGCCCTAGCTAGTGCATTCGTCAGCTCATCCGCATTTTGGCAGAACAGCCTTCCATCAATACGCAGGGCCTCAACAAAAAGGTCTTTATCAAAAGCCTTCGTCTTCCACTTTCGTTCGCAAGGTCTTGTTCTCTGTACTGCTATAATGTTCTGTTGACCCACACGTAATACTCCACACGTTTACCGCAGACAATGCGATGCTGTATCACTACAGTGGTGTGCTGCTCTATATCCAGCGTATGGGGACGGCAAGTAAAGAAGCACACCATATAATCAATCTTTGCTTCTTGCCTGCAGCCCGGCGAAAGCGGGAAGAACACAAGGCACTGTCTTCATTAGAGCGTCAATATCGCTAATAATGTCACGATTTTTTTAACTATTTCTTGACTTCCGTGAATAAAAATGACTTTACTCCAGTATGTGGCAAATCCCCGTCGGGTCGCGGAAATGCTCCCGAAATTAAATCACTACTTTGACTCGTAATTCCCGCACGACGATGAAAAAAACGCACCACTGAATTTAATCGACCAACCGCGGTGAATCCACTCACTGCTCTCCTGTGTGTGTGTGTGTGTATGTATGTATGTATGTATGTAACGGTCTCCCAATCTCACTCGATTTTTTCAGAGATGACTGGACCGATTTTCATGAAATCAATTGCAAATGAAGGGCCTCGTTGCCCCATAAGACCCTATTGAATATTATTGTAATCGGATTTTCAGTTTCGTGGTTATGCATCAAAATGTGAAAATCACAAAACTTCATTATCTCAGAAACCCAACAACCGATTGAACAAAATTTTTATCAAAAGAACAGGCTTGTTTTTTGAATCATTCGTAAAATAGTATCTATAATGATTGAACATGTAGTTCAAAAGTAATGCAAATAAACGTGTTTCAAACACTGTTTAATATCACTCACTTTTCTCAGAGATGGCTAGACCGATCATCACATAATAAGTGTCAAATGGAAGGTCTTGTTGCCCCATTAGACCCTATTGAATTTAATTGTTATTGGTCTTTAACTATGTCCGTGATGTAATAATGGGAAATCAGGCTATGAAAAGAAACATTGAACTCACCCACTTTTCTCAGAGATGGATGGGCCGATTTACACAAGATGAGTTGCAATAAAAAGGTCTATTTGTTTGATAAGACCATATTGAATTTTATTACAATCGGACTGTAACTTTGTCAGTTATGTATGTTATGTATGATGGTTGCACAAAAGTTCAAAGGTTATGAAAAGAAACGTGTTCAGAAAACTTTTTAAATTCACTTGTTTTGCCAAGGTTGGCTGGACGGATTTCAACAATCTTAGTTTTAAAATAAAGGTTTAGTTTATTAATACCCGTTTTAATTTATTATAACAGTGGTTGAGAAAGTTTAATAAACTGCTGCTCTGGGGCTCACAATAGTTGCTCTAGAAAATAAAAAATCACAGGAATTGTTAAAAAGTTATAATTTCTAATTTTTTCTCAGTTTAACCTTCGGGGCCACGCTTGTGTTGACCAAGGTAAATGACTACACGACTTATCTAAAGAAAATCAAATGAACAGGTTGTTTCTCAAACTTACAAAGAAACAAAACCCAAAGGCGGTTTAAAGCTAGCTGCTTTGATAAAGATTCGAAATTATGAGTCTTTCACCAAATTTAAATATTTTTTTGCTCAATTTGTTGTCAGAAAAGCATATGTATTTCTCACATGGTGATTCGACAACTTCCCGAATTAGTTACATGGGTCTTCCCCAGGGCTCATGTTTGAGCCCTCTCTTATATAATTTTTACGTCAATGACATCGATGAATGTCTTGCAAATTCATGCACGCTACGGCAACTCGCAGACGATAGCGTTATATCCTTTACTGGAAGCGAAGCTAACGATCTGCAAGGACCATTGCAAGATACCTTAGACAATTTGTCTGAATGGGCTCTTAAGCTGGGTATCGAATTCTCTCCGGAGAAAACTGAGCTGGTCGTTTTTTCGAGGAAGCATAACCCAGCTCAGCTGCAGCTCCTACTAACGGGTAAAACGATCACTCAGGTTTTAGTCGCTAAATATCTCGGGGTCTGGTTCGACTCTAAATGCACCTGGGCTTGTCATATTAGGTATCTGACACAAAAATGCCAACAGAGGATTAATTTTCTTCGTACGATTACCGGAACCTGGTGGGGTGCCCACCCAGGAGACCTTCTAAGGTTATACCAAACAACGATATTGTCAGTTCTTGAGTACGGCTGTTTCTGCTTTCGCTCCGCCGCGAACACGCACATTATAAAATTAGAGAGAATACAATTACGTTGTTTGCATATTGCCTTGGGTTGCATGCAGTCGACCCATACGATGAGTCTTGAAGTGTTAGCGGGTATTCTTTCGTTGAAACATCGTTTCTGGAATCTCTCTTACCGGTTGCTAATTCGATGCACAGTTATGAACCCATTAGTAATTGAAAATTTCGAGAGGTTGGTCGACCTTCAATCTCATTCCAGATTTATGACTTTATATTTTGACTATATGGCTCAAGATAATAATCCTTCTTTATGTTTCGTCGCACTTTTAGATACTTCTAATAATGCTATATTCTTCGACACCACCATGAAACAAGACATTTCTGGTATCCCGGATCAATTGCGACCCCAAGAGATTTTTTCCAATAAGTTTAAACATGTTAGTTATGATAAAAGGTTTTACACTGACGAATCTAATCTAGATGAGTCCACTGGCTTCGGTGTTTTCCACGAAAATTTTACCGCCTCCTACAAACTCGATGCTCCTGCTTCCGTGTACGTCGCAGAACTTGCTGCTATTCAGTACTCCCTTGGGATCATCGAAACCCTACCCATAGACCACTACTTCATCTTCACAGATAGTCTCAGTGCCATTGAGGCTCTGCGATCAATGAAGCCTGTGAAGCATACTCCGTATTTACTGGGGAAAATACGGCGGTTTTTAAGTGCTTTAACAGATAAAAATTACCGAGTTACCTTAGCGTGGGTCCCTTCTCATTGCTCGATTTCGGGTAATGAGAAGGCTGACTCTTTAGCTAAGGTGGGTGCTATTGATGGCGATATTTATGAAAGACCAATTGCTTATGATGAATTTTATAGCATTTTGCGTCAGAGGACACTCAACAGGTGGCAATCATCATGGAACTCAGATGAACTGGGACGGTGGCTACATTCCATTTTTCCTAAGGTATCGACGAAAGCATGGTTCAAGGGGTTGGATGTAGGTCGGGACTTCATTCGCGTGATGTCTAGACTTATGTCCAATCACTACACGTTAAACACGCATCTCTTTCGTATAGGGCTTGTAGACAGTAATCACTGCGTTTTTGGCGATGGCTACCATGACATCGAGCATGTTGTTTGGTCGTGTACCGAATACTGTGGTGTTAGGTCTGAGCTTATAGATTCCCTTCGGGCCCGAGGAAACAACTGAACGTACCCGTTAGAGACATTCTGGGAAGCGGTGATCTCCAGTACATGACACAGCTATACGGGTTTATAAAAAATGCTGGCATTAAAATTTGATTTTTTTTATCTATTTGCTAGAATACAATTTCTGTCACAAACTGCAAGAGAATGATACACCCGGCTGGAGACACTAAAACGAAGACTCGGCAACTCTATGTTAACGCAGACACCTCAGACCAAAACTGCTCAAGTAGAACACCACTGGTTAGCCACGTACAAATGAATACATTCTGTAATATAAAATAGTTAAAAACAAAATTGTAACACCCCTCCTCTCACTTCAAATCCCCACTAGCTCGTAGTCGGCCGCGAGATATGAAAAATGTGCCTTCCTCTTTTCCCTGCTAATTTTGAATTTAAAAAAAATGCACTTGGCTCAGTTAAACATGAATTGTATCGTGCCGTGTCAAATAAACTATTTTAAACTAAAAAAAAAATTAAATTCTTTCAAATATATGATGCGATTTTGTTTTTGATCGTGGTATAATCGATTTGTACTCATATACAGCGTATAAATATTTGGATTGTTTATGTCAACTTTAGTCAGTAGATTTCAAACGATTTATAATAACAAGTTGTTTCTTATACATTAATTTGAATGATCTTATCAGTGAAAATGAAATTTTTTAACGCGGTTGATATTACTGATCGTTTCTGAATGGCATCCAATCAAAGGCAAATATCAATCAATATGGGTTCTTGAAACTTGGATTATACCCAGTGGCCAGAATCCGACCTCAAACCCCATTTTTAATCCAGATGACCACTTCTGGTTGCCTGGTAATCATAAAATCTATCATAAAATTGCCGAACTGCCTGATCTGGGTATTTCTATGGTGAAGATGGCGACAGTTTCCGACCAACAGTCTAATGTGACAAATATCGTCCAATACGATTTGGGGAAGCGGTATGATACCCTGAGGCCAGAAATCATCTTCAGACGCCATTTTTAATTTCTAGACAGTAGCTTCCAGTTTCTGGAAACCAGTCTAAAAGGAACAAACATTACCCAATATGAGTTTTTCAGTATCCGGGATGATGCTCAGAGGCCAGGAATCAACCCCATATTTCATTTTGAAATCCGAATTTGCGACTTCCGATTTCTGGAAAACATCCTTCAATTGCCAAATATAATTCAATATAAAAATGCAGCTCTGTCTGTCTGTCTGTCTGTCTGTCTGTCTGTCTGTCTGTCTGTCTGTCTGTCTGTCTGTCTGTCTGTCTGTCTGTATGTCTGTCTGTCTGTTCCATATAGGCTTGGAAACTACTGAACCGATTGGCGTGAAATTTTGTATATAGGAGTTTTAGGAGCCTAAGATAGTTCGAGACCCCTCCCTCTTCTGGAATGGAGGGGTCCCATACAAATGAAACACAAATTCCTGCACATCTCCAAAACTAACCAAGTAAACATAACCAAATTTGGTATGTGAATGTTTTTGGGGGTAACAAGCATGTCCATACTGGTTTGAAACCCCTCCCTCTTCTGTAAGGGAGGGGTCCCATACGAATGAAACACAAATTCCTGCACATCTCCAAAACTAACCAAGTAAACATAACCAAATTTGGTATGTGAATGTTTTTGGGGGTAACAAGTATGCCCATACTGGTTTGAAACCCCTCCCTCTTCTGCAAGGGAGGGGTCCCATACAAATGAAACACAAATTTCTGTCCAACTCAAAACCTAATCAAGCAAACCAAACCAAATTTGGCATGTGGATGTTTTTAGCAGTAACAAATATGTCCATGTTAATTCGACACCCTTCCTTCTTCTGGAAAGGGAGGGGTCCCATACAAGTCTAAACATATAAAAATGCAGCTCTGTCTGTCTGTCTGTCTGATTCATATGAATGGCTTGGAAACTACTAAACGGATCGGCGTGAAATTTTGTATATAGGGGTTTTAGGGGCCGAGAAAGGTGACTAAGATAGTTTGAGACCCCTCCCTCATCTGAAAGGGAGGGGTCCCATACAAATAAAACACAAATTCATGTACATCTCGAAAACTAACCAAGCAAATGGAACCAAATTTGGCATGTGGATGTTTTTAGGGAGTGACAAATATGTCCATACGGTTCGACACCCTTCATTTTTCTGGAAGGGAGGGGTTCCATACAAATGAAACACAAACTTTTGCATATCTCAATAACTAACCAAGTAAATGGAACCAAATTTGGCGGGTAGATGTTTCTTGAGGTAACAAATATATCTATAATGGTTTGACACCCCTCCTTCTTTTATAAGGGAGGGGTTCCATTTAAATGAAACACAAATTTTGCACTGCTCGAGAGCCAATCTACCAAAAAGAACCAAAATTGGCATGTAAATGTTTTCAGAGGTAACAAAAATGTCCATAACGGTTCTACACCCCTACCTCTTTTTGAGGGAGGGGTTCTAAACAAATGAAACACAAATTTCCGCACATCTCGAGAACTAACCAACTAAATGGAACCAAATTTAGCAGGTGAATGTTTTTAGGGATAACAAATATATCCATAATGGTTTGATACCCCTCCCTTCTCTATAAGGAAGGGGTCCCATACAAATGAAACACAAATTACGCTCAGCTCGAGAACCAATCAAGCAAATACAACCAAATTTGGCAGGTGAATGTTTTTAGGTGTAACAAACATGTCCGTAATGGTTCGACATCCTTCCTTCTTCTGGCATGTCCCCAAATTCATACCATTTTGAAATCCAAGATGGCGACTTCCGGTATCTGAAAAACAGCGGCAAATGACGGTAAATACCACCCAATATGGGTATTTCCGGAATTGTTATGATGCACTGAAACCACAAATTGACCTCAGATAACATTTTGAATTGTAAAATGGTGATTTCCGGTTTTTGAAAAGCAGCCGAAAATTACGGAATTTCTTTAACCAGAATGACGCTCAGAGGCCAGAAATTGTCTCCAAATGCCATTTTGTAATCCAAGATGGCGACTTCCGGTTTTTTGAAAAACAGCCAAAAATGGCCGATTCCCATCCAATATGAGATTCTTCGGAACCAGAATGATACACAGGTGCTAGAATCGACCACAGACACCATTTTGAATTCTAAGATGGTGACTTCCAGTTTCTGGAAATCAGCCGAAAAAAGACCAAATAACACCTATTATGGGTGTTTCTTGAACCAGAATGACGCTAAGGGGCCAGAAATTGTCTCCAAATGCCGTTTCAAAATCTAGGATGGCGATTTCCGGTTTCTGAAAATTAGCCTAAAGTGACCAAATACCACCAAATATGAGTGTCTCTTTAACCGGACTTATGCAAGGAGCTAAAAATTGACTTCAGACACCATTTTGAATTGTAAGATGGCAACTTCTAGGAAACAGCCAAATACTACTACATATGGATATTTCCGTAATCGAAATAATGTATATAAGCCAAGCATTGACCCTGGACATCATTTTGAATTCGAAGATGATTACTTTCAGTTTCTGGAAAACAACGAAAATAATTGAATACCACACAATATGAGTATTTCCGTCATTCCGATAAAACCAATCATTTGAAACGATATAAACAAATAGCAAGAAATCCATGGATTTGGAATGTTTAAAATTATTAAATTAAACACAAAAATAGGCGGGACGAAGTTTGCTGGGTCAGCTAGTAATTCAATAAAGGTGTATTCACTCTCTGGATTTTAGAATATTGATCCGCTTGGTTCAGCAACAATTCTGGTGTTCCTCAGGGCAGCATTCTTGGGCCGCTGCTTTTCTCTTTGTACATTAATGATGTAACTAAAGATCTACTACCTGGCACACGACTATTGTACGCTGATGATACTAAAATATTTCAAATTGTTGAGAATTATGATGATTGTTGTAGATTCCAAACGTTACTCGATTTTTTCAACGACTGGTGCCTACGCTACTGTATGATGCTGAGCATTCCCAAATGTACCGTGATCAGCTTCCAGCGCAAAAAACAGCCGTTGCTTTTTGATTATCGTATCGCTGGCACTTATTTACATCGTAGGGACGTTGTCATTGATTTGGGTGTTTTGTTGGACACTAGTATGTCATTTAGGCAGCATTATTCTGCAATCATCAATAAAGCCAATCGTCAACTTGGTTTAATATTAAGAATTGGAAAGGAGATTTACGATCCTGGTACTTTGCGCACACTCCACCGCTCTCTGGTACGCACAGTTTTAGAAACTGTCTGCGTTGTTTGGAACCCGTACTACGATTTTTGGATACAGCGAATCGAGCGCATTCAAAAGCTCTTTATCCGAAATATTTGTCGCAGATTGATACACAGGTGCTAGAATCGACCACAGACACCATTTTGAATTCTAAGATGGTGACTTCCAGTTTCTGGAAATCAGCTGAAAAAGACCAAATAACACCTATTATGGGTGTTTCTTGAACCAGAATGACGCTCAGGGGCCAGAAATTGTCTCCAAATGCCGTTTCAAAATCTAGGATGGCGATTTCCGGTTTCTGAAAATTAGCCTAAAGTGACCAAATACCACCAAATATGAGTGTTTCTTTAACCGGACTTATGCAAGGAGCTAAAAATTGACTTCAGACACCATTTTGAATTGTAAGATGGCAACTTCTAGGAAACAGCCAAATACTACTACATATGGATATTTCCGTAATCGAAATAATGTATATAAGCCAAGCATTGACCCTGGACATCATTTTGAATTCGAAGATGATTACTTTCAGTTTCTGGAAAACAACGAAAATAATTGAATACCACACAATATGAGTATTTCCGTCATTCCGATAAAACCAATCATTTGAAACGATATAAACAAATAGCAAGAAATCAATGGATTTGGAATGTTTAAAATTATTAAATTAAACACAAAAATAGGCGGGACGAAGTTTGCCGGGTCAGCTAGTAATTCAATAAAGGTGTATTCACTCTTTGGATTTTAGAATATTGATCCGCTTGGTTCAGCAACAATTCTGGTGTTCCTCAGGGCAGCATTCTTGGGCCGCTGCTTTTCTCTTTGTACATTAATGATGTAACTAAAGATCTACTACCTGGCACACGACTATTGTACGCTGATGATACTAAAATATTTCAAATTGTTGAGAATTATGATGATTGTTGTAGATTCCAAACGTTACTCGATTCTTTCAACGACTGGTGCCTACGCTACTGTATGATGCTGAGCATTCCCAAATGTACCGTGATCAGCTTCCAGCGCAAAAAACAGCCGTTGCTTTTTGATTATCGTATCGCTGGCACTTATTTACATCGTAGGGACGTTGTCATTGATTTGGGTGTTTTGTTGGAGACTAGTATGTCATTTAGGCAGCATTATTCTGCAATCATCAATAAAGCCAATCGTCAACTTGGTTTAATATTAAGAATTGGAAAGGAGATTTACGATCCTGGTACTTTGCGCACACTCTACCGCTCTCTGGTACGCACAGTTTTAGAAACTGTCTGCGTTGTTTGGAACCCGTACTACGATTTTTGGATACAGCGAATCGAGCGCATTCAAAAGCTCTTTATCCGAAATATTTGTCGCAGATTACTACGGTGGAACCCTGCCATACGAAAGCCTTTGCCTGCTGGTTGGGATAAAACCCCTTGAAGAGCGTCGTAAGGACATATTGGTCAGAACAGTGCACAAAATCCTCACTGGTTGCTATGACTGCCCCGCTATCTTGAAATTGCTTCAGCTGCAATGCCCTCTTCGTCCACAACGTCATCAGCGATTACTGCAGACCAACGCACACCGCACGAATTATGGCCAGCATGAACCTGTTCGTCGGATGGCCCTGGTTTATAAGCGACAAAATGTTAATTTTTATTTCTAGTATAGTTATTTAATGTGCATTGTTTGTTTCGACTTTATCTATGTTATCTGTATTGGATTTTTGTAATATCTCTGTATTTGTTTTTGTTATTTTTTTTTAAAGATGCTGGGTTTTTATGCCGCCTTGATAGTCGCCTACCAGTGACTTTCGAAGTGGCTTTTCTCAGCCATACACTAACTTATTCATTAAGGCTGCTAGTCGGATGGATATAATTGAATAAATAATAATAAATAATAATAATATTTATGTTGTATTTAAAGGAATAATTTGAGAATAGTATTTGAAATTTGAAGTAATATTTGTAATAAATTTTTACATTTTGATACATAACCTCTAAACCAAAAATCCGATTACAATGAAATTCAATAGCAACCTATGGGGCAACTACACCTTTTATTTGAAATAATTTCACGGGAATCGATCCAGCCATCTGTGAGAAAAGTGAGTAAGAAAAAAAATTACACACACAGCAACCTATGGGGCAACTAGACCTTTAATTTGCAATTAATTTCATGGAAATCGGTCCAGCCATCTCTAAGAAAAGTGAGTGAGAAAAAAAAGTTGCACGTACACACACACACACTCACACACACACACACACACACACACACACACACACACACACATACATACATACATACACACAGAAAATGCTCAGCTCGTCGAACTAAGTCGAGTGATATACGACATTCGGCCCTCTGGAGCACTTTCATACCTTTAGTTTTTCCAGTAATTGCTATACCTTTCTAGGAGAAAGGCAGAAATGATTCAGCTAAATCTATGAAAAATGAATGAGTTTCGAAGCCACCGGGACACGTTTCTTTCAAAAATTGTTGAACCACATGTTTAATAATTCGTTTAGGATTTTCAAGACAGCCCATTTGACAGTTCATTTGACACCAGTTTTGTTTAAATTGGTACTCACATTTTGAAACACGGTGCCTAAACTAAAAATCCGATTACAATGAAATTCAATAGGGTGTTATAAGGCCTTTCATTTGCAACTGATTTTGTGAAAATCGGTCTTACCATCTCTGAGAAAAGTGAGTGAGTTTAAGCAGGCTTTGGTATAAGCTTTGCTTTTATAACGTGATTTCACTTTTTAGCATTGTTATACTAAACAAAGGTTATAAAATCGGTCGAAAAACGCAAAATAGATCCAAGATCCGGAGGGCCGAACCGTATATACCATTCGACTCAGCTCGACGAACTGAGTAATGTCTGTTCGTGTGTGTGTGTGTGTGTGTGTATGTGTGTATGTGGTTGTATGTGTGTTGTCTGTATGTATGTGCAGCAAAATACCAACGCACCTTTCTTCTAGAACGCAATATCCGATTTTGATGATCTTATATGCAAATGAAAGCTACTGTGCTCCCCCAGAATGCTATCGAGTGGATTTTTGATTAGTGGCTTAGATTTCGAGATATTGATCGAAAGTATTTTTTTACAAAGGATATTTAACATTAAACACCAAACGAATCTGTTGAGGGCCAACTGTTGTATACCAATCGACTCAGTTCAACTAAATGAACACTGGCTGTATATATGTCGATGTGTGTATGTACGTATGTAGGTGTGCAGGTGTAAATATGTTGTTTATCTGTGTGGTATATCAAAATCGAACAAAGAAAAACAAGAAAAAATCCCGCCATTCTTACAGAACGCATTATCCGATTCTGGTGTATACAAGTGCAAATGGAAGCTCCAAAGCTCTTCAAAAATCATACTGAGCGAGTTTTTTTATCAGCTGCTTGAATGTTAGAATATTTTAATAAGAAAGTTTAAACATAAGATATTTTACATTTTGGATCATTTCTCTCTCTATCTTTCTTTTTTTTCTGTCTCTCTCTCTTTTTCTCTCGCTCTCTCTTTTTTCAACCGCTATTTATTTCTCAAAAGAAACTAAGAGTAAAAGACATATGTGCTGTGTTTCATACTCTGTGTAGTGCGTCCTAACTGGGGTAAATTAATGAACCTTTTGTTTTTAAGAGCTCTTTACTAACAGTTTTCAATACCGGAGCAGGTATAAATGGTCCTGGGATAAGTATCTCGATACCAATGGGCCGTTGTACAGTGGAGCACTTAGAACATCAAACCTGATCAAAATTATTTTTATGGGTTTTTGTACTGGAAACGTATCATGGATCAATGTAGTATAATAAATAGTTGTGACTAAAAATTTCATGGATTAACCCACCTTTGAGTGATTTGTTACTTTTCTGATTATGTAATTCGGATTCAATAGTAGTTTTTTTTCTACAATAAATGACTATAGCTTTATGAATGAAACATAACTATTTTTTTTTAGATCAGTGAGGTTCGGGGCTTACACTGTTTTGTTTATTAATCAATCTGAGCACTTAGAAGAATCTGAAGAGTCACTAGTATTATTACCATTGTCCGTGTACGAACATTTCACTCCCAACATTTGCATTGCTTCGGGCGAAAAAGCTTGACCGTTTTTCTTGAATTTTGGCCTAGAGCTCGTAATCAAAGGATCGGAATTCAATAGCAACCTGTTGAGAATGTCTCAGAACACCCATCCATTACATGACAGAGGTATGTTCTTGAAACTGAGGCAACAATACTGCCGGAAGCTGAAAAGTTGAAATTTTCACAATGATGTAACTCATGAGTTCGGATTGGTTCGGATGATCTAAAACCACCAGTTTGACCAGAAACATACAGGCTTGGGGCTTTTGACTCTGTCTCTGTAGAAGTTTTAAGCGCGAAACTTCATTCGCAGGGACTTTCACCAAATTTGGATAACTTTTTGCTCAATTTGTTGTCAGAAAAGCATATGTATTTCTCACATGGTGATTCGACTACTTCCCGAATTAGTTACATAGGCCTCCCCCAGGGCTCATGTTTAAGTCCTCTCTTATATAATTTTTACGTCAATGACATCGATGAATGTCTTGCAAATTCATGCACGCTAAGGCAACTTGCAGACGATAGCGTTGTATCCATTACTGGTGGCGAGGCTAGCGATCTGCAAGGACCATTGCAAGATACCTTAGACAATTTGTCTGAATGGGCTCTTAAGCTGGGTATCGAATTCTCTCCGGAGAAAACTGAGCTGGTCGTTTTTTCTAGGAAGCATAACCCAGCTCAGCTGCAGCTCCTACTAACGGGTAAAACGATCTCTCAGGTTCTAGTCGCTAAATATCTCGGGGTCTGGTTCGACTCTAAATGCACCTGGGCTTGTCATATTAGGTATCTGAGACAAAAATGCCAACAGAGGATTAATTTTCTTCGTACGATTACCGGAACTTGGTGGGGTGCTCACCCAGGAGACCTTCTAAGGTTATACCAAACAACGATATTGTCAGTTCTTGAGTACGGCTGTTTCTGCTTTCGCTCCGCCGCGAACACGCACATTATAAAATTAGAGAGAATACAATATCGTTGTTTGCGTATTGCCTTGGGTTGCATGCAGTCGACCCATACGATGAGTCTTGAAGTGTTAGCGGGTATTCTTCCGTTGAAACATCGTTTTTGGAATCCCTCTCACCGGTTGCTAATTCGATGCACAGAACCCATTAGTAATTGAAAATTTCGAGAGGTTGGTCGACCTTCAATCTCAATCGAGATTTATGACTTTATATTTTGACTATATGGCTCAAGATATTAATCCTTCTTCATACGATTCCTCCAATGTCGCACTTTTAGATACTTCTAATAATGCTATATTCTTCGACACCAACATGAAACAAGACATTTCTGGTATCCCGGATCAATTGCGACCCCAAGAGATCCCTAAGATTTTTTTCCAATAAGTTTAAACATGTTAGTTATGATAAAAGGTTTTACACTGACGGATCTAATCTAGATGAGTCCACTGGCTTCGGTGTTTTCCACGAAAATTTTACCGCCTCCTACAAACTCGATGCTCCTGCTTCCGTGTACGTCGCAGAACTTGCTGCTATTCAGTACTCTCTTGGAATCATCGAAACCCTACCCACAGACCACTACTTCATCTTCACAGATAGTCTCAGTGCCATTGAGGCTCTGCGATCAATGAAGCCTGTGAAGCACACCCCGTATTTCCTGGGGAAAATACGGCGGTTTTTAAGTGCTTTAACAGATAAAAATTACCAGGTTACCTTAGCGTGGGTCCCTTCTCATTGCTCGTTTCCGGGTAACGAAAAGGCTGACTCTTGAGCTAAGGTGGGTGCTATTGACGGCGATATTTATGAAAGACCAATTGCTTATGATGAATTTTATAGCATTTTGCGTCAGAGAACACTCAACAGTTGGCAATCATCATGGAACTCAGATGAACTGGGACGGTGGCTACATTCCATTTTTCCTAAGGTATCGACGAAAGCATGGTTCAAGGGGTTGGATGTAGGTCGGGACTTCATTCGTGTGATGTCCAGACTTATTTCCAATCACTATACGTTAAACACGCATCTCTTTCGTATAGGGCTTGTAGACAGTAATCACTGCGTTTGTGGCGATGGCTACCATGACATCGAGCATGTTGCTTGGTCGTGTACCGAATACTCCGAGCTTATAGATTCCCTTCGGGCCCGAGGAAAACAACCGAACGTACCCGTTAGAGACATTCTGGGAAGCGGTGATCTCCAGTACATGACACAGCTATACGTGTTCATTAAACACGCTGGTATTAAAATATGAAACTCTTCTATCTATTTGTTAGATTACTATTCCCGCTACACGCTGAAAGAAGATGATCCCAAGCTGGAGACACTCAAACGAAGACTCGGCATCTTCATGTTCACGCAGACACCTCAGTCCAAACTGCTCAAATAGAACATCACTGCTTAGCCATGTACAAATAAATAAATCGTATAACTCAATATAGTTAAAATCAAAATTGTAACTCCCCTCCTCTCACCTTAAATCCCCACTAGCTCGTAGTCGGCCGCGAGAATAAAGAAAAGGCCTCCCTCTTTTCCCTGCTAATTTAGAATTTATAAAAAAAATGTACTTGGCTCAGTTAAACATAAATTGTATCGTGCCGTGTCAAATAAACTATTTAAAAACTCAAAAACCGCAACCCTTCTTATTGCGAGAATATCGATAAAAGCTGTAAAACTATCGATTTTATTAAATCGTTGACCACTAAGTGTTCTTAGCGCCACCATACTGCGTATTGCGACATGCTAAAAAACCGTTGAATCTTTTTACACATAAAGCGAAACTAGCTTGGATGTCTGTTATCTGTGTCGGTAGGTAATTCATAATTTGAAATCATTGACTGCAACTTATGCCAATTTTTCTTTTTCACCAGGACTCGTTGGTTGGATATACGGCGAATACATTCAAAGATCTCCCGTGTCCCGGCGAACAAAGGTAAATTTCTTGAAATAAGCCTTTTTTAAAATCAAATTCATTAAAAAGGCAAAATATAATAACATCAAGTCAATAATGATAATTTTTCCGAAATTCCCTCATTGAAGCTTAAAGTACTCATTTTTTAATCAAAAATGAATAACTTTTACGCATTGCGCATCAGGTATAATATGGGTAATATTTACTCAATTTTTATAACATTCGGTGGTACTCAAAAATGAGTAAAACAACTTTTACTCAATTTTGAGTACATATGGTTTTAGCGAAACTGAATAGGCTACTTTCAGTTCCTAAAATTATTTTAAAAGAAGGCGACGATAGATTTGTTGAATTTCTTTCATTTTGCTTGGGCTTTTCATGCGATTGAAATTCTGACAGTAGATAAGAATTTCATTCGCATTCTGTCGAGGAAGCGAAGAAGTTTCTGCCTCAGAAGAGGGCGTCCTTACGTGCGAAAATTTGATGTACTAAATTTGTTTACACTTCCGTGAAGTTGTTGAAGACGGTGCGTGCGTTCATTTGATAAAAAATGACGATATGATTGAAGGTCGGCTACTGCTTCGGCTGGCGTGAGTCTATATTCCTGATGGACTTCAATAAAGACGCGTTGGAGTTGTTCTGGAGATGTCGGCAGTCCTTCTGATGCGAGAAGCATTCTTATGCTGGTTGGTGTCATTCCTTCTACGCATACAGATGATGATTGATCCTTCATGAATGCGAGATATAGGCGTGTAATATGCATTACTTTTGGGTCGCGGAGTCTAGCCTTCAAAAAGCGCTCGACGCCATTCAACGATTGCTGCGTGAGTTGGACAATTGGTGGACGCATGGGGTCAAGTTCAAATTGGCTGTCTCGCGGTATTGATTGTATGCTGGCGTTAGTTGCATTTTTTTCTGTCCGATATGGGTTGATGGTTTCGCCTTTTTGGAAATTTATAAATTTTGATGTTATGTCTGCATTCGGCGGCCTAGCAAATTAAACGCGTGCCGCTGCCAGGAGGTCTTTGTCCGAGGGTAGTGGTTGTTTTGGCAATTCAGAAATTTGAGTTTTCTCTCCGTTGCAAACGAAATGGTTTATTCCGTGATTATAGATGTTGTTACTTATGCTGATAGAGTTTGAGTTTTCCTGCTGACGTTTGCGTTGCTGCATACGTTTACGAGCGGCCTTTTCTGCTTGCGTCTTTTACGCTTTCTGGCGTCATATTCAGTCCAGTCGCGTTTCCATACTTTTTTTATTGCCAATTAGGCGCCAGCCTGATGTGAAATTTGGTATAAGGTGTTCTTCTGAGTCCGATTCTGGAAGTGGCAATGAAAGGCGAAGTTCTTCAGCCAGACTGGGATTATTGTCTGTTTTTGGTTGGAGTGAATTAGATTCTTTGAGCGCTTTTAATTCAGTAATTAGTTCCTGCGCCGTTGCACTGCATTTTGTTTTCTTATTTTGTATGGCTTCTAATGAGTGTTTCATATTGTCAATTTTTGATTCTATATTAGTGAATGCTTTTTCCAGGTGCTGTTGTATATTCTTTGTATGCTGCCGATTTTGTTTACTATTGTCCGTTATATCCGATATGGAGTCATGGACATGTTCGCCGAACAACGTCGAAATGCGATTGATGGTTTTTGCCGACGCATTGTTTGTGTTGATATTTACATTTTTAATTTCCGTCTTCAATTCAGAAAGAAGTGTATTGATACTGTCCAGTGTGTCGTGCGTTACAGTCAGTTTTGGAAATTGACTGATTATTGAATGACTTAGTTTAATTTGTGATTCAATACTTTCTGTTGAAATTTCACGATGCTGGATACTTCTGCAGTTGCAGTTGGTCCATGAATTGTTCCTGGCATTCTATGCATAAAGGCAGCATGAATGAACGCAGTAGTTCTTCTTGGTTTCTACGGGTTCCTACGCAGGCAGCGTGGAAGTGTCTTTTGCATATTCCTTCGCATTTCCACAGGAAACGGTTGTCAGTCGAAGTACAGTTGGTTATTCCACACCTTTCCATAGCACCACAGATAACAGACATCCAAGCTAGAACAAAAAACTCCAGAAATCGTGTGTAAGATTTTTTTTTTTCAAATCTTTAATGTTGATTTTATTAAAATTTTATTTGTTTAAATTTTTAATTTTTTTTTTTGTGGATTTTATTAAAACAAACATATTTATCGTAAATATAAGCTGGGAAGGAATAAAATTGTCGATTGTGTACAAATTACGACTGCTCGAAATTTCTACATTAAAAACCGCAACCCTGCTTATTGCGAGAATATCGATAAAAGCTGTAAAACTATCAATTCTATTAAATCGTTGACTACTAAGTGTTCTTAGCGCCACCATACTGCGTATTGCGACATGCTAAAAAACCGTTGAATCTTTTTACACATGAAGCGAAACTAGCTTGGATGTCTGTTATCTGAGGTCTAACTTAGCTTAATATTCCTCAGGAATTTCATAACATATATTTGTTTGAATAAAGTTTATGGAATTGATTCGTTTCTCGCTTAACCCAAAAATGGCATTTGAATCGTCATAACCAAATAGGACAAATTTTCAAACTCTTTTTTCTCGAAACGTCAATTTTCGAGTTATCTAGTTTTAGCATTGAGGGGACGATATGTGCACACACCCTATATATACACGCTGGATAATGGTGGCTTCTGCGATTCTCGTTAAGTTTCTGGTTGTATTCACCCAACGATATCTGAATTGGATTACCGCTGGTTGGGTCCAACTCAGATCGAAGGGGAGCCGAAATAGGTAGGAACTGCAGCTAACCACTACCGCTGCCGCTGATGCCGTTGCTACTCAACGCCACCATTGCCCACTGCCATCGCTGCTACTGTCCGCTGCTGCTGCCTGCCGCTAGTAAACTGATTTGCTTGAGGAGAAGCAGTCTTTTATATAGCCCAACGAGTGTATTGCCGGCTAACTACGTACTCTATTATGTCGTCCTTTCCAGGGAAAGGCAGCAAGCGACCAATCAAAGGTTGACATTTGCGTTTCGACAAGGCTTAACAATTTTCAATAGTACAATAGTTCGAACAATCATTAAATGATTTTTCAATCGATTACTGCAAAAATGACGGAAATCGGTTGAAAATTGACTATGCTTAAAACGTTTGGAATTGGACAATTTTCGTGACGCTCTCGATGATTTCGGTTTTCGAAATTGAATCCCTGCAGTGTTACGTATGTCTTATGTATGTGTTTATACTATTTAAAGAATAGTTATAGTACAAAATTTGGGATTATTAGTTTACCATATCGTGTATAAAATCGAAAAAAATATGCTCGGGAAAATCGATGTTTTTGAATGGTAACCATACCTAACGCCTAGTTCACCAAATGGTTATTTCTCAGTTTACTATAAACCAGATGGTCAAAACTGAAGCTGATATGGTATGTAAATGGTTATGTGACTTTTTGACGTTGGACTAACGTCTATATCGAAGTTAGGCACCTGAATTTGAAAATCTAGTAATTCAACCGGGGAAAACCAGGGAAAAGTGGTCAGGTTTTGAGCGCTTATATATCAGTCATTTCTTTTCAGAATTTCGAGGTTTTGGCATCAACCGATCAGAAATTCTTTTACGGTTGAATTTATGTAACAAAAATAACCTATTGTTCGAGATACACTATTGAAAAATTGATAAATCACATCGATTGTCTAAATCATACCGAGCAACCAATCACCACCTCTCTTCACAAGCACAGTCGACACTAACGGATACAACCGATCTGACTTCGTAAACAGTCTCACAGCTTTCAACCAATAACGAGCTCGCTTTCGGTAGCTGCAACAGGTGTTTCAACACCGTTTTAAAATGCTTCTTTTATCATTACCACTGAACAGATTCTAAACACCAATGGCTTGATTGATAGGGGAAATATTGCGCAAGATTGTCATATAATAATTTAAATATGTTTTCGATACTAAACTAGTTAAAAGTTGTGTTAAAAGTCGTGCACATTCAACCAATCACAAGCTCGCTTCTTGTTTGCTCGCGGATGGATTTTTGCTTTGGGCTATATAATAGCCTGTGTCGACTCATAGCAGTCTCAGTTAACAAGTGAAAGGCCACCAGGCCGGTCTTGTATAATCAGCAGCGGTGGCTGATTCCAGCGGCCAAACTGAGCTGCAGCAGAACCAGAGCGGTGGTATCAGGCAGCAGCGGCGGAGGTAGTGGGAAGCTGCATTTCTTCATTCAGTTCGGTGCTCCTTCGATCTGAGTTGGACCCCACCAGCGGTAATCCAATTCAGATATCGTTGGGTGAAAACGTTGGGTGTGTGTGCAGTGTGCACATATAGCGTATGTGCATCTATATTGCTATGACATTTGCGATGATAGGGATGGCGCTGTTGCGTGTGTATGGCTAGCTATAGCGTGTGTAAGACACTAGCATGTGTAGCATATTATGGCTATTGCGTGTATATCTTTAGCGTGTGTACGGATAGTTATAGCTTGTGTGTGGATAGCTGCTGCGTGTGTAATGATTAGTTATAGCGTATGTATGGATAGTAATAGCACATGGTTGGATAGCTAATGCGTGTGTATAGATAGTTGTATCGGATGTATGGAAAGGAATAGCGTGTGTATGGATAGCTATAGCTACAGCGTGTGTATGAATAGTTTTAACGCGTGTTTAGATAGTTATAGCATGTGTGTAAATAACTATAGCGGGTGTTTATCGAAGATTATTATTGTCATTGAAAATATTAAAACGTCTTAACGAACACAGTTGTGAATTTGATTTTACAGCAGCGATTTTAACTTCTTCAGCCAGTCTTTATTCATCGAGGAAAAATTACTACCTATGAATGATCAACACTTATTTACTAGAAATTTGATTTAGATCAAAACGGGTTCTTTTGAGTATCATAAGTTATTGGTAAAAAGAGTTGCAAGTTTTCTCAATGAGCATTCATTAAATTTTCGTTTTTGTTTCTCGGTGCGCGGCTTTGATTTTGTTTCTCGAACACAGAGAAAGAAACAAACTTGTCGCTATCGTGAAAAATAACAAAACAATTAGGAATGCTCTAAATCACAACTGAAGAAGTTAAGATATTTTCCTGTCACTCGCCCAAACCTTGATAACAACTACCGAAAAACGTGTGATTGAGCTCTTGCTATATTGAGTTATTGAGCCAAACGTTTTTTTTTTCAAATACATGAAGTTATATGCTGGGCTGGAACTAACCTAGCATGAGTTTTATCGATTAAATGTCAAACAATTCTCAAATTTAAAATTTTCGGTTGAATCGTTCTGGGCTCCAATTTCAGATAGTTTCGTAAAGTTTGCTTTTTGCTTAGATAGGAAAATTTTACCAATTCGCTCAATTAAATGATTGTCTTGGTAGTGCAGCAAACAAAGGGTTGATTCGAATATGTATGAAATGACAGCGATTAAATAAAAAATATCCATTCTTTTAGTATATATTATTATTTATAACGTTTAAACGTCTCAGCATCCAGAAATGCACTGTTAGATAAAATTGCAGCAAATACTAGAGTTGCAATTCTCTCTATTATTTGTTTTAATGGAATATAAGAATACCGTAGTCCAACGTCATGCGGTCGTGTCTTGAATACCACCCTCCTACTTTTTTTATAAATGGTTAAGATACTATACGGGAAACAATTCGTGTATGGTATTTGTTTATGCGGGATCTTTATACACGCTGCTTTATTTTAACTCTAATCTGATTAGGATCTACTCAGTTTGGTATTCTTATGCAAAATGTCAAAAAGTGAGTAATCGAGTACTGGACAATTGATAACATGAACGCAAATTTTCATAATTACCATGTTTATTCAGTTTTTAGTTATTATCCATGATGTTTACTCACCCTGAGTATATGTATATGTCAAAAGTTTTCAACAGCAATATTATCGGTTGGCTAGCAGTAAGTATCTGATCTGTCATCAAATCAATAATTTCTTAATCAATTAATAATTTCAGCCCAACATCAGTATTGCAGAGGATTTGAAAACACCTAAAAGATCTCTTCAAAATGAACAACCGCATGTTGTATGTTCTACGATGCCGTTTAAAGCCGGACTTTTATTCGTGATAACAAACGGAAACATTTGTATTGATGTACAGTGCTCAACAATCGATGCAATTTAAATCCTTCGCAGTATTAGGTGACGAATGATGACGGATTTTCTGGCACAAAAATGTAAATCACAGTTCACGGGCACCTGTCAACCGGTTGGGTGCCACATTCAATGAAGACACGGGAATGATTTAGTAAATTTTCTAATGTTTCGATGAAAAATAAATCTGTGTTTTTGATTGTTCTGATTTTATTTTATTTATTGAGTCAGATTTACAAAAACCAGAAATCATTAAATTTCCGTATTTAGGCAAACTGGGTAACTTGTACTCATTTTCGTTAATTTCTGGTTTGCATGAACAAAGTAGATTCTACTCAGTTTTTGACGTACGACGCCCTTACTCAGAAGTGAGTTACCGTAAAAGTACCCTTATTAGGGTACCTCCACTTTTTTCAAAAGTGGGTGATATCTAACTGACTTTAGAGTAACAAAAAATGAGCGTGTACTATTTGAAGAATAGGTTTTGTACAAAATTTTGGATTACACTGTGCTACAGCGATTTAGAACTTCTGAAGTGACCTAGTGTAGGTTGTAGGTCTTTTTTTTTATAGGGGGGTAGTTTGTAATGATTTATTTATGTACTAAAATATCTATTCAGAATTAGTATTGTGTGTTCTGCCACAAATGGTGACATTTCAACACTATTATATATATTTGTACGCTTTTTAGTATTATTGAACGTTATTAGCTTTCGCAGTTAAGATAATGTAATTGTAGGAAAATTATTAAACCTACTTGTGAAGAAAAAAAAGGAATAAAAGGAGGTTGTAGGTCTTGTTGAGTGTAACATTCGCTCATACTAGAAATTTTCCAAACACCCCCAAAATCTGAAGTTATGGTCAAAATACGGTTTTTTGAACCTCAGTGCATACAATTTTTTTTAACTCAGTCATTTCTCAACCGATTTTCAATATTGAGGCAGTTATGGAAAGAAGATAAACAGAGCTTTCAAAACTGAGTTTAAATATATTTTTTTAGTTTTTTTCACGCAATTTTTCAATTTAATTTGAAATTTGCCCCCTGTTTTTGTGAGAAAGATACTACAAATACACTAAATTTTTAAAATTATATTCAATGACGAATCGAACAAAAGAGGTTTTGTGAAAATCGGTGAATATTTGAGTGAGTTATACATTTTTTAAGAAAACCAGAATTTTGGCTTCTATCCCACAATTATTTCGCGGTGCTACAAATGGTGAAAAAACACAAGAACTTCTGAAGTGACCTACCGTAGGTTGTAGGTCTTGTTGAGTGTAACATTCGCTCATATTAGAAATTTTCCAAAAACCTCCAAAATCTGAAGTTATGGTCAAAATACGGTTTTTTGGACCTCAGGGCATACATTTTTTTTAACTCAGTCATTTCTCAACCGATTTTCAATATTTAGGCAGTTTTGGATAGAAGATAAACAGAGCTTTCAAAACATTTACAGGTTTGTACTAATATCACTGAAACATGTTGAGATATTTGAGTTTAAATATAATTTTTGAGACTTCTACATGCTATTTTTCAACATAACATGAAATTTGTCACCTATTTTTGTGAGAAAGATACTACAAATACAATAAAATTTTGAAATAATTTCAATGACGAATCAAACAAAAGTGGTTTTGTGAAAATCGGTGAATATTTGGCTGAGTTATAGGTTTTTTAAGAAAACCAGATTTTTTGGCATCTAACGCACAATTGTTTCTCGGTGCTACAAATGGTAAAAAATGCAAGAGCTTTTGATGTGACCTAGTGTGGGTAATAGCTCTAGTCAAGTGTTAATAGCGCGCGTACTTAAAATTTCAAATACCCCTAAAACTTGAAGTTTTGATCAAAACCCAGTTCTTAGACCTCACATTAAAAAACTGTGTGAAAAAATCTAAAAAATTATATTTAAACTCAAATTACTCAACATGTTTTAGAGATATTAGTACAAACCAGTAGATGTTTTGAAAGCTCTGTTTATCTTCTTTCCGAAACTGCCTTAATATTGAAAATCGGTTGAGAAATGACTGAGTTAAAAAAAATGTATACCCTGAGGTCCAAAAAACCGTATTTTGACCATAACTTCAGATTTTGGAGGTGTTTGGAAAATTTCTAATATGAGCGAATGTTACACTCAACAAGACCTACAACATACGGTAGGTCACTTCAGAAGTTCTTGTGTTTTTTCACCATTTGTAGCACCGCGAAATAATTGTGGGATAGAAGCCAAAAATTCTGATTTTCTTAAAAAATGTATAACTCAGTCAAATATTCACCGATTTTCACAAAACCACTTTTGTTTGATTCGTCATTGAATATAATTTCAAAAGTTTAGTGTATTTGTAGTATCTTTCTCACAAAAACAGGTGGCAAATTTCAAATTAAATTGAAAAATTGCGTGAAAAAATCAAAAAAAATATTTTTAAACTCAAATAACTCAACATTTTTTAGTAGTAGTAGAAAAACCAGTAAGCCTTTTGAAAGCTCTATTCATTTTCTTTCCAAAACTGCCTAAATATTGAAAATCGGTTGAGAAATGACTGAGTTAAAAAAAATTGTATGCACTGAGGTCCAAAAAACCGTATTTTGACCATAACTTCAGATTTTGGGGGTGTTTAGAAAATTTCTAGTATGAGCAAATGTTACACTCAACAAGACCTACAACCTACACTAGGTGACTTCAATAGTTCTGGCATATTTTTTTTCATTTGTAGCACAGTGTTATTAGTTCACCATATCGTGTATAATATCGAAAAAAATATGTTCAGGAAAATCGATGTTTTGGAATGGTAACCATACCTCACGCCTCGACCAACCAATCTTTAAGTTTCTTCATGAAACGAGAACGATCGCTATCGATTAGTTTTGAACCTATATCGATTGTTTTCAGTTGTTGTCGTTTCATAAAGGTGCATAAAGAGTGGTTGATCGGGGCCTAGTTCACCAAATGGTTATTTCTCAATTTACTATAAACTGGATGGTCACAACTGGGGCTGATATGGTATGTAAATGGTTATGTGACTTGTTTATAAATAGTTAGGATACTATAAGGGAAACAACTCGTTTATGATATTTGTTTATGCGGGATTCGGATTCCATATTTTTTTAATCAATGTTATTACAATTTCCTTACCTCCTATTTCACAGGACGATTCCGCATCCACAGCCGCTGCAATTTGTTGCATTCTTTCGGGCTCTAACCAATTTACAGTTTAGAGTAACACCTTGAAAACAACTGACAAAACTTCGAATATTAGCTTTAGAACAACCACTGCTTTTACAAACTGAAAATTTCGACATTCACTCATATTACGCAAAAATGAGTGATGCGATCAATGTCCAGATCGCAGCTCAAAAATACCTGCCAAACTATCCAACGAATGTGCGGTTGATCGAGACTCCGTCGATCGGTGCACCAACAAGCAGGGCCAGCAGCAGACAGAAGAACAGCAACTAACAGCAACCAGCAACCCGTAGCAGATGATCCAGAGGGGCACTTTCTTCGGGTAAGTGATTACACCAGTAAGTAGTTTTAGAGTTACTAAACTTTCACTTTAAATTTATTAACTTTGACCTTTATTTCAGGCGATCTACTTAAGCCGACAATTTCATTGCAACTAAACTACTGCCAGCGAAACCACTCTATAAATATTGCCCAATTCCTACCAGTGTGTGTGCAAGGTGTAGTCTACACAAAAATGGGCCTCAACGCAGAGTGCGTTCACTGCCGAATTCTAAGCAATTGTTTAGAATTTTATGCCTAACCTGAACATCGCCACCACCTTGACAAATGACATTTTCAATCAAAACAAGTTCCACGTTTCGCTGTTCTTGTGACACAAATCAAATTTTACAATTTTTCTAACTATATTCTTCTCTTCTCGTTTCAGCATACTTAAAAACTACAAAATTTACTGATTTTTCTCCAAGGTGTCGTTTTGCTGGATGTCCATCTCGGCGGCAGGCTCTGGAACAGGAGTTTCAGCAGCATCAATAGGCAATAAGCAGACTTTGACGATCGGCCTCTTAATGATACCTTTGCTCGTTCTTAGGATGACAACTCGAGCAAGTTTATCCGCACCAGGTTGAACACCGACGATCCTAGCCAGTGGCCATTTCAGCGGTACTTGAAGCTCATCTACGACAAGTGCCAAGCGACCGGGGACGATATCTTCATTTGCCTGGCAAATCTTGTGATCCTTCTGGAGCTCGTGCAAATATTCGGTTCTCCACCTGTGCCAAAACTGCTGATGTATTTGCTGTAGCTGTTGATAGTGATCCAGGCGGTTGATCGGAAGGCATCGCAGGTCTGGTTCTGGCAGCGCATGCAGTGTGGTTCCCACCAAGAAGTGCGCCGGTGTCAACGCAGAAAAATCGTTAGGGTCCTCGGTAAGTGGTGTTAGCTGTCGCGAGTTCATGCTAGCTTCGATTTGTGTCAAAACCGTTGCCATGTCTTCGAAAGACAGACGAGTGTTCGCTAATTGCCGATGCAGATGTTTTTTCGCACTTTTTACCGCTGCCTCCCAAAGGCCACCGAAGTGGGGTGTCTTGGGGGGTGTCATATGCCACGTTACGCCATTGCTGGCTAGGTTTGTTTCGATCCCTTCTCTGTTTCGTTTGCTGTTCAACCAGAGGTACAGCTCGGTTATTTCGTTTCGCGCCCCTTCGAAATTTTTACCGTTGTCGGAGTGTACGTGCGCCGGCAATCCTCTGCGAGAGAAAAAACGTCGAAATGCTGCTAAAAAGGCCGAAGTAGTGAGATCCGAAACCAACTCAATGTGGACGGCTTTAGTTGAGAAACAAACGAAGATGCAGATGTAGGCTTTCGTTGGGGATGCGCGCTTATGTGGAGGGCGCAAGTAGACGGGACCGGCATAATCAACACCGGTAACGGTGAACGGTCGGCTCGGTGTAACACGGGGTATCGGAAGTTGACCTGTGCGTTGTTGGGCCGGAACGGGATTGGCTCGTAAACATGGGAGGCAATTTCTAATCACACTTCTCACAAGTCGTTTGCCTCGAACTGGCCAATATGTTTCGCGCATGGCGGCAAGTGTTAGTTGGCCACCACCGTGTAGCAGTTTCAGATGGTAGAATTTGGCGATTGATTTGGACAGTGGGTGAAAGCTGGGCAAAAGGGATGGATGTTTATAGGAATATGGCTGGTCAGACAGTCTCAACCTCTCCCCCACTCTGATAGTTCCTTGCTGGTCTATGAAAGGATTAAGTGCACGAATTTGCGATTGTTTATGTAGCGGTTTTTGCGCTTGAAGTTCTTTAATCTCCTGGCTGAATTCATCTGCTTGGGCAATCTGGATTAATCGCACTTTTGCTTCTTCTAATTGCGTTACAGACAAAAGCTGGCTGGTACCTGGTCTGGATTGTGGATTGGTTCGAGCTTTTAGCCGTGTCAGACGAATAAATTGCAGACAATGAGCAGTGACTCGTACAAGCAGCGTGAATGACGAGTACCGAAGAAATATGGAATTAACAGCCGGTTTAGCGCGAACCATTGTAGCAACTACCTTCCGGGCTTCGATGTTGTCGACTGGTTCATGCAGCGGGAGAGGTGCAGGCCATTTTCCTTCAGGTAACCGAAGCCAAGTTGGTCCATACTTCCACAACTCACTCGATACAAATTCGCCAACTGCCATTCCTCGGGAAACCAAGTCAGCGGGATTGTCCTTCCCTGGTATATGAGTCCATCGATAGCCGTGTGTCAGGGTTTGTATCTTAGATACCCGGTTGGCAACAAACGTCTTCCATGTACGAGATGGCGCTTGCAACCACTGAATCGTGACGGTAGAATCCGACCAAAAGCGGGCATCCGAAATTTCCAGTTGCAGAGCGGTTTTAACGTGTGCATACAGCTGCGATGCAATTTCTGCTGCACACAGCTCGAGCCTGGGGAGTGTGATTCGATCTAATGGTGCGACTCGTGATTTAGACGCTAATAATTTGACCCTTACGTTGCCATGCGTGTCTGTAGATCGCGCGTAAACAAGCTCCGTAGGCACTTTCAGATGCATCCGAAAAGGTGTGTAGCTGAACTTTCGCATTGGGTAGAAATGCATAACGGTCGATGCGGTATTCTGCTATGCCGGCTAGGTCATGATGATAGGTTTTCCATTTTTCTTGTATAGCGTTCGGCACAGGCTGATCCCAATCGCAGTGGGCCAACCACAACTCCTGCATAAACATTTTACCCCGAATGACCACAGGGGCAATTAATCCTAGCGGATCGAAAAGCTGCGAAATGGAAGATAAAATTGATCGTTTAGTTTCTGGTGCCTTCCTGCTAACAATTTTCGATTCGAAACGTAGCTCATCTGTCTCAGGCTCCCAGCCGATTCTCAGAGCCTTTACAGATTCATGCGGTGCAAATACAAATGATGATTGCGTTCCAATTTGTTCTGATGACAGTCCCTGCAGTACCTCTAGTTTGTTCGATGTCCACTTTCGTAAGGTGAGTCCGCCTTTGCTCAACAGTTCGGTCAATTCGTGTCGCAGCTGCAAGGCTTCATCAACTGATTGCGCGCCTCCGAGGCAATCATCTACATAAAAATTCTTGCGTAATATAGGATCAGCCAGCGGGTACGCAGTCCCTTCGTCGTCGGCCAGCTGCTGGAGTGTTCTCGTAGCCAGGAAAGAAGATGGCGCTAAACCGTAAGTGACGGTTAGTAACTCGTAGGTTTGTATTGGGTCAGACTCGTTAAATCGCCACAGGATGCGTTGGTAAGGTGTATCCTCAGGGTGAATTAGAACTTGCCGGTACATTTTCTCGATGTCAGCCACTAGTGCCACAGGAAATTTCCGAAATTGGAGGACAATTGACAGTAAGTCGTCCTGCACAACCGGTCCAGTGAGAAGTGCCTCGTTCAACGATACTCCAGAAGTAGATTTTGCTGAACCATCGAAGACTACACGCACCTTTGTCGTGGTGCTGGATTCCTTTACGACGGGGTGGTGAGGAAGATAAAAATTGCCGTAGGGGTGCTGGTTCATACCGAGCAATCGCATATGACCAAGTGAAATGTACTCACGCATGAATCGATGGTACTCCTCCTTCATTTCCGCTTCGCGTTCTAATCTCTGCTCCAACAGCTTAAATCTTCGCAGTGCAGCAGCTTTGGATTCGCCCAACATGCTATCGAATTCAGGATGCCGTGGTAGACGAACTATGTTGCGCCCGCTGTGATCTCTTGTCACGGTCGACGTGTATAAATTTTCACATTCGCGTTCCTCCGCCGAGTAATTATCGCGCGAAGGTAATTCCTCCACTTTCCAGAACCGTTCCAAACTTTCTTCGAGTGTGGTAAGACAAATAGCAGTCACGTTGCACTGCACGGTTTCCGGGGAAGCAGGAATCAAATCACTAGATCCAGCCACAATCCATCCAAAGACACTGTCCACCATCTCGGAAAGGTCCCTTGCAATGCGAATTCGTGCTGGTGATCTAAAACAGTCAAAAAAGTGTGAAAAACCAATAATCATGTCGAATGGACCTCGTTCGTTGAAGGTAGGATCAGCCAAGAAAAGATCCTTGGGAATATTCCAGTCAGCAATGGATATGTTCCTCTCAGGTAAGTCAGCAGTAACCTGTGGTAGAATGAGAAACTCAACATCAAGAGCAAAAGATTCCTTGCGCGAACGAATTTGTGTTGTGACCGTGTCCTTGGCGCGAATGCCTATTCCGCCAGGACCTTGAAGTTGCACCTTTACCCTTTTACGTTTAAGCTTGAGAAGTTGCGCCATGCGCTCAGTGAGCAGATTGGGCTGGGATGCAGAATCTAACAGTGCCCTAGCAAAGTGATGTTGCCCGTATGCATCGACGATGACAAGAATAACGGTAAGCATAAACACATTACCAGACCGATGAGATTGCGTTGAACGGCATGTGCGACCATTTTCAGATGCGATGATTTTCCATTTTTATCGGAAGGTCCATGCTTAACCATTGGAGCAGTATGTGAACCTGAAATAGATTGAACAGCATCACAGTTCACCGAAATGGATTCCAGCACTCTAATTCGACGTTGCAAAAATTCGATGAGGTTCGTGTACGTAGGGTCTGGTAGCGTAGACGCATGGTCCTCCCATAATCTGAGCGTTTCATTGTGAAGTCTGGTGCATAACAGATGCTCCAGCATTGTGCTCCATGCATCGGTTGGTTCCCCCAGTTGCTTTAGTACCTTAGTGTGCCTCTCGAATTCATCCACCAGTCCATGTAGCGCCGTGGCGGATTCCTCCGCCATTCTTGGTGTTTCTAATAAAGCCTGCAGATGACGTTTCTTCAGCAAATATTCATTTTAATAGCGAGAAACAAGGGCCTCCCAGGCCAGCCGATAGTTAGCAGAGCTAATGGAAATCGATTCAATTACCTGTGCAGCGTCACCCTTCACAGCAGCACGCAAGTAGTGAAATTTTTGAATATCGGCCACTTCCTGATTAGAGTGGATTAGCGCTAAAAAGGTATCGTGAAATGCGAGCCAATCTTGGTAATCACCAGCGAATTCGGGAAGAGAAATAGTCGGAAGCTTGAGACCAGCCAAACCAGAGTGCAAAAGAGTGGGAGGATTTTGAGGGAGATGCGCCGCAGAAGGAGAAGCAGGTATTTTGGAAATTAGGCCAGCTTTTATTCTGAGAAGTTTGGGTTCGAAGTCGGATCGAAACTGTAGGTTTCTTACCATCGCGCCATTCGTTGTCTCCAGTATTTCCAGCTCACTTTGGACCTCCTCTAGTCCTTGCCACAGCACTTCCAAATTTTCCAGCCGCAGAGCAACCTCGAAGGAATCCCGTTCCGGCACGTATTCTTGCAGGAACGAATCGGTGCGATGAATCGAAGCGAGCAGTGTTGTCCGCCTAGCGTTTAGTTGTTGAATTCTCCGATCGTCGTCCATTGTAAGCAGGAAAAGAAAGAAGATGAGCGTCACCGAACGCCAATAAGCGGCAACTCGTCGTACCGCAGCGGATTAACACCGCCGGATTCGCGTCGCCAGGTGAAGCAGCAACAATAAAATGCAGACCGGTTTCTGCGAAAAGAAGACCAGGTAGCACTGGCGATAGAAATGTTAAGTTCTTGGAAAGGTACTAACCTTTGCCAAGGCTGAAATATGCCTTGTATTTTATTATAAACTCCGCAAGCGAATCGCCGTTCCAAACGGTAGCTGAAGATTCCTTGTAGAAACGATACAATTTGTAGTAAAGCTCCAAATGGCCAGAAGCAGCAGGCGTCGGATGAATCCACAATGTGGACGGCTTTAGTTGAGAAACAAACGAAGATGCAGATGTAGGCTTTCGTTGGGGATGCGCGCTTATGTGGAGGGCGCAAGTAGACGGGACCGGCATAATCAACACCGGTAACGGTGAACGGTCGGCTCGGTGTAACACGGGGTATCGGAAGTTGACCTGTGCGTTGTTGGGCCGGAACGGGATTGGCTCGTAAACATGGGAGGCAATTTCTAATCACACTTCTCACAAGTCGTTTGCCTCGAACTGGCCAATATGTTTCGCGCATGGCGGCAAGTGTTAGTTGGCCACCACCGTGTAGCAGTTTCAGATGGTAGAATTTGGCGATTGATTTGGACAGTGGGTGAAAGCTGGGCAAAAGGGATGGATGTTTATAGGAATATGGCTGGTCAGACAGTCTCAACCTCTCCCCCACTCTGATAGTTCCTTGCTGGTCTATGAAAGGATTAAGTGCACGAATTTGCGATTGTTTATGTAGCGGTTTTTGCGCTTGAAGTTCTTTAATCTCCTGGCTGAATTCATCTGCTTGGGCAATCTGGATTAATCGCACTTTTGCTTCTTCTAATTGCGTTACAGACAAAAGCTGGCTGGTACCTGGTCTGGATTGTGGATTGGTTCGAGCTTTTAGCCGTGTCAGACGAATAAATTGCAGACAATGAGCAGTGACTCGTACAAGCAGCGTGAATGACGAGTACCGAAGAAATATGGAATTAACAGCCGGTTTAGCGCGAACCATTGTAGCAACTACCTTCCGGGCTTCGATGTTGTCGACTGGTTCATGCAGCGGGAGAGGTGCAGGCCATTTTCCTTCAGGTAACCGAAGCCAAGTTGGTCCATACTTCCACAACTCACTCGATACAAATTCGCCAACTGCCATTCCTCGGGAAACCAAGTCAGCGGGATTGTCCTTCCCTGGTATATGAGTCCATCGATAGCCGTGTGTCAGGGTTTGTATCTTAGATACCCGGTTGGCAACAAACGTCTTCCATGTACGAGATGGCGCTTGCAACCACTGAATCGTGACGGTAGAATCCGACCAAAAGCGGGCATCCGAAATTTCCAGTTGCAGAGCGGTTTTAACGTGTGCATACAGCTGCGATGCAATTTCTGCTGCACACAGCTCGAGCCTGGGGAGTGTGATTCGATCTAATGGTGCGACTCGTGATTTAGACGCTAATAATTTGACCCTTACGTTGCCATGCGTGTCTGTAGATCGCGCGTAAACAAGCTCCGTAGGCACTTTCAGATGCATCCGAAAAGGTGTGTAGCTGAACTTTCGCATTGGGTAGAAATGCATAACGGTCGATGCGGTATTCTGCTATGCCGGCTAGGTCATGATGATAGGTTTTCCATTTTTCTTGTATAGCGTTCGGCACAGGCTGATCCCAATCGCAGTGGGCCAACCACAACTCCTGCATAAACATTTTACCCCGAATGACCACAGGGGCAATTAATCCTAGCGGATCGAAAAGCTGCGAAATGGAAGATAAAATTGATCGTTTAGTTTCTGGTGCCTTCCTGCTAACAATTTTCGATTCGAAACGTAGCTCATCTGTCTCAGGCTCCCAGCCGATTCTCAGAGCCTTTACAGATTCATGCGGTGCAAATACAAATGATGATTGCGTTCCAATTTGTTCTGATGACAGTCCCTGCAGTACCTCTAGTTTGTTCGATGTCCACTTTCGTAAGGTGAGTCCGCCTTTGCTCAACAGTTCGGTCAATTCGTGTCGCAGCTGCAAGGCTTCATCAACTGATTGCGCGCCTCCGAGGCAATCATCTACATAAAAATTCTTGCGTAATATAGGATCAGCCAGCGGGTACGCAGTCCCTTCGTCGTCGGCCAGCTGCTGGAGTGTTCTCGTAGCCAGGAAAGAAGATGGCGCTAAACCGTAAGTGACGGTTAGTAACTCGTAGGTTTGTATTGGGTCAGACTCGTTAAATCGCCACAGGATGCGTTGGTAAGGTGTATCCTCAGGGTGAATTAGAACTTGCCGGTACATTTTCTCGATGTCAGCCACTAGTGCCACAGGAAATTTCCGAAATTGGAGGACAATTGACAGTAAGTCGTCCTGCACAACCGGTCCAGTGAGAAGTGCCTCGTTCAACGATACTCCAGAAGTAGATTTTGCTGAACCATCGAAGACTACACGCACCTTTGTCGTGGTGCTGGATTCCTTTACGACGGGGTGGTGAGGAAGATAAAAATTGCCGTAGGGGTGCTGGTTCATACCGAGCAATCGCATATGACCAAGTGAAATGTACTCACGCATGAATCGATGGTACTCCTCCTTCATTTCCGCTTCGCGTTCTAATCTCTGCTCCAACAGCTTAAATCTTCGCAGTGCAGCAGCTTTGGATTCGCCCAACATGCTATCGAATTCAGGATGCCGTGGTAGACGAACTATGTTGCGCCCGCTGTGATCTCTTGTCACGGTCGACGTGTATAAATTTTCACATTCGCGTTCCTCCGCCGAGTAATTATCGCGCGAAGGTAATTCCTCCACTTTCCAGAACCGTTCCAAACTTTCTTCGAGTGTGGTAAGACAAATAGCAGTCACGTTGCACTGCACGGTTTCCGGGGAAGCAGGAATCAAATCACTAGATCCAGCCACAATCCATCCAAAGACACTGTCCACCATCTCGGAAAGGTCCCTTGCAATGCGAATTCGTGCTGGTGATCTAAAACAGTCAAAAAAGTGTGAAAAACCAATAATCATGTCGAATGGACCTCGTTCGTTGAAGGTAGGATCAGCCAAGAAAAGATCCTTGGGAATATTCCAGTCAGCAATGGATATGTTCCTCTCAGGTAAGTCAGCAGTAACCTGTGGTAGAATGAGAAACTCAACATCAAGAGCAAAAGATTCCTTGCGCGAACGAATTTGTGTTGTGACCGTGTCCTTGGCGCGAATGCCTATTCCGCCAGGACCTTGAAGTTGCACCTTTACCCTTTTACGTTTAAGCTTGAGAAGTTGCGCCATGCGCTCAGTGAGCAGATTGGGCTGGGATGCAGAATCTAACAGTGCCCTAGCAAAGTGATGTTGCCCGTATGCATCGACGATGACAAGAATAACGGTAAGCATAAACACATTACCAGACCGATGAGATTGCGTTGAACGGCATGTGCGACCATTTTCAGATGCGATGATTTTCCATTTTTATCGGAAGGTCCATGCTTAACCATTGGAGCAGTATGTGAACCTGAAATAGATTGAACAGCATCACAGTTCACCGAAATGGATTCCAGCACTCTAATTCGACGTTGCAAAAATTCGATGAGGTTCGTGTACGTAGGGTCTGGTAGCGTAGACGCATGGTCCTCCCATAATCTGAGCGTTTCATTGTGAAGTCTGGTGCATAACAGATGCTCCAGCATTGTGCTCCATGCATCGGTTGGTTCCCCCAGTTGCTTTAGTACCTTAGTGTGCCTCTCGAATTCATCCACCAGTCCATGTAGCGCCGTGGCGGATTCCTCCGCCATTCTTGGTGTTTCTAATAAAGCCTGCAGATGACGTTTCTTCAGCAAATATTCATTTTAATAGCGAGAAACAAGGGCCTCCCAGGCCAGCCGATAGTTAGCAGAGCTAATGGAAATCGATTCAATTACCTGTGCAGCGTCACCCTTCACAGCAGCACGCAAGTAGTGAAATTTTTGAATATCGGCCACTTCCTGATTAGAGTGGATTAGCGCTAAAAAGGTATCGTGAAATGCGAGCCAATCTTGGTAATCACCAGCGAATTCGGGAAGAGAAATAGTCGGAAGCTTGAGACCAGCCAAACCAGAGTGCAAAAGAGTGGGAGGATTTTGAGGGAGATGCGCCGCAGAAGGAGAAGCAGGTATTTTGGAAATTAGGCCAGCTTTTATTCTGAGAAGTTTGGGTTCGAAGTCGGATCGAAACTGTAGGTTTCTTACCATCGCGCCATTCGTTGTCTCCAGTATTTCCAGCTCACTTTGGACCTCCTCTAGTCCTTGCCACAGCACTTCCAAATTTTCCAGCCGCAGAGCAACCTCGAAGGAATCCCGTTCCGGCACGTATTCTTGCAGGAACGAATCGGTGCGATGAATCGAAGCGAGCAGTGTTGTCCGCCTAGCGTTTAGTTGTTGAATTCTCCGATCGTCGTCCATTGTAAGCAGGAAAAGAAAGAAGATGAGCGTCACCGAACGCCAATAAGCGGCAACTCGTCGTACCGCAGCGGATTAACACCGCCGGATTCGCGTCGCCAGGTGAAGCAGCAACAATAAAATGCAGACCGGTTTCTGCGAAAAGAAGACCAGGTAGCACTGGCGATAGAAATGTTAAGTTCTTGGAAAGGTACTAACCTTTGCCAAGGCTGAAATATGCCTTGTATTTTATTATAAACTCCGCAAGCGAATCGCCGTTCCAAACGGTAGCTGAAGATTCCTTGTAGAAACGATACAATTTGTAGTAAAGCTCCAAATGGCCAGAAGCAGCAGGCGTCGGATGAATCCACAATGGTAACAATAAGTTCCCTCTGAAGAATTGCGATGGCGGTTCCGAACAATTAGATATTTGTTCTGCCAACAGCGTCCAATAATGGCGGAAAATCCTTTCACGCTTTAACAAAGCGTCAGACGATGGATAGAATGTTGAAAATGGCGCGCACGGCCACGGCAGGTTCCAGGATCGTCTATCCTGGTCACGGCACCAGAAATATGTTGCGATCAATGTCCAGATCGCAGCTCAAAAATACCTGCCAAATTATCCAACGAATGTGCGGTTGATCGAGACTCCGTCGATCGGTGCACCAACAAGCAGGGCCAGCAGTAGACAGAAGAACAGCAACTAACAGCAACCAGCAACCCGCAGCAGATTATCCAGAGGGGCACTTTCTTCGGGTAAGTGATTACACCAGTAAGTAGTTGTAGACTCACTAAACTTTCACTTCAAATTTATTAACTTTGACCTTTATTTCAGGCGATCTACTTAATCCGACAATTTCATTGCAACTAAACTACTGCCAGCGAAACCACTCTATAAATATTGCCCAATTCCTACCAGTGTGTGTGCAAGGTGTAGTCTACACAAAAATGGGCCTCAACGCAGAGTGCGTTCACTGCCGAATTCTAAGCAATTGTTTAGAATTTTATGCCTAACCTGAACAATGAGTAAATACGGCTTTCGAGAAAAACTGGGTATATATTACTCAGTTCAAACAATAGGTGTTATCCAGTTTTTGACGTTTAGCATAGAAATAGAAAACAGAGTAGATGTTACTCAGTTTAGGGTAAAATTGAAGGAGCGTGTTAGACATGTTGCTCATGATTTGATCATTGGTCAAACACTGCACGCTCACTTTGGATAACCCAAAACTGAGTCAAAACCTATTCAGTTTCGCTAAAACCATATGTACTCAAAATTGAGTAAAAGTTGTTTTACTCATTTTTGAGTACCACCGAATGTTATAAAAATTGAGTAAATATTACCCATATTATACCTGATGCGCGATGCGTAAAAGTTACTCATTTTTGATTAAAAAATGAGTACTTTAAGCTTCAATGAGGGAATTTCGGAAAAATTATCATTATTGACTTGATGTTATTATATTTTGCCTTTTTAATGAATTTTATTTTAAAAAAGGCTTATTTCAAGAAATTTACCTTTGTTCGCCGGGACACGGGAGATCTTTGAATGTATTCGCCGTATATCCAACCAACGAGTCCTGGTGAAAAAGAAAAATTGGCATAAGTTGCAGTCAATTATTTCAAATTATGAATTACCTACCGACACAGATAACAGACATCCAAGCTAGTTTCGCTTTATGTGTAAAAAGATTCAACGGTTTTTTAGCATGTCGCAATACGCAGTATGGTGGCGCTAAGAACACTTAGTGGTCAACGATTTAACAAAATCGATAGTTTTACAGCTTTTATCGATATTCTCGCAATAAGAAGGGTTGCGGTTTTTGAGTTTTTAAATAGTTTATTTGACACGGCACGATACAATTTATGTTTAACTGAGCCAAGTACATTTTTTTTATAAATTCTAAATTAGCAGGGAAAAGAGGGAGGCCTTTTCTTTATTCTCGCGGCCGACTACGAGCTAGTGGGGATTTAAGGTGAGAGGAGGGGAGTTACAATTTTGATTTTAACTATATTGAGTTATACGATTTATTTATTTGTACATGGCTAAGCAGTGATGTTCTATTTGAGCAGTTTGGACTGGGGTGTCTGCGTGAACATAAAGATGCCGAGTCTTCGTTTGAGTGTCTCCAGCTTGGTGTATCATCTTCTTTCAGCGTGTAGCGGGAATAGTAATCTAACAAATAGATAGAAGAGTTTCATATTTTAATACCAGCGTGTTTTATGAACACGTATAGCTGTGTCATGTACTGGAGATCACCGCTTCCCAGAATGTCTCTAACGGGTACGTTCGGTTGTTTTCCTCGGGCCCAAAGGGAATCTATAAGCTCGGACCTAACACCACAGTATTCGGTACACGACCAAACAACATGCTCGATGTCATGGTAGCCATCGCCACAAACGCAGTGATTACTTTCTACAAGCCCTATACGAAAGAGATGCGTGTTTAACGTATAGTGATTGGACATAAGTCTGGACATCACACGAATGAAGTCCCGACCTACATCCAACCCCTTGAACCATGCTTTCGTCGATACCTTAGGAAAAATGGAATGTAGCCACCGTACCAGTTCATCTGAGTTCCATGATGATTGCCAACTGTTGAGTGTTCTCTGACGCAAAATGCTATGAAATTCATCATAAGCAATTGGTCTTTCATAAATATCGCCGTCAATAGCACCCACCTTAGCTAAAGAGTCAGCCTTTTCGTTACCCGGAATCGAGCAATGAGAAGGGACCCACGCTAAGGTAACGCGGTAATTTTTATCTGTTAAAGCACTTAAAAACCGCCGTATTTTCCCCAGGAAATACGGGGTGTGCTTCACAGGCTTCATCGATCGCAGAGCTATCTGTGAAGATGAAGTAGTGGTCTGTGGGCAGGGTTTCGATGATTCCAAGAGAGTACTGAATAGCAGCAAGTTCTGCGACGTACACGGAAGCAGGAGCATCGAGTTTGTAGGAGGCGGTAAAATTTTCGTGGAAAACACCGAAGCCAGTGGACTCATCTAGATTAGATCCGTCAGTGTAAAACCTTTTATCATAACTAACATGTTTAAACTTATTGGAAAAAATCTTAAGGATCTCTTGGTGTCGCAATTGATCCGGGATACCAGAAATGTCTTGTTTCATGTTGGTGTCGAAGAATATAGCATTATTAGAAGTATCTAAAAGTGAGACATTGGAGGAATCGTATGAAGAAGGATTAATATCTTGAGCCATATAGTTAAAATATAAAGTCATAAATCTCGATTGAGATTGAAGGTCGACCAACCTCTCGAAATTTTCAATTACTAATGTGTTCATAACTGTGCATCGAATTAGCAACCGGTAAGAGAGATTCCAAAAACGATGTTTCATCGGAAGAATACCCGCTAACACTTCAAGACTCATCGTATGGGTCGATTGCATGCAACCCAAGGCAATACGCAAACAACGATATTGTATTCTCTCTAATTTTATAATGTGCGTGTTCGCGGCGGAGCGAAAGCAGAAACAGCCGTACTCAAGAACTGACAATATCGTTGTTTGGTATAACCTTAGAAGGTCTCCTGGGTGAGCACCCCACCAAGTTCCGGTAATCGTACGAAGAAAATTAATCCTCTGTTGGCATTTTTGTGTCAGATACCTAATATGACAAGCCCAGGTGCAATTAGAGTCGAACCAGACCCCGAGATATTTAGCGACTAAAACCTGAGAGATCGTTTTACCCGTTAGTAGGAGCTGCAGCTGAGCTGGGTTATGCTTCCTAGAAAAAACGACCAGCTCAGTTTTCTCCGGAGAGAATTCGATACCCAGCTTAAGAGCCCATTCAGACAAATTGTCTAAGGTATCTTGCAATGGTCCTTGCAGATCGCTAGCCTCGCCACCAGTAATGGATACAACGCTATCGTCTGCAAGTTGCCTTAGCGTGCATGAATTTGCAAGACATTCATCGATGTCATTGACGTAAAAATTATATAAGAGGGGACTTAAACATGAGCCCTGGGGGAGGCCCATGTAACTAATTCGGGAAGTAGTCGAATCGCCATGTGAGAAATACATATGCTTTTCTGACAACAAATTGAGCAAAAAGTTATAAAAATTTGGTGAAAGTCCCTGCGATTGAAGTTTCGCGCTTAAAACTTCTACAGAGACAGAGTCAAAAGCCCCCTTAATATCCATGAACGCAGAAGCCATTTGCTCTTTTCGAGCAAAGGCTAGTTGAATTTCAGTAGAAAGCAACGCTAGGCAATCGTTCGTCCCTTTGCCCCGGCGAAAGCCAAATTGAGTATCTGAAAGTAACCCGTTTGTTTCGACCCATTTGTCTAACCGTAAGAGGATCATTTTCTCCATTAATTTCCGGAGGCAAGAGAGCATCGCAATCGGCCTATATGAATTGTGATCAGAGGCAGGTTTCCCGGGTTTCCGAATAGCAATGACTTTTACCTCCCTCCAGTCATGCGGAACAATATATAGCTCAAGAAACTTGTTGAACAAATTCAACAAGCGTCTTTTTGCAGAGTCGGGTAGATTCTTCAACAGGTTGAATTTTATTCTATCTAACCCTGGAGCCTTATTGTTGCACGACAGGAGAGCCATTGAAAATTCCAACATCGAAAATGGAGGCTCTTCCGTAGTTACTAATAACGCGTCGCGAAAGGTTTTCTGTTCCGGTACAGAGTCCGGACAGACCTTTTTGGCAAAATCGAGTATCCAGCGATCTGAATACTCCTCGCTTTCATTCGAAACGTCACGGTTCCGCATGCGCCTGGCGGTATCCCAAAGAGTGCTCATCGCTGTTTCCCTGGACAACGCGTTTACGAACCGCCGCCAGTACCCGCGTTTTTTCGCCTTTACTAAGCTCTTCATCTGCCTGCCCAGTGCCTCGTACTTTCGAAGCAGGTTGACAGTGCCGTACTCCCGGTAGTCCTTATACGCCGCGGACCTTCGCGCGTACAGCTCAGAGCACTCTTTGTCCCACCATTTGTTGGGAGGGCGCTGTCTAATCGTTACCCCGGGTATCGGTTTCGTCTGAGCTTGAGTCGCGGCGTCGATTATCAAGCCAGCTAAGAACGCGTGTTCTTCCTCCGGAGGAAGTTCCTCGTGAGTCTCGATAGATTGCGCTATAATAGACTCATAACACTTCCAATCAATATTACGTGTAAGGTCGTAGGAAATATTGATTGGGCTCGGGGGAGTTGAACCATTAGCAATTGATATAACGATTGGAAGATGATCACTACCGTGGGGATCGTTGATTACTTTCCACCGGCAATCTAACGCTAGTGATGTCGAGCAAAGGGATAGGTCAAGCACGCTTTCACGTGCTGGAGGATTAGCTACACGTGTCGCTTCCCCAGTATTCAAAACTGTCATATTGAAGTCGTCGATCAAGTTACAGATTAAAGAAGATCGGTTGTCGTCGTACAGCGACCCCCATAGCGAACAGTGAGAATTAAAATCTCCCAATATCAAAAAAGGCGCGGGAAGCAACTCTGCTATATCAGTGAGATGCTTGTGTTCAATCCGCGCGGATGGAGGCATATATAACGAAACAAGGCATAGGTCTTTTCCATTCATATTCGTTTGAGTGGCAACGACTTCAATATTCGAGATCGAGGGGAGGTCGATTCGGAAGAAGGAATAGCACTTTTTGATCCCTAAAAGTACCCCTCCACCGTGTGAGTCTCGATCTCGACGAATAATGTTAAAATCGTGGAAATTGAGTTGATCGTTTGAATTGAGAAAGGTTTCACAGAGCGCAAATGCGTCACAATTGTATGTATTTATTAAATGAGAAAATAAATCGAATTTGGGGATGATACTTCTGCAATTCCACTGTAATACAGTGATAAAATTCCTAACCTCTTTCCCCGTATTCGTCATCGAAAGATATGATAGCTGAAATGAGGGGCCAAGTTGCTGCTAGTTTTTTTTAGTTTTAAATTAGTTTATTTGACACGGCACGATACATTTTCTGTTTTACTGAGCCAAGTACAATTCGTTTTAATTCTACGTTAGCAGGGAAAAGAGGGACGCCTTTTCTTTATTCTCGCGGCCGACTACGAGCTAGTGGGGATTTAAGGTGAGAGGAGGGGAGATACAATTTTGACTTAAAACTATTTTGGAACTTTGTTTTTCAACTGGTAGAGCAATTGTATTCTTGTTTGTTGTGGGTTCAAAATATTTGTGTAAGCATAGTTGCGGGCTCTTCGTTTCCGTGTCTTCAGCATAGCATATTTGTATCCTTAATCTGACAAATAGACAAAGAAAATTTTAAATTTTAATGTCAGCGTTTTTCAGAAAGCAGTATAACTGTGTCATGTACTGGAGATCACCGCTTCCCAGAATGTCTCTAACGGGTACGTTCGGTTGTTTTCCTCGGGCCCGAAGGGAATCTATAAGCTCGGACCTAACACCACAGTATTCGGTACACGACCAAACAACATGCTCGATGTCATGGTAGCCATCGCCACAAACGCAGTGATTACTGTCTACAAGCCCTATACGAAAGAGATGCGTGTTTAACGTGTAGTGATTGGACATAAGTCTAGACATCACGCGAATGAAGTCCCGACCTACATCCAACCCCTTGAACCATGCTTTCGTCGATACCTTAGGAAAAATGGAATGTAGCCACCGTCCCAGTTCATCTGAGTTCCATGATGATTGCCAACTGTTGAGTGTTCTCTGACGCAAAATGCTATAAAATTCATCATAAGCAATTGGTCTTTCATAAATATCGCCATCAATAGCACCCACCTTAGCTAAAGAGTCAGCCTTTTCGTTACCCGGAATCGAGCAATGAGAAGGGACCCACGCTAAGGTAACCCGGTAATTTTTATCTGTTAAAGCACTTAAAAACCACCGTATTTTCCCCAGGAAATACGGGGTGTGCTTCACAGGCTTCATCGATCGCAGAGCCTCAATGGCACTGAGACTGTCTGTGAAGATGAAGTAGTGGTCTGTGGGTAGGGTTTCGATGATTCCAAGAGAGTACTGAATAGCAGCAAGTTCTGCGACGTACACGGAAGCAGGAGCATCGAGTTTGTAGGAGGCGGCAAAATTTTCGTGGAAAACACCGAAGCCAGTGGACTCATCTAGATTAGATCCGTCAGTGTAAAACCTTTTATCATAACTAACATGTTTGAACTTATTCGAAAAAATCTTAGGGATCTCTTGGGGTCGCAATTGATCCGGGATACCAGAAATGTCTTGTTTCATGGTGGTGTCGAAAAATATAGCATTATTAGAAGTATCTAAAAGTGCGACATTGGAGGAATCGTATGAAGAAGGATTAATATCTTGAGCCATATAGTCAAAATATAAAGTCATAAATCTGGATTGAAATTGAAGGTCGACCAACCTCTCGAAATTTTCAATTACTAATGGGTTCCTAACTGTGCATCGAATTAGCAACCGGTAAGAGAGATTCCAAAAACGATGTTTCAACGGAAGAATACCCGCTAACACTTCAAGACTCATCGTATGGGTCGACTGCATGCAACCCAAGGCAATACGCAAACAACGATATTGTATTCTCTCTAATTTTATAATGTGCGTGTTCGCGGCGGAGCGGAAGCAGAAACAGCCGTACTCAAGAACTGACAATATCGTTGTTTGGTAAAGCCTTAGAAGGTCTCCTGGGTGGGCTCCCCACCAGGTTCCGGTAATCGTACGAAGAAAATTAATCCTCTGTTGGCATTTTCGTGTCAGATACCTAATATGACAAGCCCAGGTGCATTTAGAGTCGAACCAGACCCCGAGATATTTAGCGACTAAAACCTGAGAGATCGTTTTACCCGTTAGTAGGAGCTGCAGCTGAGCTGGGTTATGCTTCCTAGAAAAAACGACCAACTCAGTTTTCTCCGGAGAGAATTCGATACCCAGCTTAAGAGCCCATTCAGACAAATTGTCTAAGGTATCTTGCAATGGTCCTTGCAGATCGCTAGCCTCGCTACCAGTAATGGATACAACGCTATCGTCTGCAAGTTGCCTTAGCGTGCATGAATTTGCAAGACATTCATCGATGTCATTGACGTAAAAATTATATAAGAGAGGACTTAAACATGAGCCCTGGGGAAGGCCCATGTAACTAATTCGGGAAGTTGTCGAATCGCCATGTGAGAAATACATATGCTTTTCTGACAACAGATTGAGCAAAAAGTTCTTCAAATTTAGTGAAAGTCCCCGCGAATGAAGTTTCGCGCTTAAAACTTCTACAGAGACAGAGTCAAAAGCCCCCTTAATATCCAAGAACGCAGAAGCCATTTGCTCTTTTCGAGCAAATGCGAGTTGAATTTCAGTAGAAAGCAACGCTAGGCAATCGTTCGTCCCTTTGCCCCGGCGAAAGCCAAATTGAGTATCTGAAAGTAAACCGTTTGTTTCGACCCATTTGTCTAACCGTAAGAGGATCATTTTCTCCATTAATTTCCGGAGGCAAGAGAGCATTGCAATCGGCCTATATGAATTGTGATCAGAGGCAGGTTTCCCGGGTTTCCGAATAGCAATGACTTTTACCTCCCTCCAGTCATGCGGAACAATATTTAGCTCAAGAAACTTGTTGAACAAGTCCAACAAGCGTCTTTTTGCAGAGTCGGGTAGATTCTTCAACAGGTTGAATTTTATTCTATCTAACCCTGGAGCCTTATTGTTGCACGACAGGAGAGCCATTGAAAATTCCAACATCGAAAATGGAGGCTCTTCCGTAGTTACTATAAACGCGTCGCGAAAGGTTTTCTGTTCCGGTACAGAGTCCGGACAGACCTTTTTGGCAAAATCGAGTATCCAGCGATCTGAATACTCCTCACTCTCATTCGAAACGTCACGGTTCCGCATGCGCCTGGCGGTATCCCAAAGAGTGCTCATCGCTGTTTCCCTCGACAACGCGTTTACGAACCGCCGCCAGTACCCGCGTTTTTTCGCCTTTACTAAGCTCTTCATCTGCCTGCCCAGTGCCTCGTACTTTCGTAGTAGGTTGACAGTGCCGTACTCCCGGTAGTCCTTATACGCCGCGGACCTTCGCGCGTACAGCTCAGAGCACTCTTTGTCCCACCATTTGTTGGGAGGGCGTTGTCTAATCGTTACCCCGGGTATCGGTTTCGTCTGAGCTTGCGTCGCGGCGTCGATTATCAAGCCAGCTAAGAACGCGTATTCTTCCTCCGGAGGAAGTTCCTCGTGAGTCTCGATAGATTCCGCTATAATAGACTCATAACGCTTCCAATCAATATTACGTGTAAGGTCGTAGGAAATATTGATTGGGTTCGGGGGAGTTGAACCATTAGCAATTGATATAACGATTGGAAGATGATCACTACCGTGGGGATCGTTGATTACTTTCCACTGGCAATCTAACGCTAGTGATGTCGAGCAGAGGGATAGGTCAAGCACGCTTTCACGTGCCGGAGGATTAGGTACGCGTGTCGCTTCCCCAGTATTCAAAACTGTCATATTGAAGTCGTCGATCAAGTTACAGATTAAAGAAGATCGGTTGTCGTCGTACAGCGACCCCCATAGCGAACAGTGAGAGTTAAAATCTCCCAAAATCAAAAAAGGTGCGGGAAGCAATTCTGCTATATCAAGGAGTTGCTTCTGTTCAATCCGCGCGGATGGGGGAATATATAACGAAACAAGGCAAAGGTCTTTTCCATTCATATTCGTTTGAATGGCAACAACTTCAATATTCGAGATCGAGGGGAGGTCAATTCTGAAAAAAGAATAGCACTTTTTGATCCCTAAAAGTACCCCTCCACCGTGTGAGTCTCGATCTCGACGAATGATGTTAAAATCGTGGAAATTAAGTTGGTCATTTGAATTGAGAAAAGTTTCACAAAGCGCGAACGCATCACAATTGTATGTGTTTATCAAATGTGAAAATAAATCAAATTTGGGGATGATACTTCTGCAGTTCCACTGTAACACAGTGACAAAATTCCTAACCTCTTTCAACGTATTAGTCATCGAAAGATACGATAGCTGAAATGAGAGGCCAAGTTGCTGTGAGTTGCTTCAAAAAGGTTTTCACTGTTGGGAGAAGGGCAAGAAGAATGTTTTGAAGGGGATCTGGTATGTTGAATGTTTTAAATATCCAGTCCACAATATCAGAGAATTTTATGAACCCTGTTTCTTTTTTATCTTCTGATCGAGAAATGGGTGCCCGAGGGGTTTTTGGTGCCCCAGGAAGCGGTGGGTACTCCTGGTTTGATTTGAAATTAAAACCGGGGGGTACTTGCTTCGGTTTTTCTTCACCGCTTCCTTTTTGTGTTGTCTTATTGGTCATTCCGCTAGGGGTTATCTTACGACCTTTACGAGAAAGATTAGGAGAGTTGAGCATTCTCCTCTTCCTAGATCCCTCTGGCAAGGCATAGGAACACCCTTCGACGGGATCGTCAGATGTACCCTCATCGGTTGGCAAAAAGGAAAAGATGTTTCCTGTCGAGGGTGGCTCAGCCCTCTTAAGCATTTCTGCAAAAGAGCGCTTTGATCGTTCCTTAAGGGAACGCTTAATTTTTTCCTCGCGCTGTTTGTACGCGGGACATGCCGGAAGGTCATGCCGAGTTCCCTCGCAGTAAAGACACTTTTCAGTATCCTCACTGCAAGCGGTCTCAGCATGATTGCCTCCGCACTTGCTGCAGCGTGCCTTGTTGCAGCAGTAGGTGGCTGTATGACCTAACTGCTTGCAGTTTTGGCAATGCATGACCCGCGGTACGAATAGGCGTACAGGCAGACGAACCCTGTCCAAAGAGATGTAGTTCGGCAGTGCGGATCCGGCGAATGTTACACGGAAGGAATCCGAAGGGAAGAATTTCTTCTTCCCTTCTTCGATGGATACTGAATGCAATTGCTTGACATCCAGTATCTTTACATCTTGAATCAGGGGGTTCTTGAAGCAGCCAACCCCGTGACGCAAAATGTCATCGACCGTGAGGCTTCCTTCGGTAACCACACCGTCGATCTCCACGTCCTTGGCAGGGATGTACACGCGGTACTCTTTCGTGAAGAGCTCGTAGCTAGCAATTGCGTTTGCTTGCTTCAGCTACTCACAACAACTCGCAGTTTGTTCGGTCTAACCTTTGTAATTTCGGTTACGTCCGAAAACTGTTTTGCCAGGTCCTTGCCGATTTGAATTATATTTAGAGGCTTCTTTATGGGCCTGAAGTAAACTACGAACGGACCTTTCGAAGCATCTGGGTAAGCTTTCACCCGTGTTGCTGGTACCCTTGGTACGGGGCTAGGTAGCGGGGAAGGTAGAGGGGAATTGATGGGGGAGATCTCAATCTCTTCCCCATTTGTTTCCACATCCAGGAATAGTTGCACCTGCATGTCGTCCATTTTGCGGGAGCGTTACGCTCTACCGCACACAAACGATAAATATTCGAATGTGGGGGGGGGTCAAGTAGTTGCTATCAAATTTTAAAAACAATTTTTCAAACTACAATGGATCAAAATAAAAAAAAGGCAGTAATACTAATACTAATAACAATAGTAATAATAATAATAATAATAATAATAATAACAATAATAATAGTAATAATAATAATAATAATAATAATAATAATAATAATAATAATAATAATAATAATAATAATAATAATAATAATAATAATACTTTTTATAATAATGATAAAAATTCTAAAGTGAATACTTCACCGAACGTCTAAGTCACGACCTCACGGCTGATAGTAGGATTAATCGAGCGTCTCCGCAGAACAAACAATGACGATCCAGCTTCGTGTTGTGACACAGTGGCCGTATCCTACACGCGACCTTGTAGATGCCACTTGTAGTTGACTTCCAGTCGCTCGATCGTATGGTGGTCCGTGCTGCTAGCGGGGTAACAGCGGTGCGGGAGAATTATTCTTGCTGATATATCAGCTGCCTATCGGATCACTGGCGGGGTAGCCTGCCCCTACCAGTGTGCAGAAGATGTTTCTGCCGATAAACTGCCGGCTATTGTTATCGCGCAGCACAAGAACTAATCGACAAAAAAAACACCCGTACGATAACTCGTGTATTGTTATTTTGCGAACTCAAACGGAGATGAACAATTTGCGTCTAATCGAGACGAAAGCAAAACAACGAATGCGGTTGCGGTTTTTTATGTAGAAATTTCGTGATGTTATCAGTGTTATATCATTGCAAAAACAGCGACTCTATAACCTGTGATATTGTGGCGCCAGCACTAAATTAAAGTTCGGAAGTCGGACTTCCGACTTCCGAACTTTCTTCCGACTTTACAAACACATAGAATAAATGCGTGTTCACGGTGTTCACACAACATTAACTGCGGGAATGATTTCAATGTATTTGTTTTTGTAAGCCGTAGTGACAGCGCAGTGGCGGCTGAGATGGTTGCAGTGTTGCGAGAACAACAAAAATAAACATCGGAAGTGAGCCTGACTGCCAGATCATCAGCGACGATTTGATCATTTTTATTTAAATGCACAATAATGTTCATGCGTCTGGCAGCTTTGACTGTAATCCAGCGCTGCCATCACTAAACTGGTTGGAGTCGCAAGTTGCAGAAAGATGTCGTTAGCATTCCAAACGAGTAAAAGTTTGAAATCTTACACACGATTTCTGGAGTTTTTTGTTCTAGCTTGGATGTCTGTCATCTGTGCTACCGATAAAAACTAATTTCAAACATTTCTGTTTCTTCCTTTTTTCAGACGGTTTGCTTGGTTTGCTGTTTGCTTTTAATTGCAAAAAAATAACAAAAACAACACGCAAGCACCAGTTACCCAATTTTGAGGAAATTTGCCGCCATGATCAATTTAATTCTACTCATATTTTGACGTCCTCGAACAACTGAAAAAAATGATTAAAATTCAACTCACCCGCTGAGAAGCACAGAGTGAGCGTGTGAGAGGGAGAAACGTGTGACTGTGTGAGTGTCAAAATGAACCAGAATGACTGTCATTGACTGTCAATTTGAACCAAGGGAAAAAAGCATTTTTTTGTTATGAGTATTGTTATAACTGAGAGGTAAACAATATTTATCGCCAACGGTTTTTGTATTCATTGTCGTTTTACAAAATATTTTGGTTTATTTTCACGTAAAATAATAATTTCATAAGCTTTCAGCATTGATCAGTTTAGCGTACTTCGATTATTAAACTTGCGCTTTTCTGGATTTAACGCTTTGGTTACAATTTCGAACACACTTCATCACGGTCGAATGTTGATTCTCGTTACGCAAAACAGTGAGATGCAGGATTGTAAAATTTTTGCAAATGCACGAAACCCCGAAAAATCTGGCTCACAGGTTATGCGCTCGCACACATTTTTAGAAAATTTGCGTGCGCAAATATATATAAACTCAAAATTCTGAAGAGACTTTTATACAACAGCAAATTGAAAAAACACAGACTCAAAAAAATTGTGTTTTACGGACAAATATGCATATTCAGTATTCCTGATATTACTTAAAACTTCGTTTGAGTCATGCATGCGTTACAGCAAGAAGATAGTTACACGCTATAAAAAAACAACGCATTTGCATATAAGATTATTTAATCCCTAGATAAGTAATGTCGCTGGCGTCGCTGGATTTTTACAGGTTATTTATAGGAGTTGATCTGTTTGGGAACGTAACATCAAACGTCGTTATACTGAACGGAGTCGTCGAGTCCTTATTAGAGAATTTATTGTTCAGAAATATCAGACGGGTGAAATTAAAAAAGTCATATGAAATACTCGATGCACTAATAAGGCTGATACAAATTTTAAATTCTTTTTATGTCCAAGGTTATCAAAGTTAGCAGAGGGGTGGCAAAAAATAAATAACACCGAGACGAAAAAAAAAAGAAATATCTTTGATCAAAGTTTGTGTGCAAGTTATGACGTTTGTAACTTGCACTCAAATAAATGTTGTAAAATAACACTTTATTATTATTATTATTAATTTCGCTTGCCTTTCGATGACACTCTCGCTGTCACCTGACTTGTTTGTTGCTAAATTAAGCATTTATGCTGTCGGAAAACCAATGAAATGAACAAAACGGTTTGAGCTTGTTTTTCTTCCCCTTCCAATATTCAAGATTTTTGAAGGGAGAGGGGATGGGTGACATAAAATGAAAATAAAACTTGTAACGGCCTAATTCACATTAAATAATATGATTCGCTATGCACGCTTGTAAAAAAATATCATCAATGAAAAATTTTGCATTTATATTTTCAGTGATAGTAGTCGATAATTTACAACATGAATTCAAGCGCATATGTGAAAGAAAATCATCCATGTCAGCTCCATCAACCCATTCCCGGCGGGTGATGCCGTATACGGTTAAATGAAGCTACCTAATTATGAGTACGAAAACTACCAGTTTTTGAGTTCGCCTAAGCGAAGCTCGATTTTGAATAACTTTGATTGAGTGAAATTGGTAGAAAAAACTCACATGATGGATTAATACAGTAACTTATTTTTGAGTGAAATAGTCTAGGTTGTATTAATTATGAAATTGGTAATTTCCTTCGATCCCTTCCATCAATAATTTTCGCGGCTCGAGGGGTTTTGTTTTACCGAATTTTGCCTAGATGCCAGCGCTGTCAAGAAAGAGACAGTTGTGCACAGTGTTTTTTTTTTTCTACGAGTGTTGAAAACTCGGTTTTTTGTGCAAAAAGGTTTGCAGTAGTATCACATACATAAGACATACGTAACACTCAGGAAGAAATCTTCCAAAAAAGTTGGTACAAAATGAACTACTCGAAAGTACCAACCTCTGTAAAACAAACCTCTGTTTGAGTTGTCTTTGAATGCAGTGTACCTGCGCAGCCCTGCATTTGTCTCGTTCCTACTCGAAAAATGCTGCATTGATTTTGTAAATAATTTTTTGACAGTTCCTTATGGGATTTTCTTTGGGGCTCGATAAGGCCGAGAAAAAGAAAATTCATTTTGTTCATTATTTATCGAGCAGTTTGACAGGGCGAGGTACGGAGTACTATGGGGCAATGTGTACCAGAAAAAAACGCCAGTGTTACGTATGTCTTATGTATGTGGTAGTATTTTGATCGCTTTTATTATATTCAAAGTGAATGTAGAATCTTCATCGGTTAGCGAAAGGTAAGGTTTGAGATTTTTAATTTTTCATATATATTTTAATTTTTCATATATATATTTTAATTTTCCATATATAATAAATGCTGTTTCTTGTAGACCTCCTTTCGAGAGCATAACTAACCGCACAGCAGGTGGTAACGCCTGCGGGGACAACAAACCGGAGAATGAACCAGAGTGGCACGGGCCGGAATTTAGTTTTCTGGAAATCTAGAGCGTCGAAGATCCCACCCAGAAAACTAACGGCCGCACCTCGAAATCGATTGTGTGATAAGTAACTTTCGGTGCTTGAAGGGAAAATAAACAATGAAGTATTTCCTTTAGTGTTATGAGTTTTATTTATATAAAAAACCGAAATTTTCAATTTTTCACTGCAGGATTTCTCAATGCTTAATTTGAGTAGTTTGAGCTTAATTATGGGTAGTTTTTCGATCGTTGAGTAATTTTTACCCAATTTGCAGTTCATGCCAGGTTCTTTACTTTTGGGTACTCAGTACTATCGAATTGACTAAAAAGAACTTAATTTTGGGTGGAATTTTTTTTTTGTGGAAATATGTCAAGCTACTTAGTTTTGGGTGAAGTTTACTCACTGATATGTTAAAACTACCCACTTTGCATTATCATTGATCTGTAAAACAAACTAGTTGTGGGTTAAATTGACGAACTTAATCGTTAAAACTACCTGTTTTTGTTAATAATCATGAACTGAAACATCCTGATATGCGTTGAAACCAGTCATTTTTGTATCTGTTATATCTCATATGCTACCAATTTTTAGGTATATTTCGTTATCCAATTATAAGTATGATCATATAACTCAAAAGTAGGTACAGTCTTTCTACTCAGCTCTTGAGTTTGTGCGCTTTAAGGGGATTTTGAGTGATTTCTACTTATGTATAGTTTTTTCCCGGTAAGCGTGTATGGCATCACCTGACATCTGAACTTGGATTACAACTTAACAATTAAACTTGATATTTTGAACGATTAAACTATTAAATGCGGTTTGAGAACAGATCATTCTAAAATACGCAACCTAGTTTGTATTAATTGAACGCGTAGTTGCTGAATAACAAGAGTTCGAAGGTCATTTTTCGAGGTAAAATCTGATTACTCTCCGCCTGGAAAGGGTTAGTGAAATCATACACAAACATGAACTGTTTTACGATTCAGTTTCACACCGTTTCACTTTCGATGTGCTCGTCCATAATTTTTCCCATAGTTAATAACAATCATTTTAACTGTTCAGTGTTACCCTTATTTATTTGAACTGCGCAAGCAAAGGGTGATAATCAGTTCTAAAGCCTGTATTACACTCTTTGACCGAGCGTCAAATATTTGTCACTTTTTGACAGATAAAAATTTGGTAAAATATAATTGTTTGTCACTCTCCAATTTTAACATGGGGCAAACACGGAAAAACAACAACCATGATGTCAAATAAATTTGACCATTATGTCAGATGGTCAAATATTTGACCATTAGACAAAGAGTGTACTACAGACTTAAAATGATATCACGCTGCTTTATTTTAACTCTAATTTGATTAGGATCTACTCAGTTTGGTATTCTTATGCAAAATGTCAAAAAGTGAGTTATCGGGTACTGGATAATTGAGTAACATTTACTCAAATTTTCATAATTACCATGTTTACTCAGTTTTGAGTTATTATCCATGATGTTTACTCACCCCTGAGTATATGTATATGTCAAAAGTTTTCAACAGCGATATTATCTGTTTCCGAAGAACAATTGGTGTCGCTTTTTATTCGTTTGCTAGCAGTAAGTATTTGATCTTTCATCAAATCAATAATTTCCTAATCAACTACATTACAAACAACATGTAACAATATTCCATAACAATTTCAGCTCAACATCATTATTGCAGAGGATTTGAAAACATAAAAAACATCTCTTCAAAATGAACAACCGCATGTTGTGTGTCCTGCGATGCCGTTTTAAGTCAGGCTTTTATTCGTGATAATGAAAGGAAACATTTGTATCGATGTACAGTGCCCAATACATGCAATCGATACAATTCAAATCCTTCGCAGTGTTTGGTGACGGATGATGACGGATTTTCTGGTGTGCGTACTGTACAAAAACATGAGCCACAGTTCACGGGCAACTGTGAACCGGTTGGTCGCCGCATTATATAAAGACACGTGAATGATTTAAAACTTTTATAATGTTTCGATGAAGCATAAATCTGTTTTGATTGTTCTGAATTTATTTTATTTATTGAGTCAGATTTACAAAAACCAGAAATCATCAAATTTCCAAATTTTGGCAAACTGGGTAACTTGTACTCAATTTCGTTAATTCCTGGTTTGCATAAACAGAGTAGATTCTAATCAGTTTTTGACGTATGACGCCCTTACTCAGAAGTGAGTAACCGTAAAAGTACTCAAATTAGGGTACCTCCACTTTTTTCAAAAATGGGTCATATCTAACTCACTTTAGAGTAACAAATAATGAGACAATCGTTAAAAGCTGAAGTCAAGCAATGATAACACATTCATGTGCGAGCAATTTGGTTCAGTGTAGTCTGCTTTTTCTTTTGGCAGTTTTTGCCCATAACAAGGTTAGAAATAGAGGTAGGTCTACTAGATCATGATTCTCAAAGCAGTTTTCAAGTCGAATCTCGACAAATCGACTCTAGTGCTTGGGATCTTTTGTGCAACATGATTTGCCTCGAATACAATGGGCACACTAGCGACATTACTTATCTAGGGACTAAATAATCTTATATTTGCATGTTATCTGTTTTGAGTGTAGTATTCGTTTCTCCCTCTCCACGGTTAAATGAAGCTACCTAATTATGAGTACGAAAACTACCAATTTTTGAGTTCGCCTAAGCGAACTGCGATTTTGAGTAACTTTGATTAAGTGAAATTTGTAGAAAAAACTCATATGATGGATCAATGCACCATATCTATGTTTGAATGAAATGTTTTGAATTTTCGCTGCTCGAGAGGTTATTGTTTACCTAATTTTGGATGAAAATTTTTAACTTGCCAGTGCTGTCAAGAAAGAAACAGTTGTGAAATCAACAGTGTTTTTTTTCTACGAGTGCTTAAAATTCGGGTTTCTAGTGAAAGAAGGTTTGGAGTTGTATTTTGTTTGCTTTGAAATATTCAAAATGAATAAAATATCCTCATCGATTAGCGAAAGGTAAGGTTTGTGATTTTCAAATGCAAAATTCTCCATAGTCTAATAAAAATCCTGTTTCTTGTAGACTTCCTTCCGAAAGCAAAACCACCCGCACAGAAAGTGGTATCGCCTGCGGGGCCACTGAACCAGAGAATGAACTACTGGTGTGCGCCAGAGTGGCACGGGCCAGATTTTGGTTTTCCGGAAATTTACAGCGTTGAAGGTCCCACCAAGAAAACAAACGGACACACCTCAAGATCGATTGTGTGATAAGCAACTTTCGGTTGTTGGAGGGAATATAAACAATGTTATAAACATTATCTTTAGTGTTTTAAGTTTTATTTGTATTAAAAAACCAAAATTTTCAATTTCTGTTGCAGGAATTCTCAATGCTTATAGTGAATAGTTTGAGCTTAATTTTGGGTAGTTTTATCGATCGTTGAGTAATTTTTACCCAATTTGTAGTTCATACCAGATTACTTACTTTTGGGTACTCAATACTATAGGATTGAGTAAAAAGAACTTTATTTTAGGTTGAAATTACTTATTTTTGTAGAAATATGTCATTAGAAGCTACTTAGTTTAGGGTGAAGTTAACTCACTGATATGTTAAAACTACCCACTTGGCATTACCAATGATCTGTAAAACAAATTAGTTATGGGTTGAATTGACGAACTTAATCGTTAAAACTACCTATTTTGTTGATAATCATGAACTTAAACATCCCAATATGCGTTAAAACAAGTCATTTTTGTATCTGTTTTATCTTATATGGTACCAATTTTTAGGTATATTTCGTTATCCAATTATAGATATGATCATACAACTCAGAAGTAGGTATAGCCTCTCTACTCAAATTTTGAGTTTGTGCGCTTTAAAAGGATTTTGAGTGATTTATACTTAGGTATAGGTTTTTCATGGTAAGCATGGCAGGCAAACAGTGTAATACAGGCTTATCTCCTCGTTTTCAAGCAGTTTTTTTTTTGGTTTTTCGAGCAGTTGCAGTCATTTTTCAAAAACATCTGGCATCTTTGACATTAACCGGTTAAAAAATTTAACTGTAGGTTACATATAAATAATTTTCTCAGTATATAATATGGGTTCACGAACGCTCATTTTTAACGGAAACTTTTTAAATGATGGAGACCAGGATGCTAATTCGGTTTTGATTGAACTTTTTTTTTTATAACTAATATTTATTTAGGCCCAACCGCGAAGCATAACGGGGCCGAATGTCTTTTGGAGTAGGGAAAAGCCAGCTTGAGTAGAGCCTGTATCCCGACTGCTCCTCCTCAAACAGGCATAAAAACCCCCTCATCTTTTCTTTTTTATAAATACAATTCAAAAATACATGTCATTTAAACCTACGACTAAAAATAACATTAAATTTCTTCTCTATGTTAAATATCAATTCTTAATACTATTCATTGAGGTGTGATGGTTCCTTATCTCTTCGAAATCAAAACTTATACCTAAGTTTGGTGGATCATGTCTCTCAGAAAGAAGCAATGATTCATGTTACTCTAAAAAGAATAACACAAGAAAGAAGAAAAAAGGAACAGAATTAGTGTGAAACTTTTTGAGGGTAGTTGTGTTGGGAAAAATAAGCAGAAACAGCAAGGAGATAATCAAATTTGATATTTGATATCTTTTAAAAAGTCATAAATAGGTATTACAAGCGCGGGGTTGCGGCTAGCAAGCGCATCACGTACCTGAATCGTAGACGTCACTTTCTGTTTTTTGAGAGAATCTTTAAGCTTGGTCCTTGCTCTATGATACTTTGGGCATACGAAAACTATGTGGTCGATGTCTTCGTATCCTCCACATTCGCACATATTACTATCGACCAAGTTAATTCGATAGAGGTGTGCGTTTGCAACATAGTGATTGGACATTAGGCGCGAAATAACTCGAATGAAATCCCGAGTTAAATCTAACCCTTTGAACCAAGCTTTTGTAGACACTTTGGGCGAGATCGAGTGCATCCATCGCCCAAGGTCGTCTTTATCCCACCTTTCCTGCCAGTTTACCAGGGCCATTTGTCGAGGCAGGTGAAGATACTCGGTATAGGTGATCGGTCTATCAAATATATCTCCTTCTATGGCACCCCTTTTCGCTAATAGATCAGCTTCTTCATTGCCTGGGATTGAGCAATGAGAGGGGACCCACACAAAGCAGATAATGAAAGACCGATCAACCAGCACTTCTAATATCCGTCTAATTTCTGGGAGGAAATAGGACGGGTGCTTGACCGGTTTAATCGATCGGAGAGCTTCGATAGAACTGAGGCTGTCCGAAAAGATGAAATAATTGCCTGGTGTCTTGAGCTCGATAATTCGCAGCGAATTGTGTATGGCAGCCAATTCAGCTACGTATATGGAGCAAGGTTGTGCCAATTTGCGGGATATGCGATGATCTGTGTTGAAAACGCCATATCCGGAATGTCCATCCATTACAGATCCGTCCGTGAAGAAGGAACTATCTTCTGGAAGGTGACCAAATTTTGCCGAAAATATTGATGGCACAACTGTTGGTCTGAGGTGTTCGGGGATTCCATGGATTTCATGTTTGATTGAACTTGATAAAGGTATTATCATTTTTGAAAATACAGAATGGACAAAAAACAAATCCAATTTTCAGGTCTGCGTTCTGCGAAAATGGGAGAACAATGCGAAGCTATTATTAGGTTTCCAAAACTTTTTGAAAAGTACCCGTTCCCAGTTCTTATTAACTCATCTTTCCTGAAACTGGCGGAATTTTTTCGTATTGGGTAAAACATTTCTTCTAAAAGACAGCTAGCGTAACCATTTATATTAGTTCTAATTTATCTAGATTGTGGGTTCTACGCGTTTGTCAACAAAGTGAAAAACATCTTGAAAAAATTTTGAATGTAGAAGAATTTTTGAAGCGCGTTTTCATGGTGATTCACTCAAATGACCCTGTAGCTCGGGCTTTAACATTAAGGTGAGTCTAATTTAATCGCATCTTGGCTTTTGTTCTCCTTCCGTACGTAGAAAAGCCAGATGGATACTGAGTTATTTTTTTCAGAACAAACGTTCACAAAACTGCGTCTTGAACTGTTCAACAAGTCGGTCGCGTTTTCGGTTTCGTTTGGATTGACCTTTGATTGCCTATCGCTTCATAGTTAACATATTTTTCGGTATAGTACATCTTTTGAAGACTACCTGCACACTAGGGTGGGACAAAAAATAAATTCTAGCTCCCATGCACTTTTCGTCTTCCTTATGGGTCCTATAACAAACGTGTTACTTTTCCGATCGATCGGTGTAACTATATTTTTGCGCCGGATTTTTAAAGTTTCCATACGATTTTACATGGATAAATCAACTTTTTCAAAAGTTATTCTCTAGAGATGTCCAGTTGGCTCCTAAAAACATATCCATACATGATATTTGTAGGAAATTTTCCTGGGAAAAACTCTTCTGAAGACCGTAAAACGCTACGATGCTTGTAGAAAAAGTTATTTACCTCAAACTGATTGTATGTTTGACGAGCGGCTCACCATTGAATTTTACTAGCAATACTGCTGCAGCAATATTTCAATTTTTCACTGCAGGATTTCTCAATGCTTAATTTGAGTAGTTTGAGCTTAATTATGGGTAGTTTTTCGATCGTTGAGTAATTTTTACCCAATTTGCAGTTCATGCCAGGTTCCTTACTTTTGGGTACTCAGTACTATCGAATTGACTAAAAAGAACTCAATTTTGGGTGGAATTTTTTTTTGTGGAAATATGTCAAGTTACTTAGTTTTGGGTGAAGTTTACTCACTGATATGTTAAAACTACCCACTTTGCATTATCATTGATCTGTAAAACAAACTAGTTGTGGGTTAAATTGACGAACTTAATCGTTAAAACTACCTGTTTTTGTTAATAATCATGAACTGAAACATCCTGATATGCGTTGAAACCAGTCATTTTTGTATCTGTTATATCTCATATGCTACCAATTTTTAGGTATATTTCGTTATCCAATTATAAGTATGATCATATAACTCAAAAGTAGGTACAGTCTTTCTACTCAGCTCTTGAGTTTGTGCGCTTTAAGGGGATTTTGAGTGATTTCTACTTATGTTTAGGTTTTTCCCGGTAAGCGTGTAATAAGGGTACTTTTACGGTTACTCACTTCTGAGTAAGGGCGTCATACGTCAAAAACTGAGTAGAATCTACTCTGTTCATGCAAACCAGAAATTAACGAAAATGAGTACAAGTTACCCAGTTTGCCTAAATACGGAAATTTAATGATTTCTGGTTTTTGTAAATCTGACTCAATAAATAAAATAAAATCAGAACAATCAAAAACACAGATTTATTTTTCATCGAAACATTAGAAAATTTACTAAATCATTCCCGTGTCTTCATTGAATGTGGCACCCAACCGGTTGACAGGTGCCCGTGAACTGTGATTTACATTTTTGTGCCAGAAAATCCGTCATCATTCGTCACCTAATACTGCGAAGGATTTAAATTGCATCGATTGTTGAGCACTGTACATCAATACAAATGTTTCCGTTTGTTATCACGAATAAAAGTCCGGCTTTAAACGGCATCGTAGAACATACAACATGCGGTTGTTCATTTTGAAGAGATCTTTTAGGTGTTTTCAAATCCTCTGCAATACTGATGTTGGGCTGAAATTATTAATTGATTAAGAAATTATTGATTTGATGACAGATCAGATACTTACTGCTAGCCAACCGATAATATTGCTGTTGAAAACTTTTGACATATACATATACTCAGGGTGAGTAAACATCATGGATAATAACTAAAAACTGAGTAAACATGGTAATTATGAAAATTTGGGTTCATGTTACTCAATTGTCCAGTACTCGATTACTCACTTTTTGACATTTTGCATAAGAATACCAAACTGAGTAGATCCTAATCAGATTAGAGTTAAAATAAAGCAGCGTGTATAAAGATCCCGCATAAACAAATACCATACACGAATTGTTTCCCGTATAGTATCTTAACCATTTAAAAAAACAGTCACATAACCATTTACATACCATATCAGCTTCAGTTTTGACCATCTGGTTTATAGTAAACTGAGAAATAACCATTTGGTGAACTAGGCGTTAGGTATGGTTACCATTCAAAAACATCGATTTTCCCGAGCATATTTTTTTTCGATTTTATACACGATATGGTAAACTAATAATCCCAAATTTTGTACTATAACTATTCTTTAAATAGTATAAACACATACATAAGACATACGTAACACTGCAGAGATTCAATTTCGAAAACCGAAATCATCGAGAGCGTCACGAAAATTGTCCAATTCCAAACGTTTTAAGCATAGTCAATTTTCAACCGATTTCCGTCATTTTTGCAGTAATTGATTGAAAAATCATTTAATGATTGTTCGAACCAGGGGGGATCTATCTGTCAAAAATCGTGTAACCAACATATTCGGCAACATGGTGTTTGTTTTGGTTTATGTTCATGAAATTGATCGATGTGAAATATTATAGAATTGGAATGTTTTTCTTCAAAACTCGAGAAACCGCGGAAAACTTTCATGAATGTTGTTTAGCTATTCACATTTTTCCCCCATTATTGTTCATAGTTACAAACATCATGGACCAACAAACGTCATGGACCAACAAACGTCATGGACCAGAGTTGAACTGCGATAACACACACATATATGAAATTTGACAGCAGTGAATCCCCTCTGGTTCGAACTATTGTACTATTGAAAATTGTTAAGCCTTGTCGAAACGCAAATGTCAACCTTTGATTGGTCGCTTGCTGCCTTTCCCTGGAAAGGACGACATAATAGAGTACGTAGTTAGCCGGGAATACACTCGTTGGGCTATATAAAAGACTGCTTCTCCTCAAGCAAATCAGTTTACTAGCGGCAGGCAGCAGTAGCGGACAGTAGCAGCGATGGCAGTGGGCAAAGGTGGCGTTGAGTAGCAACGGCATCAGCGGCAGCGGTAGTGGTTAGCTGCAGTTCCTACCTATTTCGGCTCCCCTTCGATCTGAGTTGGACCCCACCAGCGGTAATCCAATTCAGATATCGTTGGGTGAATACAACCAGAAACTTAACGATAATCGTACCGCCAGGTGGTTTGAGAAGCCACCATTATCAAGCGTGTATATATAGGGTGTGTGCACATATCGTCCCCTCAATGCTAAAACTAGATAACTCGAAAATTGACGTTTCGAGAAAAAAGAGTTTGAAAATTTGTCCTATTTGGTTATGACGATTCAAATGCCATTGTTGGGTTAAGCGAGAAACGAATCAATTCCATAAACTTTATTCAAACAAATGTAAGTTATGAAATTCCTGAGGAATATTAAGATAAGTTAGACCACAGATAACAGACATCCAAGCTAGTTTCGCTTCATGTGTAAAAAGATTCAACGGTTTTTTAGCATGTCGCAATACGCAGTATGGTGGCGCTAAGAACACTTAGTAGTCAACGATTTAATAAAATTGATAGTTTTACAGCTTTTATCGATATTCTCGCAATAAGAAGGGTTGCGGTTTTTAATGTAGAAATTTCGAGCAGTCGTTATTTGTACACAATCGACAATTTTATTCCTTCCCAGCTTATATTTACGATAAATATGTTTGTTTTAATAAAATCCACAAAAAAAAAAATTAAAAATTTAAACAAATAAAATTTTAATAAAATCAACATTAAAGATTTGAAAAAAAAAATCTTACACACGATTTCTGGAGTTTTTTGTTCTAGCTTGGATGTCTGTTATCTGTGGTGCTATGGAAAAGTGTGGAATAACCAACTGTACTTCGACTGAAAACCGTTTCCTGTGGAAATGCGAAGGAATATGCAAAAGACACTTCCACGCTGTCTGCGTAGGAACCCGTAGAAACCAAGAAGAACTACTGCGTTCATTCATGCTGCCTTTATGCATAGAATGCCAGGAACAATTCATGGACCAACTGCAACTGCAGAAGCATCCAGCATCGTAAAATTTCAACAGAAAGTATTGTATCACAAATTAAATTAAGTCATTCAATAATCAGTCAATTTCCAAAACTGACTGTAACGCACGACACACTGGACAGTATCAATACACTGCTTTCTGAATTGAAGACGGAAATTAAAAATGTAAATATCAACACAAACAATGCGTCGGCAAAAACCATAAATCGCATTTCGACGCTGTTCGGCGAACATGTCCATGACTCCATATCGGATATAACGGACAATAGTAAACAAAATCGGCAGCATACAAAGAATATACAACAGCACCTGGGAAAAGCATTCACTAATATAGAATCAAAAATTGACAATATGAAACACTCATTAGAAGCCATACAAAATAAGAAAACAGAATGCAGTGCAACGGCGCAGGAACTAATTACTGAATTAAAAGCGCTCAAAGAATCTAATTCACTCCAACCAAAAACAGACAATCATCCCAGTCTGGCTGAAGAACTTCGCCTTTCATTGCCACTTCCAGAATCGGACTCAGAAGAACACCGTATACCAAATTTCACATCAGGCTGGCGCCTAATTGGCAATAAAAAAGTATGGAAACGCGACTGGACTGAATATGACGCCAGAAAGCGTAAAAGACGCATGCAGGAAAAGCAAGCAGAAAAGGCCGCTCGTAAACGTATGCAGCAACGCAAACGTCAGCAGGAAAACTCAAACTCTATCAGCATAAGTAACAACATCTATAAACACGGAATAAACCATTTCGTTTGCAACGGAAAGAAAACTCAAATTTCTGAAATGCCAAAACAACCACTACCCTCGGACAAAGACCTCCTGGCAGCGGCACGCGTTCAATTTGCTGGGCCGCCGAATGCAGACATAACATCAAAATTTATAAATTTCCAAAAAGGCGAAACCATCAACCCATATCGGACAGAAAAAAATGCAACTAACGCCAGCATACAATCAACACCGCGAGACAGCCAATTTGAACTTGACCCCATACGTCCACCAATTGTCCAACTCACGCAGTCGAATGGCGTCGAGCGCTTTTTGAAGGCTAGACTCCGCGACCCAAAAGTAATGCATATTACACGCCTATATCTCGCATTCATGAAGGATCAATCATCATCTGTATGCGTAGAAGGAATGACACCAACCAGCATATGAATGCTTCTCGCATCCGAAGGACTGCCGACATCTCCAGAACAACTCCAACGCGTCTTTATTGAAGTCCATCAGGAATATAGACTCACGCCAGCCGAAGCAGTAGCCGACCTTCAATCATATCGTCATTTTTTATCAAATGAACGCACGCAACGTCTTCAACAACTTCACGGAAGTGTAAACAAATTTAGTACATCAAATTTTCGCACGTAAGGACGCCCTCTTCTGAGGCAGAAACTTCTTCGCTTCCTCGACAGAATGCGAATGAAATTCTTATCTACTGTCAGAATTTCAATCGCATGAAAAGCCCAAGCAAAATGAAAGAAATTCAACAAAATCTATCGTCGCCTTCTTTTAAAATAATTTTAGGAACTGAAATAGCTGGGACGAAAGCGTGAAAAGCGAAGAAGTATTTGGAAACAATTATAATGTATTCCGGCACGATCGGAATTTGTCTACCAGTCAAAAAAAGTCAGGCGGTGAGGAGGTTGGCAGCACGGTCAACAATCAGTACGCGGTTCCTGTTTGCTGTAGTTTTATTTTTCAAATTATCGGTGTTATTCACAAAAAGCAAAAGCAAAAATAGTACGTTATAGTAGAACTATGTGTGCCGTGTACGAATGTGATGGAGGGACATCGTCTAAGTGGATTATATGGTTGAGTTTCATCAAACAAACAATCAAACTTAGGGCCTATTTATGTGTGCGGTTTGAGACTATAGGTGTAAAAAAGATAGCACACGTGTGTTTTGCGGAAAAGCGGGTGAAAAACGCTATAGTTTACATGGATACAGGCAACATAATCAAGCGAGTGATAAAGGAGAGAGAGCGAGACAGACAAAACCAGCTAAGTATCCTATGCCTTTCTTTTGCGTTCTTTGCATTTTTTAATTTGCTGCGACGGCTGACGAAAAAACTGTCAGCCGCCATGAAACTGATGCACAGGTTGGTTGCTATGATGGTGTTTTGGTAGTGGTGTTCATGTTCGCTACGCTACTAGTTATTACTGCGATGGGACGAGTGTGTGGGACGACGAATAGTTTTATCTGTTCATTTTTAATGTTTTATTGACGTGAAGCTTATATTTAATAAGATCTTTTAGGAACCCATTTTCGCTGTATAGGGAATGGGCAAAATTTGATCGTGCCTGCGCGACACTGTTCGTGTTTTGTGAATTCTCTAGCTTTTGAAATTTTTACAAAGTTGAGTTTAAAAATCTTAGTGGTTAAGGAAAAATATCGAATTTTTTATTTTTTTTCTACTGGCGGATACTCGGGCATTATACGAAAGAAGCCCATTGACAACTTACGTCCCAATGTACAACATCGGTTTGTTAATTTTAAAATGTTTTCACATCTTTTAATATTGGTGTAGAAACAGAGATCATACGAATTCGATCGTTCGATTTAAAAACAGAATGCAAATGAAACTTATCGTGTCACAAAGTTAGCTTAAACTGACTTGCCATTTCTCTGCGTATGATATGTGATACTTAAAAATGACATCACCAAAACTTCCGGCATCGGTAATATTTGGCATGCCGTTAATTTATTTATTTTAATTTTTTTTTCTTACAAATCCCCTAGCTTTTGATAAATATTACTATACAAAAACGTTATTCAGTTGCGCTGAAATCATGTATGGCGACGTGACGACCTCAACGATATTATCCTTATCGTGATTAGTTCGGCATTTTGTGATTAAATTTGGAACTAGCATATGTTCCATTTGTACAAGTTTCACAGGCTTCGAATTCATGCAACTTTGACATTTTACAGATTAGATGAGGGACATAGCTTGTTCATTAAAGTAGTGAACGCGTCGAGCTTGTTTTCGCAATAGGCGGTCTGTCGGGGATGCCTCTTCGACGGCTTTACCTTTCAATGATCGCACGGTGTAACAGTGAGATGTTCGGGAGGTCTTAGAGATTCCGTCCGAGTTGTTTTCTATTTAGCACCAACTCTCAAAAAATTATATTACAAGAGAAAAAACGCGTTGTAGATGTTATATCCTCTAAAATTGCGGTCGGCTTACAGTTTCCGAATAAAGTTTAACGTCTTACGAAATAAAGCTACTCATTAATTCGTGAATGGGTAAATTAGGTGTTCATGAGCAGAAACGCGTAGAGTCGTACGATACGTAAGGTAACCGAAATTACTTAACCTCCACGATTAATGTTTATTAATTTATTAATTTATTTCGTCAAGCAAATGTAGACTACAGTTATAATAATACAATGCTTTCTTATATTCTATACATTATTTCCAGTAGTTAGTCGTTTTTTTATTTGATTTCTGCCCATGGTGATGTCGATATTTTCGCAGTGCTGGTTATAGTGACGCATCATGCGATTTATTGGGCCATTTTTTGAGTAGTTTGTTCTGTGAGAATTTTCCGAAAATATTTTACGATTTCTTAATTGACGACTGGGTGCATAAAAATTTAGTTGTGATAATAATTGAGTAGATTGCACGCGTTGAGAAATAATGTCATTGATAAAATAAAGCATTGAAAGATCGCGGCGTTCTTTAAGTGCTTGTATGTCTATAAGCATGCAGCGTGCTTCATATGATGGCAAGGGAAATGATGTCCAATTTAGCTTACGAAGCGCGTACAAAAGAAATTGTTTTTGGACAGATTCAATGCGTTCTTCATGTGTGGCAATATAGGGATTCCATACAATGCTACAATATTCCAGAATTGGTCGGACGTATGTAATATATAATAGTTTGATTGTATATGGGTCTTGAAAATTGTGGCCGAAGCGTTTTATAAAGCCCAGCATACTATTTGCTTTGTTGATAATTGTATTATAATGTTCTATGAATGTGAGTTTGGAGTCTAAGATTACGCCTAGGTCCCTAACGATTTTGCATTTTTCTACTGGTTGGTTTCCTAAGAAAATGTTTGTTGGTGGTGTTACTGTTTTTCTGCTAAAGGCTATTGAATTACATTTTTTAATGTTGAGTTGTAATAGGCTTTTGTTGCACCAAGTGTAGAATACATTAATTTCGTTCTGGAATATTTCGAAGTCTTCTGCATTGGTTATTTCTATAAAGAGCTTCATGTCATCAGCATATACAAGCACATGTATTGACTTAAGAAGAAAGGAAATGTCATTTACGTATAATATAAAAAGAAGAGGGCCCAGGTGGGAACCTTGAGGAACCCCAGAAGTTACTTCTATTGGGTTTGAAAAGGAATTTTGAAAGCGGACTATTTGTGTTCGTTTTGTTAAGTATGACTGCAGCCATTCCAAAAATTTTGTTTCAGTTCCGTATTTTTCGAGCTTGAAGAGTAATAATGGTATGTCGATTCTGTCAAATGCCTTGCTAAAGTCCGTATAAAGAGCTTCTACGTGGTTACCGTTGTCCATTACAGTCAGAGTGAAAGTTATGAATTCCAAAAGATTTGTGGTAGTTGATCGGCCTTTGTAAAAGCCGTGCTGTTGAGTTGTAATTTGGTGTTTTACTTGTTGAAAGATTTTTTCATTAATTATTGATTCAAATAATTTTGGAATGCATGAAATAATGGCAATTCCACGATAATTACGAATGTCAGATTTAGCGCCAGATTTGAAAATTGGCACTAAATATGAGGTTTTCCAGAGTTCTGGGAAAATTCCATTCTTCAGGGACATGTTAAAAAGGTGTTGTAATGGTGTAGATAGTTCTTCTGCCAAATTTTTGAGAAAAATTGGAGCTATTCTGTCAGGTCCAGGACCTTTCGTAGCGTCTAAATTTTTAAGTGCGTTTTGAATTTCGAATTCAGATATTTGATTGACAGATAAAGAATTCGAAAATTCAGGAAAATACGAGAAGTATTCGCGGTCGCGATCTGTTTCTTCATATTTGGTGTAAATTTCTTGAAAAAAAGTGGCAAAAAGACTACATATTTCATTACTAGTTTGTCCTACATTACTGTCAAGATGCATTCGTGATGGAAAGCTGTTACTTTTTAATTTGGTTTTTACGTAATTAAAGAAGTTCTTAGGGCAAGACTTGATTTGATATTCGATTTTACGATTATGTTCTTCATGTGCAATTTTAATGGCTGCGTCAAGTTGACAGCAAATTTCTTGGTAATTTTGAAGATTTTCGCTATTGCTGTCTTTTTTGTATATTTTATGTGCTTTTTGTTTTCTATTTTTTAGGTTCTTCAATTGTGGATTAAACCACACTGGATATTTGTTGGTGTTCGTTCGTCTTCTTTTCTTTAGAGGTACATTTTCTGATATAATTTGATTAATTATTTCATAAAATTTTGATACTTCTACGTTGACATTTCCTTCTTTACAAATTATACTACGCCAATTTATTATGCGAAGTCTACGTTTGACTTGTTCGAAGTCAGTTTTGTGGTATTCCGGTACATCCTCGTACTCGCAGTCGCTGGGGTACGAAGTGTTATTCATTACTATTGAATATTCAATTGCTGTGTGGAATGCTTCATTTTTCCAGATGGGAGTCAATGATGCATCTACACAGAAGTCTTCAGTGCAGTTTGTGAATAATAGGTCTAAATAAGCATTTTGTTTGTTTTTGACATGATTGATTTGATATAGACCGAGTTCTGAGGATTTGCCAAAAAGATACTGCAGTGTTTCGTTTTCGCCTACGACTGGGAGTAAGATAGATTCATTTTCAATGTCTACAATAAAGTCTGCATTACGTTGGTTGAAGTCGCCATAGACATGCAGTTTTACTTCTGGTTTCATGTTAGACATAATAGATTCTAGAGTTTTGAAAAATAATTCATACGAATGTTTATGAGCATGTTCCGGTGGAAAGTACACAGAACAGAAGATATGTTCTTCACCAGCAATAAATGCTTTGGCCCATACGTGTTCAAATTCTTTATATTTGTCGGATATTATTTCTTCAGAAGTAAAGTCTACATTAATGGCAATGATGACTCCACCGCCTGACTTTTTTTGACTGGTAGACAAATTCCGATCGTGCCGGAATACATTGTAATTGTTTCCAAATACTTCTTCGCTTCTTACGCTTTCGTCCCAGCTACTTTCAGTTCCTAAAATTATTTTAAAAGATGACGACAATAGATTTTGTTGAATTTCTTTCATTTTGCTTGGGCTTTTCATGCGATTGAAATTCTGACAATAGATAAGAATTTCAGTCGCATTCTGTCGAGGAAGCGAAGAAGTGTTAGTCAAGTTATTACTTATGTTTAAATATAATGGTTCTGCCTCAGAAGAGGGCGTCCTTACTTGCGAAAATTTGTACTAAATTTATTTACACTTTCGCGAAGTTGTTGAAGACGGTGCGTGCGTTCATTTGATAAAAAATGACGATATGATTGAAGGTCGGCTACTGCTTCGGCTGGCGTGAGTCCATATTCCTGATGGACTTCAATAAAGACGCGTTGGAGCTGTTCTGGAGATGTCGGCAGTCCTTCGGATGCGAGAAGCATTCTTATACTGGTTGGTGTCATTCCTTCTACGCATACAGATGATGGTTGGTCCTTCATGTATGCGAGATATAGACGTGTAATATGCATTACTTTTGGGTCGCGGAGTCTAGCCTTCAAAAAGCGCTCGTCGCCATTCGATGATTGCTGTGTAAGTCGGACGATTGGTGGACGCATGGGGTCAAGTTCAAATTGGCTGTCTTGCGGTGCTGATTGTATGCTGGCGTTGCTGGCAGGAGCCGGTGCAGAATTTTCATTGTTAGTTGCATTTTTTTCTGTCCGATATGGGTTGATAGTTTCGCCTTTTTGGAAATTTATAAATTTTGATGTTATGTCTGAATTCGGCGGCCCAGCAAATTGAACGCGTGCAGCTGCCAGGAGGTCTTTGTCCGAGGGTAATGGTTGTTTTGGCATTTCAGCAATTTTCTTTGAGTTGCAGGCGAAATGGTTTATTCCGTGTTTATAGGTGTTACTTATGCTGATAGGGTTTGAGTTTTCCTGCTGACGTTTGCGTTGCTGCATACGTTTACGAGCGGCCTTTTCTGCTTGCTTTTCCTGCATGCGTCTTTTACGCTGTCTGGCGTCATATTCAGTCCAGTCGCGTTTCCATACTTTTTTATTGCCAATTAGGCGCCAGCCTGATGTGAAATTTGGAGTACGGTGTTCTTCTGAGTCCGATTCTGGAAGTGGCAACGAAAGGCGAAGTTCTTCAGCCAGACTGGGATGATTGTCTGTTTTTGGCTGGAGTGAATTCGATTCTTTGAGCGCTTTTAATTCATTAATTAGTTCCTGCGCCGTTGTACTGCAGTTTGTTTTCTTATTTTGTATAGCTTCTAATTGGTGTTCCATATTGTCAATTTTTGATTCTATATTAGTAAATGCTTTTTCCAGGTGCTGTTGTATGTTCTTTGTGTGCTGCCGGTTTTCTTTGCTAATGTCCGATATGTCCGATATGGAGTCATGGCCAAGTTCGCCGAACAGCGTCGAAATGCGATTTATGGTTTTTGCCGACGCATTGTTTGTGTTAATATTTACTTTTTTAATTTCCGTCTTCAATTCAGAAAGCAGTGTATTGATACTGTCCAGTGTGTCGTGCGTTACAGTCAGGTTAGGAAGTTGACTGATTATTGAATGATTTGATTTGATTTGTGATTCAATACTTTCTGTTAAAATTTTCTGGTGCTGGATGAGCTTCTTCAGTTGGAGTTGGTCCATGAACTGTTCCTGGCATTCTATGCATAAGGGCAGCATGAATGAACGCAGTAGTTCTTCTTGGTTTCTACGGGTTCCTACGCAGGCAGCGTGGAAGTGCCTTTTGCATATTCCTTCGCATTTCCACAGGAAACGGTTGTCGGTCGAAGTACAGTTGGTTATGCCACACTTTTCCATAGCACTGATTAAAAATTGTTACGCGGCGAGTACGAATTGTCGAGAAAAGGTTAGATACACGCGGTAGCGCGACGGTCAAAGATTGTTTATAAATAAATAAATTGTTGCTTACGTGCACTCGCGACGCCGTCAAGGTGTAAAAAAAAAAAAAATAAAAATACAAGTTAAATTGCGGAGCGAAATGAAAACGCGTCCGCGCCCGATGACTGTTCGTGGCGAAACATTCGTGGCGAAACATTCGCTTGTATCCCGTCACTGCAAATATGATAAGGTTTCAAACATGTTGGCACCTGGCGCGCTTTCGTGAGTTCATATATCGAAGATCGCACCACTAACCCCGGGAAAGTGCGTGAACGTTCAAAATTGGAAGAGTCGGTCAGTTCCTCTATTAGTACAAAGCTCGTTATTCCCGTCGTACTCCTAAAATCCTTAATCAATGAAACAAAACGTCTTAGATACACAAAGATAGTTTTGCGAAAAATATCTTAGTGGACGAGTGCCCATAAATACCGCCATGAATTTTATCCTATGTAGAGAAGAAACGCGACAGACAACTAACACAAAATTCCTATACCAGTGGTGCTTGTGGAGTGTGCAGGAGTATATCCGGCCTCTAGTAACAACAAGTATCGAATTAACACCCCTTTCCTTCCTTCCTTTGATCTACGTTCTGGACCGGCAGGCGTCGGTACTGATCAGCATGCAGGGGTTATTGGAGATGCACATCGAAAAGCTAAATCCCAAGCAGTAATCACTAAATTCGATTTACAACTCCAATCGATCCTGGTCAGTAACGAAGTGGCAACCGGTGGTGATCAATCAAGCTCATGCAAGCTCAAGCTCAGTCAAAAAAAGTCAGGCGGTGAAGTCCTCATTGCCAATAATGTAGACTTTACTTCTGAAGACTTTTGAAGAAATAATATCCGACAAAGAATTTGAACACGTATGGGCCAGAACATTTATTGCCGGCGAAGAGCATATCTTTTGTTCCGTGTACTTTCCATCGGAACATGCTCATAAACATTCGTATGGATAATTTTTCGAAACTCTAGAATCTATTATGTCTAACATGAAACCAGAAGTAAAAGTCTATGGCGACTTCAACCAACGTAATGCAGACTTTATTGTAGACATTGAAAATGAATCTATCTTACTCCCAGCCGTAGGCGAAAACGAAACACTGCAGTATCTTTTTTTGCAAATCCTCAGAACTCGGTCTATATCAAATCAATCATGTCAAAAACAAACAAAATATTCATTTAGACCTATTATTCAAAAACTGCACTGAAGACTTCTGTGTAGATGCATCATTGAATCCCATCTGGAAAAATGAAGCATTCCACACAGCAATTGAATATTCAATAGTAATGAATAACACTTCGTACCCTAGCGAGGATGTACGAGGATGTACCGGAATACCACAAAACTGACTTCGAACAAGTCAAACGTAGACTTCGCGTAATAAATTGACGTAGTGTAATTTGCGAAGAAGGAAATGTCAACGAAGAAGTACCAAAATTTTATGAAATAATTAATCAAAATATATCAGAAAATGTACCATTAAAAAAAGAAGACGAACAAACACCAACAAATACCTAGTGTGGTTTAATCCACAATTGAAGAGCCTGGAAATATCACAGTAAATCATGCAAAACTAAATAAAAATTTGCCATGTTGAAAAACAATATTTAGTTGTCAATAAATGGCTAAAGCCGCAAAGTTTACTGAGTGTATTTTAACATTCATTTGAAGTAGGTATGAGCCAGTGAGCCTGTATCACATAACTTTTCGCTCAAGTTCTTCTATTTGCAGCAATCAAAAAAGACTCATCATACTGTTAACTGGCCCGGTCATGGCATATTCTGTTCTATAAGAATTTAATACAAAAATTTTCACGTTCTTAATGAGCGTGTAGGAACATAAAAGTTAAGTTTTCCTAGCAAATTTTCCGAACATACGCGTTGTGCGACTAAATCGTTGACAAGAGTTACCGATCATTCTGTGCCGAACACGCATCAGTATCGGACGTGTTTGGTGATCGCTCCGATAGAATTTAAAACAAAAGACGCGTGAGCAAGTGTTGGCATTGTTTGCCTGGTCGAGTGAAGGTTCAAGGTCGCCCGCCTTTGTACAACTGTTTCTCATCGTGGCTGTTTGCTGGTGCGTGAGCCGATTTGGCTGCTAAGTGATTTGTGCTACAGCAGTGGACGAGAATCTCTACACAAAGGAGGAAAAAGAAGAAGCCAACAGTTGACAGCGAGTTGTGTCGCTGTGCTGAGTGATCACACACCCGGCTCGCTGCTGGTGGCTGTTTGGAGCTGCTGTATTGGTGCTGCTGGCGGTAACGGCTGCAGCTTCGACCGTTCGGACAACCAACCCTGCTGAAAGGAGAAGTAAAGAGGTACGTGTTCTGGTACGTACTGGTACGGCGCTAGTGCGCTAGATTTAGCGCGATGGATGTAGATCCCTCGCCTCCCGTGCCACCATCCCCGAACCCCTCCGACCCTGTCCCTACTGCCAACCCTTCCTCTGTTAATTCTCCAGTCCCTTCTCGCCCCAGGCTTTACCCGCACGGATCTCAGGGCAGTTTTACTGTTTTCTTTCGGCCAAAAGCAGGACCGAAATCGAAACCGTTAAACATCCTGCAGATTTCGAAAGACCTGACGGAGGGGTACAAGGCCGTGACCGAAATCTCCAAGGTCAGACCTAACAAGCTCCGTGTCGTGGTCAGCGACCTGGAACAGGCCAACGCTTTTGCTCGCTCCGAGCTTTTCACACGCGAGTATCGCGTTTATATACCCGCACGAGACGTGGAGATCGACGGTGTCATAACCGATTCGAGTCTGTCGGCCGAGTGTATCTTGGCAAGCGGTTTTGGCTGCTTCAAAAATGCTTTGTGTCACGACGTAAAAGTAAAAATCATAGATTGCAAGCAATTGCGGTCTGTGTCTCTTGTCAACGGCACAAAAGTGTACACTCCGTCAGACTCGTTTCGTGTTACGTTTGCCGGATCTGCTCTCCCTAGCCACGTCTCGATCGATCGGGTTCGTCTGTCTGTGCGATTGTATGTACCCCGTGTTATGAATTGCACCAATTGCAAGCAGCTAGGCCACACAGCCGCCTACTGCTGCAATAAGGCACGATGTAGCAAGTGTGGAGAAACTCATGCGGACGATTCTTGCAGTGTAAATGCTGAAAAATGTATTCACTGCGAGGAAAATCAGCATGAGCTCTCCACATGCCCGGTGTACATGCAGCGCAGAGATAAAATCAAGCGGTCACTTAAGGAGCGTTCAAAGCGATCTTACGCTGAGATGCTGAAGAAGACCGTGACCACTTCTACCATAACATCGAACCCCTTTGATCTGTTGTCCTCTGATGAAACCGATTCTGACGATTCACCAGCGGGAACATCTTATGCCAATCCTGGGGCGTCTAGAAAGAGAAAAAATATTTCCTCTCCTAAACTTCCCCGAAAAGGTCCTAAGATTTCCCAAAGTGAAATGAAAGTTACAAACAAACCAAACAGTGCTGCGGAAAAACCGAAGCAAACTCCTCCTGGGCTTGCAAATTTAAAGTCCCAGAAGGAGTTCCCAGCACTGCCAGGAACATCTAAAACCCAGTTGATGAAACAAACTCTGGATTTGTGAAATTCTCTGACATTGTGGACTGGATCTTTGAAAATTTCAATATACCCGATCCAATTAAAGTTTTTCTTACAGCATTCCTCCCAACAGTTAGATCATTTTTGAAGCAGTTGACTGCCCAATGGCCCCTCCTTGCAGCGATTGTATCCTTCGATGCCTAATTCATCTACGTATACGAAGGATTCTATCTCTGTCTTACAGTGGAATTGTAGAAGTATTTTACCAAAAATGGATTCATTTAAAGTTTTAATCAAAAGAAACAAATGCGATGCATTTTCCCTTTGTGAAACTTGGCTTACTTCAAATATTGATCTCAACTTCCATGATTTTAATATTATTCGCCTTGATCGAGACACCCCATATGGAGGAGTACTTCTAGGGATTAAAAAGTGCTATTCTTTCTATCGTATTAACCTCCCCTCGATTCCAGGCATCGAAGTTGTCGCATGTCAAATGACAATACAAGGTAAAGAGCTTTGTATTGCCTCAATATATATTCCTCCCAGAGCACAGGTTGGGCAACGGTTGCTCTTTGATTTAATAGAACTTCTTCCCTCGCCACGTTTGATTTTGGGAGACTTCAACTCTCATGGTGTGGCTTGGGGTTCCCCCTACAATGATAACCGCTCCTCGATGCCTAATTCATCTGCGTATACGGAGGATTCTATCTCTGTCTTACAGTGGAATTGTAGAAGTATTTCACCAAAAATGGATTCATTTAAAGTTTTAATCAATAGAAACAAATGCGATGCATTTTCCCTTTGTGAAACTTGGCTTACTTCAAATATTGATCTCAACTTCCATGATTTTAATATTATTCGCCTTGATCGAGACACCCCATATGGAGGAGTTCTTCTAGGGATTAAAAAGTGCTATTCTTTCTATCGTATTAACCTCCCCTCGATTCCAGGCATCGAAGTTGTCGCATGTCAAATGACAATACAAGGTAAAGAGCTTTGTATTGCCTCAATATATATTCCTCCCAGAGCACAGGTTGGGCAACGGTTGCTCTTTGATTTAATAGAACTTCTTCCCTCGCCACGTTTGATTTTGGGACCGCTCCTCTTTAATCTATAACCTTTGCGATGACTTCGACATAACTATTTTGAACAACGGTGAAATGACACGTATCCCGAAACCTCCAGCGCGCCCAAGCGCTTTGGATCTATCCTTATGTTCGACGTCGCTACGGTTGGATTGCACATGGAAGGTAATCCTCGATCCCCACGGTAGCGACCATTTGCTTATTCTTATTTCAATTACTAACGGGTCAACCCGCATGCGACCAATTGACATTCCGTATGACCTTACATGGAATGTCGATTGGAAGTTATACGAGGAAATGATTTCAAAAGCGGTCGAGTCGATTCAACATCATCCACCACTTGAAGAATACAGCCTCCTCGCGGGCTTAATCCTCGACGCCGCGTTGCAAGCTCAAACGAAGAAATATCCCGGCGTAACGATCAAAGAGCGGCCTCCAACTCCGTGGTGGGACAAAGAGTGCTCCGATGTCTACACGCAAAGATCCGACGCGTTTTTGGCCTTCCATAAGGGAGGTATACCCGACGACTATATACGGTATTCGGAGCTTAATACCAAGCTAAAAAGCCTGGCTAAAGCAAAGAAACGCGGATATTGGCGTCGGTTCGTGAACGAGACGTCGAGGGAGACATCGATGAGCACTCTTTGGAACACAGCCCGAAGAATGCGGAATCGCGTAACGGTCAACGAAAGCGAGGAGTCTTCAAGTCGGTGGATATTTGATTTTGCCAGGAAAGTATGTCCGGACTCTGTTCCTGAGCAAAACTTTGTTCGCGATACGTCTCCGGGTCACGACGCGATAGAATCACCTTTTACGATGGCAGAATTTTCAGTTGCTCTCCTGTCCTGTAACAATAACGCGCCTGGGTTAGATAGAATCAAATTCAACTTGTTGAAGAATCTACCCGGCAATGCAAAGAGGCGCTTGTTGAACTTGTTCAATAAGTTCCTGGAGCAAAACATTGTACCGCAGGATTGGAGGCAAGTGAAGGTGATCGCCATCCAAAAACCAGGGAAACCAGCTTCTGATCACAACTCTTATAGGCCGATCCTGTATCCGGAAATTGATGGAAAAAATGATACTCCGTCGTTTAGACCACTGGGTCGAATCAAATGGTCTACTATCAGATACTCAATTTGGCTTCCACCGTGCCAAAGGATCGAATGATTGTCTTGCGTTGCTTTCAACAGATATTCAGCTGGCGTATGCTCGCAAAGAACAAATGGCGTCTGCGTTCTTGGACATTAAGGGGGCTTTTGATTCCGTTTTTATTGACATTCTTTCGGGCAAACTTCACCGACAAGGATTTTCTTCAATTCTAAACAATTTTTTACACAATTTGTTGTCCGAAAAGCACATGCATTTTACGCACGGCGATTTGGCAACTTTTCGCATTAGCTACATGGGTCTTCCCCAGGGCTCATGTTTAAGCCCCCTTCTTTACAACTTTTATGTAAATGACATCGACGAATGTCTGGCAAATTCATGCACGATAAGACAACTTGCAGACGACAGTGTAATCTCTGTTACAGGAGCCAAAGCTACCGATTTGCAAGGACCATTGCAAGATACCTTGGACAATTTGTCTGCTTGGGCTTTACAGCTAGGTATCGAATTCTCTCCGGAGAAGACTGAGATAATAGTTTTTTCTAGGAAGCATGAACCTGCTCAGCTCCAAACACAATTAATGGGTAAAACGATTTCTCAGGTTTTGGTACACAATTATCTTGGTGTCTGGTTCGACTCTAAAGGCACCTGGGGTTGTCACGTTAGGTATCTGATGAAAAAATGCCAACAAAGAGCGAATTTTCTTCGTACAATAACCGGACAATGGTGGGGAGCCCACCCAGGAGACCTTATAAGGCTTTACCAAACAACGATATTGTCTGTCATTGAGTACGGGTGTTTCTGCTTCCGCTCCGCAGCAAACACACATTTGATCAAACTGGGGCGAATACAATATCGTTGTTTGCGTATCGCCTTGGGTTGCATGCAGTCGACCCATACGATGAGTTTGGAGGTCTTAGCTGGAGTACTACCATTGAAAAACCGTTTCTGGAGCCTATCGCATTCGCATTCTTATCAAATGTGAGGTCTTGAACCGTCCTGTGATTGAAAATTTTGAAGGGTTAATCGAACTTAATTCTCAAACCCGTTTTATGACATTGTATTTCAATCACATGTCCCAAAATATTAACCCTTCTTCGAATATTCCAAATCGTGTCAACTTATCAAATACTTCGGATTTTATTGTGTTTTTCGATACATCCATGATAGAAGAAACTCGTGGAATCCCGGATCATTTACGCGTGCAGCAGATCCCTAAAATTTTTTCCAATAAATATCGAAACATCAACTGCGACAATATGTTCTACACTGACGGATCACTTCTTGATGGGTCCACTGGCTTCGGTATTTTCAATAACAATTTAACCGTCTCCCATAAGCTCGATAATCCTGCTTCTGTTTACGTTGCAGAATTAGCTGCAATTCAGTACACCCTAGGGATTATCGAAAAAATGCCCACGGACCATTATTTCATCTTTACGGACAGTCTCAGTTCCATTGAGGCTCTCCGATCGATGAAAGATGTTAAGCACTCTCCGTATTTCCTGGAAAATACGGGAACATCTGAGTGCTTTATCCGAAAAATCGTTTCAGATTACCTTAGCGTGGGTCCCTTCTCACTGCTCGATACTGGGCAGTGAGAAAGCGGACTCTTTGGCTAAGGTGGGCGCAACAAACGGTGATATTTATGAAAGACCAATTGCCTTTAATGAATTTTTCGCACTTGTACGTCAGAATACGATCATCAGTTGGCAAAATTCTTGGACCTGAGGGGAACTGGGAAGGTGGTTACATTCCATAATCCCCAAGGTGTCGACGAACCCGTGGTTCAAGGGGTTGGATGTAGGTCGGGATTTCATTTGCGTGATGTCCCGGCTTATGTCCAATCACTATAGATTTGACGCGCATCTCCGTCGTGTTGGGCTCGGAGAGAGTGGTGTCTGTGCCTGTGGTGCAGGTTATCACGACATAGAGCACGTTGTTTGGTCATGCCCTGTACACCGTGACGCCAGGTCTAAATTAATAGCTTCCCTGCAGGCCGAAGGTAGGCAGTCGGCTGTTCCTGTGTTGATGTCTTGGCGAGCCGTGACCTATCCTACATGTCCCTTGTATACGTTTTCCTGAAATCCATCCACGCCCCAGTTTAGTCCTATCCCCTTCCGCCTACATCCAACCTAACGACAAGAACACGTTAAGACCCCGGATCCGGAAACAGCGATCAGACCCGCACGATAATCTCAAGGCCCGAGGGAGACAACCCAATATGCCAGTCCATAATATCTTGGCCCAGCAGCGGAACAAATTAAATATGCTGCTTACCTATGGCAATGAAAACCATCATACAGTAAACCAGTGCTTTTAATGCAAAATATTATAGCTTTAAGTTAGATTTAGTTTCAGCTCGTAGTCGGCAGCGAGGATAAAAAATTTGCTTTTAGTTATTCAGATACTTTAGAAAGTAAGCTACTAGATATAATTGGCGCCGTTAAACATTAAATTGTATTTGTGCCGTGTCAAATAAATTATAGATGAACAAAAAAAAAAAAAGAGTTACCGAAGCAATTTCCCTTCTTTTTTCAAGCGTTTCTATATTGATAAGCATGCAACGCGATTCATAACAAGGGAGAGAAAAAGAATTCCAACCTAGTTTTCTTAGTGCATATAATAAAAACTTTTTTTGTACGGATTCGATTCTATCGGATGAACGTCTTGATAAGGCGACCAAACAACACTACAGTATTCTAAAATAGATGGGTCATTCCATGTCAAGTGATCAGGCAAATGCAACGACCCTCTCCGATTCGCTTCAATATGAATTAAATGACTTGTCTTAGGTCGAAACTTAAAAATTCAGAGTTTCGGGTCAATCGGACAACCCCCCTCCAATTGCTCCTTCATTTTTGTATTTTTTGACAAAAAATCATTTTCCATGTTTTGGAAAAAATTCATATCCCTGAGGCCGTAAGAGCTACGGACAATATTAGACACTCTTTTTAAAGGTTGACAAATTTACAATCGAATGGCATCATTAGATTTAGCAAACAGTGTTGCCAATATTGATATTTTCACATTTAAAAACTAAAGGTTCGTTTATCTCAAAACACCCCCAATTTTTTTTAAGTCTGATGTCACCAATGTGTTCAGCGGAAAATTTTACATAAGAATCACCTATCCACAAAATGCAATATGCGCCGTTGTGGAGATATTAATCTTCTACAATAACAAGTTCGTTAAATTCACACAACAAATGTGACCAAATGTTGAAACGCACTCGAAACAAAAGCACTATTTCACATCTCAAATGTGGGTTTCTCATGGCCTTTCTGATGGATTATTCCTGTGTTTTCATAACGTGGTTTCTGTCAAAACATACGCAGGTTGAATTGAGTTTTCACGACAGTGAAAAAAATGGTGTGTTCAATAGGTTGGAGTTTAAAAAGTAAGTGTGCAGCTGAAAACCACAATCGATCGCACTTGACATCGCGAGAATGGATTTTGTTCAAACTTCGGTCTGGTATTCAACTTTTGCAAACTATATGCGGAAGCCATGAAAAACAGTTTGGCCAATATTTCGCAGCTAGACAGAAACAATGCTGCATTTCCTCATGTTTTCATGGCAGGTTTCATGAAAACAATCAGGAAATAGTAGGAGGTCAAAAGACATGCGTCCAATGTGATGCTGCACTGAGAGCGGAGGTTGTAAGGATTAATTCGCAAAATAGAATGATGGATCAGGAAACAGGTGTAGCAATCGATGAAAATAGTACACTCGAAATATTTGTTGTAAACAAATATTATTTGTGAAATATTGTTACGTGAAAGTTCCTATACTTGTTCATTTTCTGTCACTTTGCATGATAACATCTACGTGAAAATCACATGTATGCCATGGTTTTTCACGTACTATCCACGTGAACTGGAAAACGTCAAACAGGATGTATCGCGTGAATTCTCTGTGCGAAAATAGCCTTAAATCAAAATGGCGAAGCTGTTGTTTGATTCAGTGTCAGCACACAAAACAGAATTTCTCGATGGCTTGTAAATAAGAGAGTTTTCAAAAAATCTAAATAATATCCAGTCTTAACCTTACAGGTTAAGAGGGTTTACATAGCTTTAGTTCAGAAGTAGAGGAGTTACCTGAATACAAACAGCTTCAGCGGTAACTATTGTCGACGAATGTCGAAATATTAATCAGTTTTTATGTCGTTTTATTCATTTACGAATTGGTATACCCCAGATTTATTACGGAATATATTTCGATAATTTCTGAAAACCATTTGCGATCTATTAAAAATTATAGGAATAAATAAAAATATATACGTTGCATAAAACGTGATAGATATCAGATACTCAAATGCTTTTCACTTTACCAGTAGATGAATTCGTCGTGAAACTCACATGAAACGCATATGTCTACTGAATAAGATTCGAAGGATAATGTATCTCACCAGGTCATGATGAACTCAAGAGACAATCACCTAGAATCTACTTTAAAACGATAGTGGAAAATATTCACGTAATTTTTCCGGTAACTATAACGTGAAAAATATTTTGAGTGTATACCTCAGCACAAGTAATGTTACAAGCATTATAGTTAACATTCATTATTTCCTTGTTATAGATACTGGTGAGTTGGATCATTTAGCTGAAGAATTGGAAACTCCGCATGAGCTGAGTAAAAGGATTTTTTACACTATATTCTTTACAACATGAAAATGTTGGAAATGAAGTGATTAGCTCAATGGGGTCCAAAAGTTTTAAACGGTTTTCTGATTTTTATATATCAGCTGGAAGAGTGCAATTTTCTGAGCAAAACGTGATTACTAAAAAATGTTTATCATTTTCCTTTGATTTTTAAATGAAGGATAAAAATCTGCTCGAAATGCCTTAAATGACAGTTCTCTCATATACCGCACATGGGCGAAACGTCATCTAAGACCATTCGAGCAGTATTTTTATTTTTCATTTAAAAATCGAAGAAAAACGATAAACGTTTTTTTTAAAATCACGTTTGCTCAGGAAACGCGACTTTTTCAAATGATATATAAAACCGGTATAGTTTTAGGACCCAATTCTGCGATGTCGTTATTGTTTTGTTTTATTTGAAATTGTTTTGAACCTGTTTTAATCGTTTACTTGTACAGTAAAGACACAGCTGGTTTGCCTTAACACGGTTTTGCAATCTGTTGGTCAATCACCCGTTAGTGAGTCGAAGATCAAACAATCGAATAAATACAGTGGATAAAAACTGCTCAAGGCATCAAAAGCTTTAGAAAAATCTTTTGAGGCTGTTTCTAGTCAGCAAATGAAAGTCTAGAAAGTGCTGGAGAGGAAATGGTTCGGTAACTCAAAGAAAAATTTCAAATTTGTGATAAAACGAGCGATAAAATCCACCAGTTAGCAGTGCTGCCAGGTTCGATTTAATTGAATGTGTTCAAGGATCCGAGGAATGCATTCGGCGACACCTCAAGCTGACGCTACCATTTTAATGAAGACATTGTCAAGCTCTGATCGGGTACCTATTTCAATTTATCTTCAAAAGTTAAACAGAAGTCGTCACGTACTACAAAAATCAAAAATGAATTTCTGACAAACCTGTAAAATAGTTATAATTAATGAAACGCACGTTGTACTTTAATGGCTGTTAATTCAGGTACCATCAAGTAGAATATGAGAAACCAGTTTTTGAGATTTGAAGCGGTGATTTAGTTTGGGATGCGTTTTATTAAGGCTTATCGCATTTGTAGGCGTATTGTTGGAATTTAACGAACTCGTTATCTTAAAAGTTCTCTCCGCAACAGCGCATATTGCATTTTGTGGATAGGTGATTCTTATGTAAAATTTTCAGCCGAACACATTGGTGACATCAGATTTAAAAAAAAATTGGGGGTGTTTTGAGATAAACGAAGTTTTAGTTGTTAAACGTGAAAATATCAATATTGGCAACACTGTTTGCAAAATCTGATGATGCCATTCGATAGTAAATTTAATAACCTTTAAAAAGAGTGTCTAATATTGTCTGTAGCTTTTACGGCCTCTGAGATATGATGTTTTTCCAAAACATGGAAAATGATTTTTTGTCAAAAAATACAAAAATGGAGGGCTCCGCAATTGGACGGGGGTTGTCCGATTGACCCAAAACTCTGGATTTTTCAGTTTCGACCTAAAACAAGTCATTTAATTCATTTTGAAGCGAATCGGAGAGGGTCGTTGCATTTGCCTGATCACTTGACATGGAATGACCCAGATCTAACATATGTAACAAAAAGAGTTTTTACAGTGTACGGGTCTACGAAATGATTACTGAACCTTTTTATAAAACTTAGCATACTGTTGGCTCTATTGATGATCGTACTGTAGTGATCAATGAATGTTAACGTAGAATCCATAATCACTCCTAAATCTCTAATTTGATAACACCTTTCTACAATTTGATGGCCAAGAGTGCAACTGGAATGTTCAGGATTTCTTTTCCTTGTGTAGGATATAATATTGCATTTTTTTACTTTGAGATCAATGAGAATAAAAGAGAGGTGAGGAGAAAACTTACTAACACTTGCACGCCCCCAAACGCGAGCAAAGATGCTAGATTTGTATTTGTATTTGTATTTGCATATAATTCATCTAATCTAGGTTTACATGAACGATGGTCACAATAGTTAAAAATAATCTACACCTAACAAGTTGTTGCCTAAACTTATATGACGGCACACCAAGCTCGTGAAGGTCTTCCACCTTAAGGAATGTACGAATGCAGGAGGCTAGAGGCTCGTTGTATCCAAACGTAGTGCGATGAAAGCTAGGTTGTAGCAAACCAGTGGATCGTAGGCTGCGTTGCAAAGCACGAAAGTTTAACAGTGACAAAAGTTTCGGGGAGTCAATTTCACCATTAATAATTTTAGCAACGAAAAGCGCTTGCTCAATTCTCCTGCGTCGATCAAGAGTGTCGAGTCCAAGCAGACGACAGTGATCAGGATAAGGAGGCAGGTTAATCGGGTCCCGCCAAGGCAAGTTTCTCAACGCAAAACGGATGAACCCCTTCTGCACACGTTCAATACGAATAGTCCATACCAGTTGATTAGGGCACCAAACCATGCTCGCGTATTCGAGTATGCGCCGTACTAATGAGCAATACAATGCTTTTAAGCAGTAAGGGTCATTGAAATCACGAGCTATTTTGGAGATAAAGCCAAGCTGGCCTGTGGCTTTAGCAATGATGTTCGAGCGATGCAAATTATAAGAGAGTTTCGAGTCCCATAAAACTGCAAGGTCGTTAATGTGATCCACTCTCTCAAGTTTCTGGTCGTTGATATGATAGTCGAGAACTATTGGATTCAGCTTGCGATGAAAAGTTATAACGCGGCATTTGGAGACACTGAGAAATAACCAATTTTCACGGCACTAGCCTACAAATAAGTCCAAGAGCTTTTGCAAACGGCAACAATCATCAACGGTACGTACTTTGAGGTATAATTTCAGGTCGTCAGCATATATCAGTTTTACACCAGCACATAACAGCAAGGTCACATCATTAAAAAACAATGTAAATAGTAGGGGGCCCATATTGCTTCCCTGTGGGACACCTGAGTTATTCGTAAATGAAGATGAACAGCAAGTTTCAACTTTTACGCGCAGTACTCTACCGCGTAGATAGGAGCTCAACCATGCAATAAATTTCTGAGAAGCACCGAGTCGCGAAATTTTCTCAAGCAGTATACCATGATAAATTTTGTCAAACGCAGCTTTCAGATCCGTGTAAATTACATCAACTTGAGCTTTTCGTTCTATGTTGGAGATGCATGCCGATGTGAATTCAAAAATATTGGTGTTAACGGACCGGCCGGGCATATATCCATGCTGGTCAGTAGAAATGTAGTTTTCAACAAGAGATAATACAAACGTACTCACGATTATTTCAAACAGTTTAGAAGCGGCCGAAAGGCAAGTTATTCCTCGATAGTTCCTCACGTTCCGACGATCTCCACTTTTAAATACCGGAAACATGAAGAATTGTTTTCAAACTTCGGGAAATTGACCTTGTTCGAGAGATTTGTTGAAAATAATAGACAAAGGTTCAGCCAAAACAGGTGCGCAACGACCAAATATTACCGCCGGGATACCATCAGGTCCAGCAGAGAATGAACGTTTCAGTTTCTTTGCAGCAGCTAAAACCATATTGGCAGTGATGTCAAACGTATTCAAATCCACTAAGTTGGCCGGAACAGGTACTGCAGCTTCAGCAGCCTCAGTATCACCAGCAAAAACAGAAGCAAAATAATTCGCAAACAATTCACAAGAGTCTGAGTTTGATTTTGACTCAGTTCCGTCGTAGGAAACATCTTTGGGGATTGAAGAACGTTTTCGCTTCGAGTTGATGAAATTCCAAAAGTTTTTTGGTTTCCGGCGAAGATCAATTTGCACTCGCATAATGTAGCGTTTGTACAAAGCGGCATTCATTCGGCGTTATTCATCACTCGATAATTTAAACTTGCGTTACGTTTCACAGGTTTTCCAACGACGATATTTACGCTGCCAACAATTACGTTCTCGTTTAAGCGCACGTAAATGATGGGTGGACCAGGGAGGGGAAGCGGGTGCCTTCACAAGCGGCAAATTCGAACTTTACCACTGGTAAAAAGTATCGCAAAATATCGCAGCCATATCGTCAACGTTTTCTTGCTCGTGTAGAATGGTCCAATTAAGGCTCTTCAGGTAGTCAGTGAAAGCAATAAAGTCTAGTTTACGGTAATTTAGCGCTCTAGATTCAGGTAATGTGCGGCGCGCAGCAGGACGAGAGGTAATACTGCATTTAGCGGGCAACGAAATTGTTAATGCCGGGTGATGGGGATCTAGTGCCAAAACAAGAAGAGCGACGCAAACCTCAGCAACAAATTCTCGATCGGGGAACAAAAGGCTATGTCCAATATACGGCCCAGATGGTTACGCTCATTATTTGCTTGGCGGAGATTCAAATAGTTCATACCATCGACTAACGCTGAAGCAGCAGCAGAAAGTTGAGATGAACTGGTATACATCATACCGTCGTCACTGTTGTCCCAAACTATGCGTGGCTGGTAATAATCACCGCAAATCAGAACTACTTCATCGTTCACTGGGCTTTTACTACATAGCTCCACTATTGAGGCAATATGCAAATCGATCACATTAACCAGCTGGCTTTTGTCGGGAGGGATATACACACCACATATTATGAGTTTTAAACCACGAATTGAGACACGCACGCACACTTGCTCCAAGCAACGCCCATTCATTGTTTCAGCAATTGAGCTGCTGTGTTCATCCGCAACAGCAATCAAAAGATATATTTATGGCATGTTTTATTATTCTTTATTGTAGCATAACATAGAAAGGGTTTATAACACACAATTATCGGTATCACTGGCTGCGAGCTTAACACCACGTCACTATTTGTGTTTACTTTTTAGTCCGTCTAGTGCATTTACCGGTGAAGAGAATAGTTTTTAGTTTGTCCATCGAAAACGCCTGTGTGTTGTGTAAATGTTTGCAAACAAAATTTCATCTGCAGAGGCAGCAAAAAGAACTGAAGTGATAAGTTTCCACGGTGTTCCAAAAAAAAAAGTCGATGAGAGCTCGGTGGTTGAAATTCTGTGGACTATCCAGAGACCCAGAAAAAAACTTGTACGTCTGTTCGCAGCACTTCGCAAGTAATTTATTTATTAACAATGCATCAATGGAAAGGAATCTAATGCCGCATAGCGGTGCTCGAAATAGACTGGTAAAGTACGGTGAGTGCTTCGAAAATTTTCAAAAAATGCACATATTTACAGTTTCGTGTTAATGTGGCTATGCCCTTGTAGGCATGATGTCGGCATGTCATCGTGACTGATTTTAAACACCTTACGTGTTGAGTATGAACTTAGGAATGAATCTTTATTTCAGTAATTGGCTTAACCTAACCTCCTATTTACTGGAGATACTTGAAGTCATTATGTATCGATCAGCCAATCGGTGATCGATGCAGAAGGCGGGAGAGAGCTAAGTATTGAGAGAGAGACCGCCTGGTCAGCGCATCGTCGCTGCATGTAGCTTGGGAATGGAATGGCTTGGGAACAGCCATAAAACAATGACTCTGTAGAATGACACTTTCATGGGAAAGTGTTTATGCAAGGCAGCAACGATGGGTTGATGACTGACGAGGGTTTTGACTTGGAATCAGCATGACGCAACTTATGCGTTCTGCTGTGATTGAACAGGATTCGATGCCATGTGTGATGCACATGCCACACCATCCTCCTTTAGGGAAAAATGATTGAATTGTATGAGATCATTTTTGTTGCTATTGTTGTTGTCGACTTCAAATACCTCTCACAATAAAGTTTCTGAAATGTATGCTTAATATCTATATTCAACGTTAATTTGTTATAATTATTTTGAATTATTTTGAAATTACTCTATTTTTATGAACTATTTGTTCATCTTGGTTGACAATATTTTTTATTTTAATGTTGGGATGATTTATTTCAATAACATTGAATGGTCCAGAGTAAACTGGATCCAGTTTCCGTCTTTTCTCCTTTTTCAACCAAACCTGGTCTCCTATCGCTACATCAATTGGATTTGAAACTAATTGCTGATTTTGTATTCTAGTTGTTTTAGCTTTTTCTAGCAGAGTTTTTGCTTTACTAGCTGCTTGTTGCATCCTAAATTTCAGTTCGTAAAAATATGATTCGTGATTATATATTGGATCAACTCTTGTTATATTTGAAAATTGGCTCGGCATGTTTGCAAGTTTTCCAAAAACTAATTCGAAAGGGCTAAATGAATGGTCGGTATGAGGTGTACTATTATAACAAAATGTGTAGTATTTAAGCCATGCATCCCAATTGTCATGCTCTTCATTGATAAAACTTCGGAGATATTCGTTTAGGCATCTATGGTTTCTTTCAAGACCTCCTATCGTTTCTGGGTGGTAGGCAGTTGAGAATTTTTGTTGGATTTCTAATAATTTGCAAATGTTTTCAAAAACTTCATTCTTATACTCGGTACCCAGATCTGATTTAATTGTATTTGGGCATCCGTATATGAGAACACAATTTTCTACTAAAGCTTTTGCTAATGTATTAGCCTGTTTGTCAGGTATTGGAGCTATGATAATATATTTTGATAAATCGCACTGAATTGTTAGCGCGTACCTATTTCCATTCTTTGATTTGGTTAACGGTCCAATTGTGTCTATTGATATGAGATCAAAGCATTTGGCTGGTGTTGTTGTTTCTAAGTATGTTTCGTTTGTTTTCATTTTGTGTTTATTCAGGCTACATTTCTCACATTGTTTGATGTGATTTGCTATTGTGCCTTTCATATTACGCCAATAGTATTTTGATCTTAATCGCTTCATTAATCTGCTAATACCAACGTGACCTCCCGTAGGGGTGTCGTGGTTTTCTGAGATAATTTTCTTTATAGTGTCTTCATCGTTTATAACTTGGGCTGGTGTATAAATTATAATCGTAATGTTTTTCAGTAGTTTATTGCATGCTTCCTTAAAAGTTTCTCGAGAAATCATTGAAAATAATATATCATCTATTTTCACAGCTAGCATTTTTATTTTTAATGTGGCGGCCATTGCATCTAATGTCTGCAGACATTTTTGTATATTAAAGTTTCCTCTCTTGTAAAATAATTGCTCTTGTGCAAGAATTCTTTTCAGAGTTTTTGATAAAATTCGTACGTTTAGATTGTTGTCGTCTATATCGAAAATAACCTTTGGTATGTTAAACGCATCTAGGTTATTGACCGATTCATACGCTTTGAGGTGATCAGTCTCGTCAGCAGATGAATTGGTTTCTATGTCATTATCGTTCTGATTTATTTGCTGCCTGGTCATAGATCTTGTTTGGATTGGCAGTATGGTTAAATTTTTAAGTTCTTCGGAGTCGATTACTACGCGGGATAAAGCGTCGGCGCCAACGTTCTTTTTTCCGCTTATGTGTTCGACATCAAACGTAAACTCTTCTAGGTCAACTCTCATCCGGGTTAATTTTGAACTTGGATTTTTCATTGAAAATAAGTAGACGAGTGGACGGTGGTCTGTTTTAACCGTAAAACGTCTACCATACAAATAGGGTCTAAAGTAGTTGATTGCCCAATGTATAGCAGTCAACTCTTGTTCAATAGTGGATTTATTACTTTCACCCTTTGTAAACTTTTTGCTTGCATAAGCGACAGGCAACTCTATGTCACCATGCAGTTGTGACAAGACAGCACCGCATGCAATTTTAGATGCATCAGTGCTTAGAATAAACTTTTCTTTAAAATTTGGAAATTTCAAAATTGTAGGGGATAATAATTTTTGCTTTAAATGGTCAAATGCTTTTTTACATTTTTCGTCCCATTCAAATTTTACTCCTTTTCGCAGTAGCGCGTTATTTCGGAGAAATAAGGAATGAACCTTCTATAATAATTACAGAAAGCGGTAAACCTTTTTACATCATCAACGTTGCGGGGTTCAGGGTAATTCAGTATTGCGGAAAATTTCGATTTGTCAGGTTGAATTCCTTCACAGGATATGTGATGTCACAGGTAGGTAACATCACTTCTGAAAAACATGCATTTCGAAGGGTTCAATTTAAGGTTAAATTCTCGAAGTTTTACAAAAACTTTTTCAAGGTTTGAAAGGTGATGTTTGATTGAACATCCCACGATAATTATATCGTCAATATAAAGGAAAGCGCATTCCGGAGGAAGACCGCTCAAGGCTATGGTCATCATCCTTTGGAAGCTGTTTGGCGAAATATTAAGTCCAAATGGGAGTCTATTAAATTCAAAATGCCCTTTTGTAGTGGAGAAAGCTGTGTAATTTTTTGACGAATCATTAAGTTCTATCTGGTGAAAACCAGACATTAAGTCCAGGGTCGTGAAATATTTGGCTCTTCCCAGTTGATCGAGAATATCATCGATCCTGGGGAGCGGAAATTTGTCGGCAACGATATTTTTGTTTAATCGCCTAAAATCGACTACAAGTCTCCAATTTTTAGCCTTTCCATCGCTTGACTTTTTAGGCACAAGCAAGATAGGAGAGTTGTAGGGCGATATTGATGGTCGAATAATATTTTCTTTTAGTAATTTATTCACTTGTTCATCTATCTCTTCGCGATGAACTTCTGGAATACGATAATTTTTGGTATATACTGGTGTTTTGTCATTTAATATTATTTCCTGTTTATAAAAATTATTGCATGTCAAACTGTCATGTTGAAGTGCAAAAATATCGCTAAATTTGGAACACAAGTTAGTTAAGCTCTTTTTAGCTTCATTTGGAACACTATCCGTTTTCAGTTCCATTATTAGACGTTCTTGTCTGTTTTGTAAATCAATTTTATCGAAAGTAAAAATATCATAGTTTTCTAAAGTTTCGTATGTTCTATCAAATGATTTGCTTATTTTTACCATTTCAGATGTAGTGTTTATAATTTTTACTAAATGGTTTCTAGTGTTAACTATTGATTTTGCACTAAAAACACCTGGTAAAATTTGTTTTGATTCCATGAAATAACTTCCTTCAGGTTTTCTGGAGTCGATAATTCTTAAAACCTCACACCTAGGTGGTATCATAAAATATCCACCTAGAGTGTCTTGTATTGTAAACTCTATTTCTGTACCTGCATTGAAAACTGTAAGTATCCATGAATCATAATTGATACTACAATGAAATTTTGTCAGGAAATCTCTTCGCAAGATTCCGTCGGTGGGGATTGGAAAATCCTCGTTAATTAGTTGAAATTTATGTTGTATCGAAGTATTATTAGGACAAATTATATCTGTAGTAATTGTTCCTAGGGTTTGTAACTTTTGCTGTGTAATGCCTGAAAGTGAACAATTCTCTTTTACGTTTACTAATTCACTAGGATTAACAATATTTGCTTTTAGTATAGAAATATCTGCTCCTGTGTCCACTAGTAAAGTGCACACTTGATTAGAGGCAGTTATCTGGATATTTATAAAGTTCGTGCAGGATGTGCTAATATTGTAACATTTTAGCGTCTCGCAATATTGGCCAGTGCGACCTGCGAGTTCTGTAGAGGAACTTGCTGGTTGGACTGTTGAGGTAGCTGAGCTGGACTGGCTGCCATGCTCGTTATGCCCCCAACGTTCATAGGTTGGGGGGCCGGCATGTTTTCCGGCTGGGCATAATAAACGCGATTATGCGGGTGATAATTTCCTCCTCGAAAATTGTTACCACCTCTGTTTCCAGATCCGTTACGATACCCATATCCACCTCTACCTCGAGATGGATTGTACCCATTTTGATTTCCATGACTGCGTCCGTGGTACGTATTGCCTCCGCGAGGTGCATTGCCTCGGTTGTTGCGTCCACGGTGACCACCTCTGGCGTGATTGTAATTGGGGCCTTTGCAATACAAGATAGTGTTGGTTGTAGGATTTTTTTCATTTTCCGTTGCTTTGCCTATTGCCTCTGCCAGGGTATCAAATTTTTACCGGCTTTTATGATCAGTTGTGTTTCTTTATTTTTAAGTCCGCTTGCCAATGCATTCGTACCGGCTCTAACAGCCAGCCTCGATGCAGTGTCAAGTGGAACTTTTTCTGCAACATAAGCATTTTCGAGTTGGAGAGTTAATTTCTCGATTTGCTCCGTAAATTTGGCTAATTCTGAAGTTTGTCTTTCATTTGATAATTTGGCCAAAATTACCTCAGGTTGGAGGGTAGTCGAACATTTCGCTTTCAGGCCATCAATTATTTCTTTAATTTCCTGTGGGTTGTCGCCCACAGCTGATCGAGCTTTTCCCGATAATTTAGATAAAATTACTTGGATGGCGGCTGCCTTGTTTGCATTTGTGACGATAGTCTCCAATGCCTTGATTGCGGCAATCACTCTGTCTAACTTGTCACTGCTTCCGTCGAACTCGGGTATGAGCGTGGAAGCAGTCTTAATAGTATCTAAAACTGACGTCATGTTGGCATTTAATCTTTTTGTAAAAATAATAGCTGTTACTGCTGCTTTAAATGAAACTAAATGTAATTTGCTTTTTTGATCTACTATTTGCTTAATAACTTGATATACTCTAAGTGCTTTTTGATATATTATTTCATTGTCTGGATTATCTGTAGTTTCTCTTAGATTGGCAATTTTCCAAATAAGATCCTTTGCTATGTTTGAATTTTTTGTCAATATTCTTTGTGATGACCTTACATTCTCTTTTGATTTTAGGTCTTCATATACTTGTTTTAATTTATTGTATGTATCTTTCATTGAGACTTGTTAACTTTAATGTAAAAATAATAGATGGATAAACTCACTCGATATTTATGTTGCTTGCTTCCGGATTTGTTGCTTTGGTCTCATCTTCCTGCGGATTATAGATGCTTCTTGTGGTTCAGCTCCACTGCTTCCGTTGCACTCGTAAAAAAATTATGTCGCTTCTGCCGCACTCGTACAATAATCATCTGGCTTCCGTTTCACTCGTATATTAATCATCTTGCTTCTGTTGCACTCGTATGTAAATCATCTCGCTTCTGTTGCATTCGTACAATAATCAGCTTAATTTCTCGAATTGGTATGTTGTAGTGTTATTTTCCGACGGGTTTACTGTCATCCCGTTTCGCGCACTTTCAGTTTATTTCGCACTGTTCCCTAAATCGTTTTTGTAGACACACACTTGTGTACACTGTCACCTTGTCAGTTTTTTAAATTGTGGTCAGATCCGAAATAGTTTTCGCAGCTTTCAAAGCCTGCGCACGGGTGTGTTCTTTGTAAAGTTTGTACACTGTTATAAGCAATTGCACAGAGACGATCACGAGTATAATCGTGAGTTTGAATTCGTGCTCTCTATGCTGCTCTGCGTGAATTTCCAGTCTATTTAAAACTTGGACCTGGGGGTCCCCGGAATTCTGTGATTCTTTTGACTTTTCGTTCCCCATGTTGACAATTAACGCTGGTCATTATTTAAACTTGTTTTTCGTGAGGGGAATTAGTCACTTCACACCGATTATCACGTCGTTTGTTCACTGCTGCAGTTTACGATTAGCTCAGAAATTCAGCTTCTTCTTATTTGCACTTATTACTTATTACACAAATATTGTTAATTGTGCTTCACTTAATGCATTTTTTGGAGAAGGCTGTGCTTGGTTTTAATGTCACTGGGAGCCATGTAGGCATGATGTCGGCATGTCATCGTGACTGATTTTAAACACCTTACGTGTTGAGTATGAACTTAGGAATGAATCTTTATTTCAGTAATTGGCTTAACCTAACCTCCTATTTACTGGAGATACTTGAAGTCATTATGTATCGATCAGCCAATCGGTGATCGATGCAGAAGGCGGGAGAGAGCTAAGTATTGAGAGAGAGACCGCCTGGTCAGCGCATCGTCGCTGCATGTAGCTTGGGAATGGAATGGCTTGGGAACAGCCATAAAACAATGACTCTGTAAAATGACACTTTCATGGGAAAGTGTTTATGCAAGGCAGCAACGATGGGTTGATGACTGACGAGGGTTTTGACTTGGAATCAGCATGACGCAACTTATGCGTTCTACTGTGATTGAACAGGATTCGATGCCATGTGTGATGCACATGCCACACCCTCCATTCGTAAGCCTCCGGCTACGGTAGACAACAGTAGAGCTGCCCGGTACGAGCAAAAAGAGCGAAAAAAGACTGTTGTAGCACTTCTTGAGGCCTACGACCATCAACATTCGAGCGAAATGCTGCCTGTGTCCGTAAATGAGCATATTACTGCTACTGATTCAAATCCAAATGCAATGATCGATTCACGAGAATTACAGACACCAAGCTGGCAGCATGCTCGTAGACTCGGAAAATGATTCTGGATGAGTCGAATTCGAATCTAATTCTAAGCATGAATTATCCCACGTCGAGGATCGTTCCAGTATTAGTGCTCGGTTAGAAAAATTTAAAAATCAAGTTAAGCGATTGAAGAGTGATGTTCATTCAAAGAATGAAAGGCTGAAACTGCTACTTGTACGGGTAAGTTACTCTTTGTAAATGTTGGTCTTTATTTATTTCACAATGTTTAACAAATAAGATGTCCAGTCGTAGACAGACGTAACACTCCTTTTCGCTCGTCGAAGGAAATCGGTCAAAGTGTTAGACCTTTGCCATCCTGAACGCCAACGCAAGCAGTCGGGCGAGAGCTTTGCCGTAGGTTAATGTACAGCTCTACTTACGGCTGTTCATTAACCTACGGCAAGGCTCTCGCCCGATCGCTCGCGTTGGCGTTTAGCATAGGGTTTGCAATATTCCCTAGAATAGATTTCCCGGGAAACGGGAATGAAAAATCTCATTTCCCGAGAATTCCCGGGAACCGGGAAAGGAAAAAAATCCTTAGCGAACATGAGATTTCAAATAAAGTTTATTATTATAAGTTTCAAACTATCGTTTACAATTTAATTATCAATTGAAGAACAAAATTTATTCAAGTTCACTCCAGAAATTCATTAACAATCGTCTATCAATCGCCTCAGATCCGCTGACAATTTTTCGTTAGGCCCAAAACTTTGCTTAAGATCGCTGGATCACCGCTGGTGTCTGATTTCTAAAATACTTCTAAATCACCGATTCCAGCTCTTGCTACATTTCATTAGAAACTGAAGAGTCCAATACTTCTAGCTTGTTAAAGATAAAGCTGAGTGTTTGGCAGTCAGATTTTATAGCATTTGAATGTCTTCGTTATTAATGTGAAATCGCGACCACGACCCGAGTCAGTGTAAACTGACTGAGTTTTAATAATTCATTTATTTCTGGTTGCATTGATTTACGGGTTTCATATTTTTTATATCAATTTACAGGTTTCAAATTTTTTTGTCAATAAACAAAGAAAAAATCAAGCAACTATCCGCTTAGTAGTAAACTTACTAGCAAAAAAAGACATAAGACGAAGAAAATATTTCTTAATTTATCGTTTACTGAATAAGACAGCATATTTTTTTGACAAATAAATTGAGCAAATAATTTGATATTACACGGCAAACAAATTTTGATCGTCGTTTCAAGCAAATATTTGCTTCGTATAATGCACACTATGAAGCTGCTCTACACTTCTACGACGTAAGTTTCGTGTTTTGATACGATATTTATTTTATTGCAATATTGTATGGAAAATTTTCCGAGGAGCACGGGAATCCCGGGATCCCGGGAATCATTATTCCTTTTCCCGGGATCCGGGAATCCCGGGAAAAGGCAATTCCCGGGAAAGAGCCGTCGATTAGAACATGGTTAATTTGGTTTGTTGTACGTTGGTCAGGTGATCTCCAGGTGGTTTCGTGGATGTATTTTTGGGGAAAGCAGGTTCTTCGGACTGCCAGTCTGCGGGAAGCTGCAAAGTGCTTATATATGTTATCTCTACCGACCTGAGCATTCATGTCCCCAATGACGATCTTGATGTCTCTACGCGAGCAGCTATCGTAGAGTTTCCCCAGCTGTGCGTAGAACGTTTCTTTCTCTATATCGGGACATCCTTCGAGAGGGCAGTAGGCATTGAGGATGGTGTAGTTGTAGAACCGGCCTTTTATTCTCAACAAACACAACGTGTCGCTGAACGCCTGCCACTTGATCGCACGACTCTGCATCCTGCCCAGCACTATAAACCCGGTACCCAGCTCATTGTTTGTGCCGCCGCTCTGGTAAAATTGTGCTCTGCGGCCACAAATTCAGCGTACCTTCTCTCCTTTTCGGTAAATCTCCTGGAGCGCAACGATGCCGAACTGGTGAAGTTCTAGCTGATCCAGCAGGATCCGGTCGGCATCCGAGGCGTTAAGCGAACTACTGTTACATGTACCGTGCTTCTAATCGTCGTCCTTATTTCATCACTAGTTCATTGCTGGTAATTCCGGTTCGTTTTCAATTCTTGATTGTTCGTAGTATGTTTATTTTAGCATGCTGCTTTACTAGGGCTGCGATACCTAGTACCGCGACAGGGCCGCCGTCTTGGGTGTAGAGGCGAGACACCGCATTTCATAGTTCACCGTCCACTTCGGATCAGTCGCTGTTCGACCCGCCCCCATCCTGGAAAACAGACGCTCAGACAAGCTGCTCTCCAAGGAGAACAACTACCGCTTCCCTGTCAGCATACGACCAAGTTCCCACCGGTTCCCCAATCTTCTCATGGTTGCTCGTATTCCAGTCTGTTCCACGTGGAGTTGAGAATATGGCATTATGCCTTGGACCACACTGGGACCTATTTTATGCCGACTAGCACGGGTGTACTGCTGGTACGCGCTGGGCAGTGCGTTTACCAAACCTAGTTCGCCTCAATATCGAAACAGTGTCAGCTGAAAGAGATGGTCAAAATATTCAATACATCTTCGGAGATTTATTCCCGGTTGAAGTGATTTTGTCTTCTATTACGACACTACTTAATGCGTTTTTAAATAGGCGCATTGTAACTCTTTTTCCTATTTTTTTTAAATGAAGTGTATGAAAACTAGCCCCCCCTAGAAATTTTCCTTAGTTGCGCCCATGGTTTTACGAAACAAAAGACAAGCCACAACATATTGAAAGCGAGTTTTGTAACATAAAAGGTCACTTTGCAAACGATTTGTAGATAAATAAAGTTTATTTGGAATGTTTTGTATATATATTTCAATAGTGTATTTATTTTTTTCGCCACCTACTCACACAAAAAATTTTCGGAATCACAGACACAGAAAAATTCCAGTTATTTCTCCGTTCCTCTCTGAAAGAGAGTGTCTGCTGATCGTAATGATGTAACATAACATCATATAACAACTAAAATCAGTGCCCAAAATATGGAAAATTAACCAAAACTGCAAGTGTATTTATTATTTTCTCCATGACTGTATACCCAAACAAAAAAAAGGTCCATATTGATCCCAAAAACCCTCATAGCAATGATTCAATTATTTTTTTTGTGTGACTAATAATCGGGGAGACATACCTTTCTTTTTGAGTAGCAAATCTATTTGATTTCTTGAAAAAAAAAACCCTCTAAGAACTTTTTCAACACGGTCCATATTATTTTTCTCTCTTATTTCGTTCAACTGTCCGCATGCCTTTCGAAGATCATCAATAATTTGCTTTGTCCTTCTGCTTTAGTTGTTTGTTTTTTTCTTATATCGTTTTGAGCAAAGCCACAAAATGTTGATTGTTTTTCACTACCTTTTTGAATAAAATTAGTTTGGTTATTTTACGAGATAATAACTTCATTTTTAAATTAAATTGGGAAATATGACAAGTTAGAAAAAATTTAAAGTCTATCCCAACATGGACAGCCGTAGAGTCATCCTCTAATCTAAAATGACTGAATAATTTGCTCAAGTGTTTTCTCGTAGTCAAACTTGAGGCCTTTGCCATGCTAAACTAGTGTTTGAAATCCCGGGAACGATTTCCCGGGAATTGCTTTTTCCATTACCAGCAATGAACTAGTGATGAAATAAGGACGACGATTAGAAGCACGGTACATGTAACAGTAGTTCGCTTAACGCCTCGGATGCCGACCGGATCCTGCTGGATCAGCTAGAACTTCACCAGTTCGGCATCGTTGCGCTCCAGGAGATTTACCGAAAAGGAGAGAAGGTACGCTGAATTTGTGGCCGCAGAGCACAATTTTACCAGAGCGGCGGCACAAACAATGAGCTGGGTACCGGCTTTATAGTGCTGGGCAGGATGCAGAGTCGTGCGATCAAGTGGCAGGCGTTCAGCGACACGTTGTGTTTGTTGAGAATAAAAGGCCGGTTCTACAACTACACCATCCTCAATGCCTACTGCCCTCTCGAAGGATGTCCCGATATAGAGAAAGAAACGTTCTACGCACAGCTGGGGAAACTCTACGATAGCTGCTCGCGTAGAGACATCAAGATCGTCATTGGGGACATGAACGCTCAGGTCGGTAGGGATAACATATATAAGCACTTTGCAGCTTCCCGCAGACTGGCAGTCCGAAGAACCTGCTTTCCCCAAAAATACATCCACGAAACCACCTGGAGATCACCTGACCAACGTACAACAAACCAAATTAACCATGTTCTAATCGACGGCTCTTTTTTCTCAGACATACAAACGTACGCACCAATTGTGGTGGAGGTATTGGCATGACCACTTCGATCGAGTCTAGTGCGACGTAGTAAAAAGTTGACGATGTAGCTGATACGACCGGTAGTTCTCTACGGAATCGGTGCATTAACGCTTCTGGCCTCAACGCTCTTGGAGTTTTCGAACAGAAGGTGCTGCGGACTATCTATTGTGGAGTACAGACAGACGACGGATAATGGCGACAGTGCATGAACCATGAGCTGCACGCGCTGCTTGGAGAGAACCCCGTTGCACAGCTAGCGAAAGTCAATAGGTTGTGGTGGGCCGGTCGCGTCGTAAGGATGCCGGACAATGATCATGTGAAATCACTTCTCTTCAGCAACCCTGTGGACTAGGGGGCGCAGCGTGCGCGATGGCTCGACCAGATCGAAAGAGACTTGCGGGTGATGAGACGTCTGAGGAACTGGCGAAACACAGCCCAAAACCGAGTAGCATGGCAACAACTCCTTGATACAGCACGAGCCACCACGGCACTCGTCTTATTAGTAAGGAAAGTAAGAGAGCTAGGTTTGAGAATCGATCCTGGGCACAGTACTAGTTCTCAGCCAATTTGTGTTGATTTTGATGCTCTGATAGGAAGTATGGGATGTATTTATATTACAATTATTCTCTGGGAAATTCTAGGGGGGGCTTAAAACTTGCTAGGGGGGGGCTGTAGCCCCCCTTAGCCCCCCCGTAGTTGCGCCCATGCGTAAAACCATATTCAATCTTCATGGTATGATTACAACATTCCAAATAAGCTTTATTTATCTACAAATCGTTAGCAAAGTGACCTTTTATAGAACAAACCATATTCAATCTTCGTGGTATGATTACCACCAGTTTTTTACGAGTAGAAGCTGGGCTTGCAATTCACGCTGCCTGTACGACGTTCCATAAGTCTGTTTAATTCTTTAGATGATGCTTTGCAACGTAGAAGTTAGCAATCTTCCATAGGTTTTTGATACGGATAAAGTTAGGAGACTATGCTGACCAATCCAACAATTTTATATTTTCCTCTGAAAACCATCTTTCAAGTTTTCAATGCTGTATGCTTAGGATCGTTACCCCCCAACGGAGAGGCATGTTTTCTTTGGCATACGGAAGCATCACGCTACGTAAAATATCTACATAGTCATTAGTATTCATAATCTATGTTATAAAATGAATGGGTTCCACACCAGCATAAAAAAACAGCACCACACCATTCTGTGGTCACTTCCAAATTTAAGTATTTTCTTGGTTAATTGTGCGTTTAAGGCAATATTTACTGGTCTTCCCACCAGCTGCTGACCGTTTGGACCAAAAAGGTTAAATTTCGGCTCATCCTACCAAGACACGATGTGCCATTTAGTTGCACCCTAGTCTAAGAACGCTTTAGAAAATTTAGTTCTTGCCAAAATGTGTTTGAAGTAGAGTTAAGTTTCCTGTGTACCTAGGTGGTCGATTTTGCTTCCGTATGCCGAAGAAAATATGCCACTTTGTTTGATCTTTAGGCAGTAAAACGATCCTAAACATACAGTATTGAAAACACGAAGATGGTTTTCAGAGGAGAATATAAAATTGTTGGATTGGCCAGCATAGTCTCCTAACTTTATCCGTATCAAAAACCTATGGAAGATTGCTAACTTCTACGTTGCAAAGCATGATGCTAAAGAATGAAACAGACTTATGGAACGTCGTACAGGCAGCGTGAATTGCAAGCCTAGCTTCTACTCGTAAAAAAACTGGTGGTAATCATACCACGAAGATTGAATATGGTTTTACAAAACAAAAGACAAGCCACAACATATTGAAAGCGAGTTTTGTTCTATAAAAGGTCACTTTGCTAACGATTTGTAGATAAATAAAGCTTATTTGGAATGTTTTGTATATATATTTCGATGGTGTATTTATTTTTTTCGCCACCTTAAAAAGCACTAACTCACGCAAAAAAATTTCGGAATCACCGACACAGAAAAATTCCAGTTATTCCTCCGTTCCTCTCTGAAACAGAGTGTCTGCAGATCGTAATGATGTAACATAACATCATATTATAACTAAAATCAGTGCCCAAAGTATGGAAAATTAACCAAAATTGCAAGTGTATTTATTATTTTCACCATGACTGTATTTTTTACTAAGCTTATTGCGAGCCGTTCTGCCGTTCATGACAATTCGGTTTCATAGCACAATCAACAAGCCAAAAAAAGCTGTGTTTCTTTTGTTTTCTTCGCAATACTCTGATCAGGTTCATATTTTAGTCCAACAAAATTTGTATAGCTACTATCATTTGATGCTGGAATATTATCTAGATGAAAGTCTTGGCGAACATTATCCGCATTAAAAGAAATTTAAATTTTACAGATATCATAGCAAACCTGCCTACGAACTACTGCGGAGTGAATACAATTATCCGTTGCCATCATTACGTAGTTTGCGTGAATGGGCTTCACATGTCAATATGCGAAATGGTGTGATCGACGATGTATTCACATTACTGAAGGTTGCTGGTACACACATGACAGATCGTGAAAAAATATGTGCTGTTGTGTATGATGAAATGTCTGTTCAATCTTCCATCGAGTACGACGAAAAGAACGATGCAATTAATGGCCCGCATTCTGAAATGCAAGTCGTTATTGTTAGAGGGTTTTTTCTCAGTGGAAACAGCCCATTTTTGTTGATTTCGACACCAAAATGACCAAGCAACTTTTGGACGATCTGATCACACGCCTCTATGACATAGGATTCTCTGTGATGGCCAATGTATATGATTGTGGATCAGGCAATCGTGGTGTATGGCGAGATCACGGAGTCAATTACGAGACTAACAAACTTCAATGAAGCATCCATGCACTGGAAAAGACATCTTCTTCTTTCCAGATGCCCCACACCTCTCGAAGCTTTTCCGAAACTGGTTTTTGGATACCGGATTCTTATACAAAGGTTAGTTTGTAATTATTGAAATTTTTTTTAATGTTTGAATTTGATTTTTCTTCCACGTAAATTGTAAACTTACTTTACTTTACTTTTTTGGCTAACGGACCGTTCACCGGTCTAGGGTCGAACGAATTAGAGATGTCCAGCTTCTTCTGTCTTAGGCTGCCGTTCTCCAGTCTCCCCGTACACCAGCAGATCGTGCACCTTCTTCCACCGCGCACATCCACCGCGTGCGAGGCCTACCACGGAGTCGACGGCTTCTTACTGAAGATAGTTTTGGCGGCTCTCTCGTCAGGCATCCTGGCTACGTGTCCAGCCCACTGAAGCCTGCCCCGCTGTATTACCTTCACTATATCAGCATGTTTGTATACCTGGTACAACTCGTGATTCATGCGTCTGCGCCACACTCCACCTTCCAATTTACCGCCAAGTATCGATCGCAGAACTTTACGCTCAAAAACTCCGAGCACTCATCGATCAGCTTCCTTCAGCATCCATGCTTCATGTCCGTAAAGGGCCACCGGGAGTATCAGCGTCTTATACAGCGCTAGTTTTGTGCGAGTTTGCAAACTACGGGACCTTAGCTGGTTACGTAGTCCGTAGAAAGCCCTGTTCGCAGCTGCAACTCGTCGTTTCACTTCACGGCTCATATCGTTGTCACATGTCACAAGCGTACCAAGATAAACGAATTCGTCAACCACTTCAAATCGTACCCCATCTATCTCCACCTCAGCACCAACACCACGGGGACTCCCACGCTCTCTGCCAGCTACCATGTACTTCGTTTTGGCAGAGTTAATGACAAGTCCCAATCTCGCTGCTTCTCTCTTAAAAGGTACGAAAGCCTTCTTCACGGCCTTACGGTTGATACCGATTATATCGACGTCGTCCGCAAAACCAAGAAGCATGTGAGATTTCGTGATGATCGTACCGTTTCTTTCGACGTTTGCTCTTCGTACTGCACCCTCAAGAGCGATGTTAAACAGTAGGTTTGAGAGCGCATCCCCCTGCTTCAGTCCATCCAACGTTACGAACGCGGCTGATGTCTCGCCAGCTATCCGCACGCACGATTTGGATCCCTCCAGTGTCATACGACTCAGCTTTATTAGTTTCGTAGGGAAACCGTGTTCCAGCATGATCTACCACAGCTCATTCCTTTTCACTGAGTCGTATGCCGCCCTGAAGTCCACAAACAGATGGTGAGTCGATAAGTTGTACTCCCGGAACTTATCGAGGATCTGTCGCAGGGGGAAAATTTGATCCGTCGTGGAACGCCCTTGTCGAAAACCAGCCTTGTATTCGCCAACAAAGGAATTAACGGATTCCCAATCTGAAGAACAGGATAAGGGAGAGCACTTTATATGCGGAGTTGAGCAACGTTAGCCCTCGATAGTTGCCACAATCCAATCGATGGCCCTTCTTATGGATAGGGCATATGATGCCTTCCAACCAGTCGTTCGGCATTTTTTCGTCCGCCCAGCTGTCCTCTGCGCTGGCGAGTACCTGCTCCTCGTACTCGCGCTCCTTCCGACGGTGAGTTCTATTTTCGGCAGCTCTTGCCACCTGTACCTCTCTCTGTTCTGACGCGTAGCCGCAGTGAGCATGCGGCTCCTGGCACGGTTCTTCTTATCTGTCACTCTCTGGCACTCAGCATCGAACCAGCCTTTAGGCTGTCTTCCACGCGTCGTACCTACCACCTCTCTCGCAGTCATTTCGATGGCGCCGTAAATACTGCTCCACAGCCCATTTATGTCTTCTACTCCTTCCTCCTGCTGTTCTGCGATCCGTTGATCCAACTCTTTGGCGTATTCTGCTGCCACGCCATCAGCTTTCAACCGCTGAATGTTGAAACGCGTCGTCCTCTCTGTACGAGATTTCAGCACGTTCGACAACCGTGCGCGGATCTTACAAACGACGAGATAATGGTCAGAGTCAATGTTTGGTCCCCGAAAAGACTTAACATCAGTAACATCCGAAAAGTGCCGACCGTCAATCAGTACGTGATCGATCTGGGAGCAGGCTTCTCCATTTGGATGCCTCCAGGTGTGTTTCCGAATATTCAAACGTGGAAAATAGGAGCTACATATGGCCATTCCTCTGGCCGCGGCAAAGTTTATCAGCCTCAGGCCGTTTTCATTGGATGACGAGTGGAGGCTATGCCTTCCAATGACCGGACGGAAGAATACCTCCCTCCCAACCTGTGCGTTTGCGTCTCCGATGACGACTTTTACGTCGTGTTTTGGGCACTCGTCATAGATTCGCTCAAGCTTGTCATAGAACTCATCTTTGACTTCATCGGATTTGTCGTTAGTCGGTGCGTAGGTGTTGATTAAACTGTAGTTGAAGAATTTGCCCTTAATCCTCAACACGCATATACGGTCATCTACGGGCCTCCACCGGATGACTCTTGTTTTCTGATTTCCCAGCACTACGAAACCGACGCTCCGTTCCGCTGCTTTGCCGCCACTGTAGTAGATGTGATACTTGAAAGAAGTGCGTGCAATAAAGTCTACTGCACGGAATTCCCTTTCTCCGGAATTTGGCCACCGAACCTCCTGAATCACTGCGATTTCGACTCCCTGCCGCTGTAGTTCTCGAGCAAGCAAGCCAGCCCGCGCCGGTTCATTGAGAGATCGGACGTTCCAAGTGCCCAATTTCCAATCGTTTACCTTAATCTTTTTCCGTGTTCGTAGCCTAGGTCTTTGCCGATTGATCCGTTCCATATTTCTAAATTCGTTCTTCGTGGTTGATGAAAGGTTTCGGTATGCTACCTTACCAGGGTCGCGATACCTACATCCTGCTGATGGGGCTGCCATCTTAGGTGTAGCTGGCGGGATACAGAATTCCATAATTCAGCCACCCGCTCCGGGTCAGGCGCTGTTGTACGCCGCCCCTATGGGGATACAGCCGCGTACGACCCCCTTCCCAGTCAGCATACGACCATAGTTTCCACCGGGGTTGGTTACCCGATCTCCGCTAAGGTTACTCGTATTCCGGTCGGCACCACGTGGAGGTTGGGATAGGAGTTGCTGGACAGAGGTGAATGGCCACTCTAGGGTCAAAAGTTACACGTGTCCAGCCATTTGCCAACCAATTGAATTGTAAAATCAATCAAAAAAAAATTTATCGCAATTTTAAATGTCCTACTATTTCTGAACTGATTTCTGAATCTCATCTCTCAGATGGTCTCGCGGTACGATGCTGGCCTAACAAGCCAGTCGTCGTAGGTTCGAGTCTTGTCTCGGGAGAGACTGTTAGTGTCAGTAGGATCGTAGCGCTAGCCCCGCAATTGTCCTGTACACTAAATAGTCGGCTGCGAAGTCTGTGTATAAATAAACAGAAGGCCAAGTTCCGAATCGGAATGTTGCACCAAGGCTTTGCTTTGCTTTACTATTTCTGAACCGACAGTCGAACTGATTTTCTTGTTTTCCTTTTTTGCAGGTAGATTAGTCACAAAAAAGTTTTTGGAGCTCTTAGTGAATAAAGCGACAATAGAGAAAAAAAATCTGACGGATATTGGTCTAGACGCTTCTGTCGAATCAAATTCGTTGTTCAAGCTGGCTTCCAAGCATTTGACATGTCGTGGACCTGAGCGTTAAAACGTGAGATTAGCTGCTGAGTTGATCAGTAACACCACGGCTGTGAATTTGAAAAGACACTACGGACAATATGAAGAAGCCTGCTTGCTGGTTAAAATCGTTCAATATGTGAACGATTTGTTTGACACGATGAATTCATATTTACTAAACCAGAATATTCTCTCGAAAAAATTTTATGGAGTGGAACTCGCAAAAACAAAATCAGATTCTTGACCAAATGGAAACTATGATCACAGAGATTCGAGTGCTTACAGCACATTGTCTGCCAGCTCTAACCGGACACAAGGTTTACATTTTATTATTAGCTACGATTCTTTTTACCTTTGTTATACTAAACAAAGGTTATAAAATCGGTCGAAAAACGCAAAATAGATCCAAGATCCGGAGGGCCGAATCGTATATATCATTCGACTCAGCTCGACGAACTGAGCAATGTCTGTTCGTGTGTATGTGTGTGTATGTGTGTGTGTGTTTGTGTGTGTGTGTGTATGTATGTTGTCTGTATGTATGTGCCGCAAAATACTAACGCATATTTCTTATAGAACGCAATATCCGATTTTGATGATTTTATATGCAAATGAAAGCTACTGTGCTCCCCCAGAATGCTACCGAATGGATTTTTGATTATTGGCTTAGATTTTGAGATATTGATCATAGAGTTTTTTTTCACATAGGGTATTTAACTTTAAACACAAAATGAATCTGTTGAAGGCCAAGTGTCGTATACCAATCGACTCAGTTCGTCTAAATGAACATTGTCTATATACATGTGTATGTGTGTATGTACTTTAGCATTAGTAAATATTTTGTTTATATGTGTCGTATATCAAAATCGAATAAAAAAATAAATCCCACCTTTCACAGAATGTATTATTCGATTTAAGTGTTTACAAGTGCAAATGGAAGCTCCAAACCCTTTTGAAAATCATACTGAGCGAGTTTTTTATTGGTTGCTTTGGAACAAATTGGATTTAAAAACAAACAAAATGTTAAAAAAAGGACTATCCATGAACTAAAACAAAAATTTCCACAGTTTCTAGACAGAGTTTTAACATCCTTTACTAAGACGAGATTAAATATTCGCGTAAAGCATTTGAAGAAGCAATTGCAAGAGAAAAAAATGGAGAAAGCAAGGATGCGAGTTCGAAAGCAAAGAAAAAGAGAAACTTTAACAAGCTCTAGTCAGACGCCTAATGATAAGATCGACGAGAGGAGTGCAATTATCAGGAAGAATTCTCGAAAAATCAAACATTTTATCATTTAATTGAAATAGTTGCCTATATGAACATTAAAACAGTTGCATTAAACTGCATAGAAATATTTTTTTATTTCACCTTCATTGTTTACTATATAAAGCACACCGTCTCATCTACGAAAAGGTTTTCCCTGTCGAATTACCAAGGTTATGCTGCCTTTATACGGAATTCTGGTTTACCCTTCCTCGCGGTAGCAACGAGCATGTCAGCGATCTTTCCGTTGCTGATCATCATTAATTCCTTGTTTTTCCTGAATATTGTCATTTTGTTGACTTTGTTTCCTTTATTGATAACGACGGTTTTCATATCTTCCATTGTGTTTGCCAAATGTTAATGAACTTAATATTCGACAGATGTTGATGTACTTAATATTTTTTCCGTTTTTGGTTCCAATAACGTCGTACGTATGGTGCTAGCTAGAGAGAGTATACACACTATAAAAAGTATCTATAAGAGAAAGAAAAGCACTAATGTTAAATAACGAAAATTGTTACAAACAATGCCTGTTTTGCAAAAAAAATTCAGTAATAACTCCAGGAATGTTGCGAACACTGCACCCGTTTCCTAATCTCTTCAAATAGTGACGTCACCGGTAACAATATCATTATCAACATGATTGTTTACATTCGAAGCATTTACTAATACTACAAAAATACACTCTCCTCATCACCTCTCTTTTATTCTCATTGCGTTGAGATCAAAAAGACTTTTTTTACATCAAATGTAGAAAATGTCAACCTCTTGTTGGAATTGTTGGATGTCTGATTTGTTTCTTATTTCCATGTACAATTTCATGTCATCGGCATATATCAATACTTTGAGATGATTCAACACAAGTGTAACGTCATTAACAAATAAAATGAAGAGCAAAGGGCCTAAATGGGAGCCTTGTGGAACTCCAGATGTCACTTTTACTGGTACAGAAACGTGTTCCTTAAACCTGACCGTTTGTGTCCTATTTGTCAGATAAGATTCAATCCATCTAAGTAGGTCTGACTCAAATCCCAGTTTTTTTTTTCAATTTGAACTAGCATGGAAATATCTACTCTGTCAAAAGCTTTACAAAAATCCGTGTATAGAGTTTCCACGAAGTTGCTTCTGTCCATAGACGCAAGAGAGAAACCAACAAATTCAAGTAAGTTGGTAGCCGTTGACCTTCCTTCGTAAAAACTACATTGGTTACACGTTTTGCGATTCTTTACCTGATTAAATATTTTTTGGTTTACAACAGCTTCAAAAAGTTCGGGAATACATGATATTATTGCAATGCCACAATAATTTTTGATGTCAGATCTCTTACCTGACTTGAAAATCGGTATAAGAAAAGATTATTTCCAGACTAATGGAAATTGTCCGGACGTAGGGGATAAGTTGAAAAGCCAAAACAAGGGTTTTACGAAAGCAGGAGCAAGATTTTGTTAGAGTGAACAACCACTCGCTACTTTGTGTGTCATCATTTGCAGACGTTACATAATATCATATATACTTATCTTATTATATATTACTCTGGTTCACTAGAATTGTCATTCTAAACTTAAACTTTGAACAATAAACTACGTTTATTGTAATCGGTCTTGCAATTCCATATTGATGCGCTTCACAATCCTATAGCCCGTTTTCAGATTTTTCATAAAAGAGGGTGGAATTCCATCTCGTCCTGGACCTTTTGAAGCATCCAGTTCTTTTAGTGTTGCGAGGATTTCTTGAACAGTTATTTGTTTAACAAATACGTTATTCATTCGTTCATGCAAGTGCGAAAAGTCCCTGACTTCGTCGCTATTTTTATAAACGTTTTGAAGAAAAAAACTCGCAAACCTGTTGCAGATTTGCTTTGAGTCAATACTGGCAAATTCTTATTGCATGCGAGATGGGAAGTTATTAGACTGCATTCATATCACATATGTTCAAATATCTGTCTAAATTTCCTTGGTATTTAAGTTTTTTGTAAGTTTTATGAGCTTTTTGTTTCCTATTCATTAAATTTTTAATTTCTCTTTTCTTTTAATTTCTCTGGTAAACCAAATGGGATCTTTTGAGCTAGCCATTTTTTTTTTAATTGGTACAGTTTAGTCTAAAACACCGTACAGTGATGATAAAAAATTATCAACCGCTTTGTTAATATCTGTTTCATTTTTTGGAAGTGACTGCCAGTCGATGTCAGTTAGTTTACGATTGATTAGTTCAAAATTTGCTTTAGTGATGTCATATATATATTCAGGCTCATGATCAGAGGGTCGTGATCTCTCGGTATCAATCATTAGCGAGTACTCAATTGCAGAATGAAATTTTTCATTTTTTCATAGGGGATATTCTGCTTTGTCAACACTAAAATCTCCCGTGCAATTGGTGAATAAAAAGTCTAAAAAACAGTTTTGCTCATTTCGGATTGGGTTAACCTGATGTAATCCAAGTTGAATAAATCCGTCAAAAATAAATTGCAGAGTTTCGTTTTCTCCTACTACAGGAAGTAAAAGCGATTCATTATCATCATTTCATCATTCGCAAATTGTTAGGGCAAAGTGAGCAAAAAGCTACTTAATACATTTTTACTAGATAGAGTAAGAATAATACCCTATAAAAATAAGAGTTGCTACATTGGAAACTAAAGAAAAAGGTTATTTGAATATTTATAAATAATTTCCTAAGGCGTCATCCATTAATTATGTAAGGACTTTTTTCGAAATTTTCGACAGTTTTTTTTTAAATTTTTCAATCTTACGTAAGATTCTTTTGAATCCCCCTCTCCCCCTAAACCCTTACATAATTTGTGGATGACCCCTAAACCACTAAAATATATTATGCTGGTCGCGGTACGGGGTAAATTGGGCATACCTATGGGGCATAATGGGCATGTTCATATTTTTCGATTTCAAGCAAACATTAAACAATGTATCAATGTATCGTACAATCGTAGGTACCGAAACAAAGTTTTCCTTTCATGTTTCACTATTTATACTCCAAAACAGCATAATTTTTTAGCCTTTTTCAATTTGAAAATGAAAGAATTTGACCGCATATAAAAATAAGGTTTTGGTCCATAAAACACTACTATGCGGTTGAAGAAATAATAAAACATGACAAAATTTAACTTTAGGTAACTTTATTTTAATGATGGTCAACAAATATGACATCATTGCATGCATCCTAGGCACACATCTCTTTCGCAAGAATGGAACCACACGTTACAGATTGAACACATGTTCCATCCTTCGCCATCATGAGAGGAACTGAAGCAACAACCGCTATATCGCATAGTGAATCCTTTTTTAATTCGTTTCCGGTTTTATTTTGATGCTTGGCTTTTGGTGGGTTTTCGTTATTTGTTGTTTGTAGGTTATGTTTTTGTGCATAGGTATGGCAATTTTGCCCCTACCTGCAGTGCCCAATCTACCCCATGAGAAACACGTATGTAAAAGAGCTGTTTGTAGATGATGTTTCATTTGAAAACACTGCATTATTTATTGAAACTGTTTGAATATCAATAACGATTACCGAAAAAACTTTCGATCCTGAAACGAGATATACGCATGCAAACACCCTTATTTTTCGCGCTTGTGAGCTTTGATATTATACGCGAGACGTGCATGAATGATACAATTGTTTATTGTTTAAAATTGAATTTGTTTTCTCCAGTTGTTTTGAATAAAGTTACATCTTCAGATTAATGTTAATGATTCAAATTTATATCAGTTCCAAATTTACTGCCAGAAACCTAGAAACACCATTTGCCCATTCTGCCCCGTATGGCGATCTTGCCCCTTGTTCCCCTATGCATTAAGAGCCGAACTATCTCAAAAGTTTGAAGAGGCGAAAGATCTATTTCGATTGGTTCTTAAATGAAACGGAAGTAAATTATTCAACTTTTGAAAAAGAAGCTCTTACATTAGTGTGGGCTGTACAACACTACAACACTTTATGGGAAAAAGTTTACTTTCATGACTAAAGCCTTTAGAGTCACTAGAACAAGACAGAAAAACGAGAAAGTACAACGAAGGAGTCTAGAATTAAAGAATTTTGATTTTAAAGTTGTCTGTACAGAAGATAAGAGCCAACATGTTGAAGATGCATTGTCACGAAATGTCGAGGTACACTCGAACATCCCTCCATCTCAAACTCAGCAAAATTTCGATTTATCGAACTCAAAAGTGAATCTTGATCTCAGAGAACTTCTGACTGACAAAATAATATGAACAATAGTAGAGGGTGCAATAACAACGAATAGTTACAAACAAATGAATTAACCCTGAATCCTCTTAATTTTTTTCTCCATGAGACCTCTCAATTATTTTTGAATTAATTTTTAAAATTGATCGTTACTCATCTGAAGTACAATTAAAACCCTTTCCCAACTATGTCAGAACGACAATAACCAATCCTACTGCCATCGAGGATCGGAAGGAAAGACGACGACGTTAAAGTAAAATTTTATTAATAACTATCTGCTTATCATAATGATGGGTGTAGGAAGATAAAAGGAAAGAGGGTGGCACTGCTTGGCCTTATATAGGTACAGAACCGGAAGACTACTAGCCTTTAATTAATTAAAGGCTGTCGATTCACTGTTATCTAGAGGATGGATTCTGTTACGACTGTGATACTAGTACAATACTGTTATATAAGGACATATCACTTCTCCCGGACTTAAATAAGACTTTAGATTACAATCAAATCTTACATACTAATAACATATGAATATGAGAATATCTTCAATTAGTTTTTGATAGCTCGAATTCAATGCACTACTGCTTCTTATTTTTTATTCTTTTGGAACGACGAAGTCTTGGTGATGTTGACTCGCTACGATGTCTCTTTTTTGTTGTGTTTTTCTTTTCCGAGTTCTTCTTGGCAGAACGAACTGGTTGAGTGCCAGGCGGAGAAGAAAATTCACCTTCCTTTACTGGAGACTGAGACGGGGATGATGGAGACTAGCATCTTGGCTTGGGACAAATTTGAAATAATCCAGCGGATGCACTTGCGGATCGACTTAGAAGAACTAGGACACGATGTTCTTAGAAAGAAAACAAATCACGTGTTTATTCATTACAGGTTTATTTGGAAAGAAAGAGGAAATAGCCAAACGGAAACTGCCTAATGACAGTTGCATGAGTGGTACTTTAGATGGGGGCAAAACAGTGATGTAGATAAAGCAGAGTTTGCGTCAAGGTTAATATACTTATCACGCCCGCTCAAACGCTGCAATCTGCTAGCCCAAGGCACTCCCGAAACTTCCTGAATGCTGGTGCTGGAAGGCTCTTGGTGAGAAAGTCTGCCTGTTGCATCGACGTTGGGACATAGTCGACCGAATCAGATTAGCATCCAAAAGCTCCCGAACGAAGAAGTGCTTAACATCCAGATGCTTCAGACGTCCGGAATCCATCGGGTTCGATGCGATCTTAATTGTTGACTGGTTGTCCTCATGGTAGGTGATCGGACCCACTGGCTTGAATCCGAGATCTTGAAGCATTCTGACCCTCCACTGGCCGTGACAAGTTGCTGCACAAAGCGCGATTAGCTCGGCCTCTGTGGACGAGAGAGACACTGTAGCTTGTTTCTTCGTACTCCAGCTGACCGTTGCTCCGAAGACCTTGAACACAGCACCAGACACAGACCGGCGATCGACGATGTCATTCGCTCAGTCGGCATCCGCAAACGCCTCCAACAGCGGTTCTACTCCGCTGACCTGGTAGACCAGTCCCAGATCAAGAGTCTCTTTGATGTAGCGGAGGACTCGCTGAAGTTGTACCCAATGTTCCTCGTTAGGGCACGCTTGAAGCTGACTATATGAGTTAGCTGCAACCGCCAGGTCTGGCCGAGACGTCAATGCGACATACCTGACGCAGCCAACCAGCTCGCGGTACGGTTTCTCGGTTCTCTTCGACTCTACCCCCTTCGGTAGCTTCAGCCGGTGTTCCATCGGGGCTGCGATTGGCCTACAGTCCTGCATCTGGAACCGATCGAGCAGGTTCTCCAAGTAGCGGCGATGACTAATACGTGTCACCTTCATTTGCCGATCCCGATCGATCCGCATACCGAGGAAATTTTTAACTTCGCCAACGTCTGTCATTTCGAACTCGGCTGAAAAACAGCCCTTCATTGTACCGACCAACTCCTCCGACGCACTAGCAATGAGTACGTCATCGACGTAGATGACTAGGACGACTTGCTTCCGTCCTGATTCACGGTGGTACAAACAGAGGTCGTTCCGACGCCTTACGAAACCCAACCGTACGACGAACTTGTGGAAACGGTCATTCCACAACCTTGCCGCCTGCTTAAACCCGTAAAGGGACTTATTCAACCGGCATACGGGGCCATTCGGTGGTGCCCGTGGCTCTGTGGTTAGCGATGTCGGTCGGCTAGCTCTTCCACACGGTTGTGATATCGGGTTCGATTCCCGATCGAGACGAGGATCTTTTCGAGCTGGAAATTTTCTCGACTCAGCGCTGGGGCACGGTGTATCGTTGTACTTATCTTACACATACAAAATGTGCCAAGAACAATATCGATAACGAATTCTCTCAACTAATCTAGTTGATCGAGACCGCTATTAGCCCCAAGGCTAAGCGTGCGATATTGTTTTACGAGGCCATTCGCCTCGCTGAACTCCTCCAGCTGGCGCATATAGATTTCCTCGGAAAGATTGCCATTGAGGAAGGCCGTCTTGACGTCCATTCGATGGACGGCCCATCCTTCATAGTTCGCCAGGGCCAGGACCGTACGCAACGTGTCCATTCGAGCAACGGGAGAGTAAGTTCACTGTAGTCGAACCCGTGCTTTTGGCTTAAACCCCTGGTGACTAATCTTGCCTTATACCGGTGTTTCGTTCTCATCAGTTTGCTTTATTTTAAAAACCCATTTACACGAAACAGCAGTTCGGCCTCTCGGCAGTTTCACTTGGGTCCATGTTCCATTTTTCACCAATGAGTTCATCTCTTCTTGCATGGCCTGCTTCCACAGCAGCCAGTTTTCTCTCTTCCGCAGCTCCGCTACAGTTCCGGTAGATTCTCAACGTATGATACTGCGTTTAACGCGAAACCGGCGTAGTCCACTTCATAATCGGTTTCAACTCGGTTGCCCGTCGGGTCGCCCCTCGGGTTGCCCATCCGGGCCACTGTCATTTTCATTGTCCAGAAAAATGTCTGGTTCCTCAGGACAACTCGAAAAATCTTCGCCTTTATCGCCCGATTCACCAACCGATTCGATTGACTCACCCACGATCACATCCTGATCTTCACTATTGTTAATTTTTAGTTAATAACTGATGCGAATCACTAGAGCATTCTTCGGTTCATTGTTCGATTTCTTCACATTCACCTCGGCGAATGTTTGCTGTACCAGGATATCAATATTGCGGGCCACCACGATCAATTTTTCTTTGGAATTCCACACTAAATACCCGTTGGCTGCGTACCCGACAAAAAGGCCCTTTCATGCCTTCGCGTCTAACTTCTTACGGCGTTCCTGCGAAACGGAACGTATAGCACATTCGTAAAAACACACGGAATGAACTTACCATTTACGACGGATTGCAGTCTCACCGTACCGGAGTGATGAGCCATGATTGACTAGCCATCCTTCACCATTGCGATTTCAACCGGTTTCTTCAGAGGTATCAACTCTTCGAGCAGTTTCTTGTCCTTGACCAAATGGTCCGTGCACCCAGAGTCTACGAACCACTGGATCGGCACCCGATCTGAGCAGTCATCTTAATCGTTTTTCGTCATGGTAACAAATACAACCGAATTACTGTCCGTCAAATAAGCACTCGATTGTTGTTTACGCGTTGCACTTTTCTTTTTATTCTTCGGGCACTCCGATAGCTTGTGCCCTTCTTCGTGACATCCATAACAACGAAAAGGCCTTTTCTTATGGTAACTTTTTTTTCGAGCCTGAAAAAGCCGTCACCTCTGCTTTTGATGTGAACAATTCGACACCTGCACTTGCACCACGCTGCTTGATTTCTTCATCTAAGAGTCGGCACTTCACAAATTCCAGAGATAAATTATCTTCTGGCATTGTCTCCAGAGCGGTGACGACGGTAGAATAAGCACAAATATAAAAAATGTTTGACCTTCGAAGTTAAATAAATCTAAATGCAACCGTTCAAACGCATGACAAGTTGCAGGCCAACGTGATTCTATTATCTCTTTTGGAACTCTCTGTGTTTTCTGGCAAACAACACAAGATTTCGCAAATCCTAAAACGTCTTTGTCGAGACCTTTCCACCAAAAATAACTTTTACCGATCATTTTCATACGAACGACACCATCGTGGTGTTCGTGTAGCTTCTCGAGCACCTGACGATGGACTGACTTTGGTACAACGACACGATCATCGAAATATAAACAGCCGTCTTCTATTTCGAGATTCGGGCTGATTTTCTCGAATGATTTTAGCGAATCTTCAACGTCACGCGGCCATCCATATTTAACGAATTTCATAACCTTACTTAATATGGAATCAACACTTAATATGGAATCAACACGTGTACCGTACGGACTAGCATCGGTTGTAAGAATCAACGATTTTTTTTCGGATCGAAAGGCTCTAACAAATCGTTACTTTTTTTACGCGGCTTTTTTTACGTGGATTCCGGAAATTTCGCCGTTTTTTTTACGCTGTACTATACGTACTACATTCTTCTCAATAGCAATGAGTGATAAAATTCTCACGATCGAAGCGTGTTCGATTTAAACCAAAAACATTCACACGATCTTCATCTAGACCACATCACCAGCTATGTCATTTTTTCAAGAACAATAATATATTCCATTGTGAGCAACACTTATGTGATGCTTCACTTCAAGCAATTTCCCAAAGCTATACATATTATTTATAATTTAATTTACATGCACCATAACATTTCATTACTTGAACCAATTCTCAACCCATATCGAATTTCAACAAAATCACTCATACAGAACCTAGTTTCTGTCTTTCTTCGTTTCTTCATTTCAACAGCTGATGACAAACATACTACATATAGCTTACCATATGGTTTACTTTTCTCACGACCATGACTAACACCCCATGCGACATTCTAACTTTCATGCAACTTTCTAACACTCTCGTGTGAGACCACTTTACTTTCTATGTGTAAAGCGCATCGGAAGCGTACACCATACAACAACATATTATAATTGAATAGTCAAACGCGACCCCGCCCATCGAACCATCGATAACTATATACCATCATATACTTGTAACAGATTTAGAATTGGGAAGTGACTTTGGATTAAGATCAGTTTAATAAATGCCTTCTCGGTTCATGGTTCAACTAACGAACAAGTGAGTTTTAATTTGTGAATAGTATCACGACCAATATATTACAACGCGAATTCCGGAATTTACACGGTTTTTAACGCGGATTCCGGATTTACGCGATTTTTTTACGCGGCTTCCGGAGTTTACGCAGTTTTTTTTTCACGCGTATTCCGGAATTTTTCGGATTCAATCCAATAAATGTATATTCACTCTTTAGGTTCTAAAATATTGATGTTGCAATCTATATATATGAAAATGCAGTCCGGTCTGTCTGATCCATATAGGCTCGAAAACTACCGAACCGATCGACGTGAAAAATTGTATGTAGGGGTTTTTGGTGCCGATAAAGGTTCCTATGCTAGTTTGAGACCCCTCCCTCTTCTGGAAGGGAGGGGTCCCGTACAAATGAAACATAAATTTCTGCACAACTCAAAAACAAACCAAGCAAATGAAACCAAATTTGGCATGTGGATGTTTTAAGAGGTAACAAATATGTCCATAATAGTTGAACGCCCCTCCATTTGCCGGAAAGGAGGGGTGCCATACAAATGAAACACAAATTTCTGCACATCTCGAGAACTAATTGAATGAAACCAAATTTGGCAGGTAAATGTTTTTAGTGGTAAAAAATATGTCCAAAATGTTTTGACACCCCTCCTTCTTTTGGAAGGGAGGGGTGCCATACAAATGAAATTCCTGCACATCTCAAGAACTAACCGAGTAAATGGAGCCAAATTTAGCATGTGAATGTTTTTAGGGGTAACAAATATGTCCATAATGGTTCGATACCCCTCCCTTTTCTGGAAGGGAGGGGTTCCATACAAATGAAACACAAATTTCTGCACATCTCGAGAGCTAACCAACTAAATGGAACCAAATTTGGCAGGTGAATGTTTATAGAGGTAAAAAATATGTTCCATAATCGACCTCAGGCAACATTTTGGAATGTAAGATGGCAATTTCCGGTTTCTGGAAAACAGCCAAAAATGGCCGTTATCCACCCAATATAACAATATGCTGATCTAAAATGATACACAGGAGCTGAAATCGACCACAGATACCATTTTGAATTCTAAGATGGCGACTTCCGGTATTGGGTGTCATTCGATAATTTTTGGCTGTTTCTCAGGAACATGTGCTCCCAGAAGAGGCAGGGTTTCGAACCATTATAGACATATTTGTTACCTCTAAAAACATTCAACTAGAATGACGCTCAGAGGCCAGAAATTATCTTAATTACCATTTTGAAATCCAAGATGACGACTGTGAAAAACAGTCTAAAATAACCAAATACCATCCAATATGAGTATCTCTTGAACCAGAATGATGCAATGAGCTAACAATTGACCACAGGAACCATTTTGAATTGCTAAATGGCAACTTATAGGCAACAGTCGGAAATGACCGAATAATACTCAATATGGATATTTCCGTAATCGAGATTATGCATAGAAACCAAACATTGACTCTGGACACCATTTTGAATTTAAAAACGACCACTTTTAGTTTGTGGAAAACAAACAAAATAACTAAATACCTCGCAATATGGGTATTTCCAGTGTCAGATTGATGCCAGAAAGTCTGCTGAAAATGACCGAATACCACTCAATATGAATGTGTTCAGAATTAAGACGATGTACAGAAGCCAAAAGTCGAGGATGTTGTCATTTCGATAAAACCAATCATTTCAAACGATTTGTTATTTGACTTTGATCATATCTTATGGCCGATTCGTCGTGCATTTGCAGACTTTGAACACATCGCAAGTAATCAATGAATTTGGAACGTTCAAATAGTACGATACCACATTTGAATTATGTTGAGGCCACATACACTACCCGTCATAAGTTTGGAATCGCTTTACTGAGTATTGCAACACCCAGTTTGAATATTGCAACACCCCGAAAAGTTAAGCATCACTTAAAACGGGCAGATTTATGTAACTCTATCTTTCGATTCTGGAAACCTAGATAGTTGTGGTCTTAAGCAAAGTTGCTCAGAAGGTCAAGGGCTTGTATTTGGCACCCAATATATTGCGGAATTCAGCCGCAACGCCGCGCTAGTGTGCATGTAGTTTCGAGTGTTTTGAACGTTATTTAGCTCAATAATCCCGTCATTAAAAGAGTGGCGATTTTCAGCAAAGTTACTCAGGAGGTCAAGGGCTTGTAATTACCGGACAGTATAGTGCGTAATGCAGCCGCAACGCAGCGCTAGTGTGCATTTAGTTTTGAGCGTTTCGAATTCAGTTTAGCTCAACAATCCCATCACTTATGTTGAGATGGCAACCACTGCATCTAAGTTGCCCCTGTTGTTATTGACTCTACTGTGCCCCCATTCTGATTTCCCCCACTGTAATGTTTTATTTGGCGCTAATCGCCATCTTGTGTTTTTGCTTATAAAAGAGAATAAACATACTTTTATCGTTCTTAGTTAAATCGCGTGTTACATCGTATAATTCCTCCTGGACTATTCGAAAACCACTTTAGGTTATGGGCCCAGTTCGCATTGAAGTGTCGGAAATCGAATAGAGTGTCGCGATGGTGGAGTAAGTGCAAAACGATCGATATCATGTGGCGTTGTTCGTCGGGAGCAATTATTCTGCTTGGAAGTTTCGTATGACGGTGCTCCTGGAAGAGCACGACTTACTCAGCTGCATCGAACGGGAGGCAGTCGACATTGCTGAGGTCCGTGAACAAATCGATGATAATGCGCAAGTGAAGAAGCAGAAAGAAGTCGCTCGTGAAAAACGGGTCAAGCAGGAGAGGAAGTGCAAATCCCTCCTCATATCAAGAATCCTTGATTACCAGCTGGAGTATGTTCAGGAAAAGGGTACTCCGAAGCAAGTTTGGGACGCGTTGAAAAGAGTGTTTGCTAGAAAAAGTATTGCTAGTCGTATGAATATTCTGCGGTAAATTATTAATTGGATAGAGGGCAGCTTCAAGAACACTTTTTACGGTTCGATAGACTTGTGCGGGAATATCGCGGTACCGGTGCGGAAATGGACAATCTTGACGCAGTGTGTCATTTGTTGTTGACATTTGAAAACACGTTTACAACGGTTGTGACTGCTCTTGAAACGATGCCAGAAGAGAATCCGACGATGGAATTCGTCAAGTGCCGGCTGTTGGACGAGGAGACGAAACAGATGGGAGCAGATTTCAAATCGTTGACCATGAAAAGAGACAACGCAGCTTTTTCCGGGTCAGAATTTGGTGGAAAGCAGGTAAAGAAATTCAAGTGCTTTCACTGTAAAAAGGAAGGCCATAAGTTTGCCGAGTGTCCGGAAGAGAAGAAAAAGAACTTCGGTCATGTACGGCAGAAAACAAATGCGAATGTCGCGGAAACTTCAAATCTGAACGGTGTCAGTTTCGTTGACGTTAGTGGTGGTATTGAATCACAAAAGGCGAGGTGGTTCATTGATTCGGGTGCATCCGACCATCTAGTGCGCGATCGGGAATTATTTTCAGATCTTCGTTTGTTAAAGAAGCCGGTAGAGATCGCTGTGGCCAAAGATGGCGAATCAATTATCGCGAAACATTCTGGTACAGTGAAAGTGGTATCGGTAGTTAACGGGAAGCCGATTGATTGCACTGTCAACGACGTGCTGTATGTGCCACAATTACGGTGTAATTTGTTTTCGGTGCTGAAAGTGGAAAAAGCTGGTATGCGGGTAGTGTTCGAAGCCGGTAGAGCAAACGTTTTCTGTAATTCTGAACTGGTAGCTTGTGGTGTGCGCCGGGACAAACTTTATGAGCTTGATTTTTACGCAATGAAGAAAAGTAAGTGTGAGACATCGTTACTTTCGTGCGGCCGAATTTCAGAAGAATATAAGCTGTGGCATCGTCGGCTTGGCCACATAAGTGAGAAGAATCTGAAGGCTCTTATTCGGAACGAATCAGTAATAGAAGGTTTGAATCTCGACTCGGACAAGAACAGAGAAATGGTCGTTTGTGAACCCCGTGTCGAAGGGAAACAAACGAGGCAACCGTTTTCGTCGCATGGTGAAAAACGTTCGTCGCGTGTTCTCGAGTTGGTGCACTCGGACGTGTGTGGCCCTGTAACACCGGAGGGACTGTATGGTTCAAAATACTTCGTGACCTTCATCGACGATTGGAGCCTTTACCGCTGTGTACTTGATGGAGTCGAAGGATGAGGTATTGGAGTGTTTCACGGCATACGAAGCAATGGTGACGGCCAAGCATGAAAGGAGAATTTCCCGCTTGAGAAGCGACAATGACGGTGAATACTGTGGTGAACGTTTCAAAGAGTTCTGTAGGTTGAAGGGGATTCAACAAGAATTCACGGTGCCTCATACTCCGGAGCAGAATGGCGTTAGCGAACGCATGAACCGGACTCTCGTTGAGAAGGCAGGAGCAATGCTTCAAGATTCGAAGATCAACAAGGTTTTCTGGGGTCAGGCGATCCAGACGGCTGCGTATCTGGTCAATAGAAGCCCAACCAGTGCGCTGGATTCCAAAACGACTCCGTTCGAACTGTGGGAGTCACGTAAGCCGAATATTGCGAAACTTCGAGTGTTCGGTTGCCGAGTGTTTACTCACATCCCGAAAGAGCTGCGAAAGAAATTGGATCTGAAGTCGTGGCAAGGTATTTTCTTGGGGTATTCTCCGAATGGTTATCGCGTATGGGACCCGAAGAAGAAAGCAATTGTTGTGGCTCGTGACGTGGTTTTTGTAAAAACCGAAGCACCAGCGAAGGTGGTCGAGAGGAAGAATCCTGAGAACCAATTCTTGCTTGTACCTGTAGGTACCGATAATTTGGAAGATCGAAACTCAGAACCGGATGAGCACCTGGAAGATAGAAACGCTGAACCGAATGAGGATGAATCGGATGACGAATATGGGAGCACCTTGGATGATTCGACTGGAACAGATACCGATGCGGAGGCAGTTCCAAACCCGGAGGTAGAAGCAGACCCGGAAGAGGAATCGGATCCCTCTGGCGGAGTTCGGTTGTTACGAAATCGAAAACCACCGGAATGGCATAAAGATTTCGAATTCGAATATGCCGGGTTTGCGTTAAGTGCTTTGAACTATATCGATAATATTCCAAGCACAGTTGCTGATCTGCGTAAGCGTGAAGATTGGAGTCGCTGGAAGGAAGCGATCGAAGATGAGATGGATTCGCTAAGACGGAACAACACCTGGAAGCTGACGCGTCTTCCTGAAGGCCGAACGGCGATTTCCTGCAAATGGGTTTTTCGTGTGAAGCATGGAAGCGGCGAAGCTGGTGACCGATACAAAGCGAGACTTGTGGCAAGAGGTTTCAGCCAGAAGAGAGGGTTCGACTATTCCGAGACATATTCTCCAGTGGCGATGCTCGATACCCTTCGTGCTGTTTTGGCTTTGGCGAATAAGGAGCGCATGCATCTACACCAAATGGATGTGAAGACTGCGTTTTTAAACGGAGAACTCAATGAAGAGATATATATGGCTCAACCAGATGGGTTTGAGCAGATGAACGGACTCGTGTGCCGTCTAAATCGTTCCTTGTATGGTTTGAAACAGGCATCTTGCGCTTGGAATGATCGATTCCATAACTTCATCGTGAAATTGGGTTTCGTGCGCAGTGAGAACGATCAATGCTTATACGTGCAAGGCGAAGGGGAGAGCAAAGTCATCGTTGTGCTCTATGTTGATGACATCTTGTTGGCTAGCTCGTCTTTGAAAGTTTTGGAAACCGTGAAGCGAAGTTTTTCAAAGGAATTTGAGATGACGGATATAGGAGAGGTGAAGCAGTTTTTGGGAATAACTGGGGAACGAGATTCCCCGAACGGAATCATGCGCATTCACCAACGAAGTTATTTCGAAAGCTTGCTGCATCGCTTTGAGATGATTGATTGCAAACCAATATCTACGCCCTTGGAGAATCGGTTGAGGCTGATGCGGTGAATTGAGGAGCAGAGGACGTCGAAGACATATCGCGAGCTTGTTGGCTGCTTTATGTACGCGTCGTTGACCACGAGACCGGATCTTTCGGCAGCGGTGAACTATTTTAGTCAGTTCCAGTCCTGTCCAAACGAGAACCATTGGGTTCATCTCAAGAGGATGCTAAGATACGTCAAGGAGACCCTAGATGTTGGACTGGTCTTCCGTAAAAACGAACGGGCACCAGTATTGGAAGCGTACTCAGACGCAGACTGGGCTAACGATTTGATTGATCGTTGCTCTGTATGCATCTTCAAGCTTTTCGGCTGTACTGTGAGCTGGATAACACGAAAGCAGCGGACAGTGTCATTATCGTCGACTGAGGCCGAATTATCGGCTTTATGCACCGCAGCTTGCCATACGCTATGGATAATACGCTTGCTTCGGGATCTTGGACAGAAGGTGGATGATTCGATAGTGGTGTATGAGGACAACCAGTCTACTATTCGGATTGCGCAAGAGTGTCGTGATCACGGTAGGCTTAAGCACGTTGACACCAAGTATCATTTTTTGAAGGAGCTACTACAGAAGGGTGTACTGAAGATTGAATTCGTTGGAACATCGGAGTAACAGGCTGATATCATGTTGAAAGGTCTTCCACCATCACCTTTCAAGTATCTACGATCGTTGCTGGGACTAGCACGATGCTGTGTTTGAGCAGGGGTGTTGAGATGGCAACCACTGCATCTAAGTTGCCCCTGTTGTTATTGACTCTACTGTGCCCCCATTCTGATTTCCCCCACTGTAATGTTTTATTTGGCGCTAATCGCCATCTTGTGTTTTTGCTTATAGAAGAGAATAAACATACTTTTATCGTTCTTAGTTAAATCGCGTGTTTTATCATATAATTCCTCCTGGACTATCCGAAAACCACTTTAATTTAGAGAGTTGCGATTTTCAGCAAAGTTACTCAAAAGATCAAGAGTATCTGATTAGCTAACAGATTAGTTCGGAATTTTTCTTCAATGTGCTGCTAGTGTGTATAAAGTTTTTAGTGTTTTCAACTTACTCTATCTTAAACTCTTTTTAGATAATTGCAATATTCAGTAACTTCAGTAACACTTTTCATATACGCGATTCTATAAGCACTGAGATTGTTTACACATGACGAAGTTTAATCAATTCGAGTGTTGACAGTTTGATCACTTCACACAATACGTAAGCGTGTGTGTGTTTATCATAAAGAAATGCTTTCAATTGAGGAGGTTACAACATGTAGCATGCGACTGTGTTGGTATGTTGACAGTTTGATCACCAACATTTACGGCCTGTTTAACAATGTGAAAAATTGGCGATATCGCGACTAAATTGATTACCTCGGCTGCAAACAGTTGCAGTAGTCATGCCTCTAATCCCATGTTGCAGTATTTGAACACCACAGAGGGCATTTCGTATTACACTAAATTGTAATGAAAATAGAATCGATGGAATAGTTTGGAACACACATGCGGCGTTATACTGTATTTCGACATGCTTGACCCGAACTGGTGACACAAGCCGAACACCGCAACTTTGCGGGTAGTAATGATCACGCGATAAGTTTAAGTCTAAATACAAAAAACTGCATGCACCCTAGCGCCGCATAGCGGGGTAATTCAGTATAAAATTGTCTACCATGTAGAAGCCTTCAGCCTACTGAACAAGTTTGCTAAACACCGCCACTTTCTATCAGGTCGGAATCGTGAGATTAGTTGAGTTCAAAATACGACACATTGTGTGCCTACTAGCGCCACATAGCGGTAAAATTTCACACTGAATTCGCTACCATACAATAACCTTCGACCTTCTGAACAAGTTTACTAAAAACCGCAACTTTCTAGGTTGTCAAAAACACGAGATTTCCGCCTATTCCAGGTGATGCTGAACTTTTCGGGAGGTGTTGCAATATTCAAACTGGGTGTTGCAATACTCAGTAAAGCGATTCCAAACTTATGACGGGTAGTGTATATCGATCTAAGCAGGTATAGTTTTAAAAAGTCTTTGAATTTCTTCTCTTTCCATAACTTTTGAGCCACGTATCAAATTGTTAAGAAGTTTGTTATTTGTAAGTTCGAGAGATGACTCGTTCGTATGACACTAGTTATGTTCAAATAAGTCATGTAATCTTTGAGATAATAGACTTTCGTTGTTTTAACAATTTAATACATAACGGTTGCTTAAGTTCGATTATAATCAAATGAAATGGGAACGTATATGGCAGCCAAAATTTAAAACCACGTGTTCAATCATGATTCGTCAGGTAACCCTTAACTAGCCCGTTCATCTGATAATAATATTGATCAAATCTGTTGTGTAGTTTCTGCGATAATGAAGTTTCGTGATTTTCACATTTCGATACATTACAGACGAAGTTACAGTCCGATTACAGAAAAATTCAATTGGGTATTATGAGGCAGCTAGATTTATTAATTGACACTAAATTTGTTGAAATCAGGTAAGCCATCTCTGAGAAAAGTGAGTGAGTCCAAGTAGTCGTCGGAATATGTTCCTTTTCATAGCTGGATTTCACATTTTTGCCTTTCTCCTAGAACGGTATAGCAATCACTTGCAAAACCGAAAGTATAAAAGTGCTCCAAAGGGCCGAATGGCATATATCACTCGACTCAGCTCGACGAGCTGAGCATTTTCTGTATGTATGTGTGTGTATGTGTGTGTGTATGTGCAGATTTTTAATCTCACTCACTTTTCTCAGAGATGGCTGGACCGATTTTCATCAAATTAATTGCAAATGGTCCTGGTGCCCCATAAGACCCTATTAAGTTTCATTGTGATCGGATTTTTAGTTTAGAGGTTATGTATCAAAATGTAAAAATCATGAAACATAATTATCTTAAAAACTACACTACCGATTTGAACAAAATTGGTTTCCAATGAACGGGCTACCTAAAAAACCCTTGACTTTTGAATTTTATGAAGATTGAACTTGTTGTTCAAAAGTTGTGAAAAGAAACGTGTTTTGCAGACTGTTTAATCTCACTCATGTTTCTCAGAGATGGCTGGACCGATTCTCATAAAATCAATGTCAAATGGAAGGTCTAGTTGCCCCATAAGACCCTATTGATTTGTTTTGCAATCGGACTATTACTTTGCATGTTATGTTTAAAAATGTGAAATCCAGCTATGAAATGTAAAATATTCACAAGACTACTTAAACTCACACACTTTTCTCAAAGATGGCTGACCCGGTTTCCACAAAATAAGTGTAAAATTAAAAGACTAGCTGGCTCATAACACCCTATTGAATTTTACTGTAATCGGACTGTAACTTCGTCTGTAATGTACCGAAATGTGAAAATCACAAAACTTCATTATCTCAGAAACTACACAACCGATTTGATTAATATTATTTTCAGATGAGCGGGCTAGTTAAGGCTTAACTGATGAATTATGATTGAACACGTGGTTTCAAATTTTGGCTGCCCTATACGTTCCCATTTCATTTGATTATAATCGAACTTAAGCAACCGTTTTGTATTCAATTGTTTATAAAACAACGAAAGTCTATTATCTCGAAGATTACATGACTTATTTGAACATAACTAGTGCCATACGAACGAGTCATCTTTCAAACTTACAAATAAAAAAACTTCATAACAATTTTATATGTGGCTCAAAAGTTATGGAAAGAGAAGTAATTCAAAGACTATTGAAAGCTATACCTGCTTTAATCGATATATGTGGCCTCAACATAATTTAAATGTGGTATCGTACTATTTGAACGTTCCAAATTCATTGTTTCCTTGCGATGTGTTTAACCCGTAAAGACCCGGGACAGAACTTGTTTTTTGAAAATGTTCGTTCTCAGCATTGGAACGGCCGATTCGGGAAAACTTGGACTTTCATTCAAGGGGAATAGTTGCTCTAAGTTTTGGTAAAGGTGCCACCCCTATGGACCCCTCCCCGTTTTTGTGAGACGCAAATATGTCTGTGTTTTTCTCTAATTTTTCAAACAGATTGAGCAAACACTGGTAATTTTCATACGTATCAATTGCTCCATGTATCAAATCGTGTCAGGTGGATGAAATATGCTATGTAAGAGTGAATTTTGGAGTTTTCAAATTATTTCAGTACAAAACCACAAAACTACGTATTTCCATAAAAAATCAAATAAGAAAATCGTTCTTCAAATTTTAAGCTCTACATTTCTGAAGTAAGGTCTCTTGAATCAATACACGATGAAATATTCATTTTAGCATGCAAATATTTTGAGAAAAATGAGTTTAAATTCACCAAAGTACGTATTTTCATGGAAACCTGATTTTCTCAGTCTCCCACAGTGGGTTTCAACTTGGCTCTTCAATTTTCAAGCTCTATATTTCTAGAGTAACGTCTTCTGAATCCAAAGATGATGAAAGAATTATTCTAGCATGCACAGATTTAGAGAAAAACGAGCTTGAATTCACTAAAGTACGAGTTTTTATGAAAACGTGGTATTCGGTCATTTTCAGCAGATTTTCTGGCATCAATCTAACACCGAAAATAAAAAAAAATATAAAAAAAGCTACAAATACTCTATGGATATGTAATAAAACTTTTGGTAAACAATGGGGACTCAAACCGAAAATGATCCATTGGATTTATTCGGCTATTGTGAGACCCAGAATTACCTATGCTTCACTAGTCTGGTGGACAAAAACAAGGCTTTAATAATTAATGATTTCTCAATAAAATCTATGAGCAGATTTTGACTTGTTTTCTGAGCTGAGCTTTTCTGTCGGAAAGCTTCTTTCATTGCGCCGCCAGTCAACTTTCCACAGTCGCAGGAAAACCCCTCGGAATTTCCCATATCTGTTCGCACGTAGGAAAAACTCTTTTTTCGATTTCCACGGTTGGTAGCCCTGAACTCGACTGTCTGTCATAACAAGCTTTCCAGATTCCGCACACCACATGCTACGTGTTCACGTGCGGATTCGATCCTGTGGGTGGGTGGTGACGGCAATGGTGGTGGTGGTGATCCGACCTGCCAGCTAATAACGATAACAAACTCGTAAAAACCACCCAGTTCTTTGACAGTTCACACTGCCAAAATGTTATCTCTTCGAGAGAGTTGTGAGAATGAACACTGTTCGCGAGAGTGCGGGAGAAAGCTCCGAGCGAATGAAAACACGTATCCTTTCGTTCGGTGGCATTTTGCATAACCGTGTGTTTTTTTTTCGCAGTGCGCAGGTAAAAAGTCACTTTTCTCTATGAATGATACAATATGCTCATGTAAGATATATATATATATATATATATATATATATTATATATATATATATATATATATATATATATATATATATATATATATATATATATATATATATATATATATATATATATATATATATATATATATATATATATATATATATATATACATATATATATACATATATATATCTATATATATATATATATATATATATATATATATATATATATATATATATATATATATATATATATATATATATATATATATATATATATATATATATATATATATATATATATATAATTTTAATTTCGATTCTAGAACTACGTCTTTAACGTTCTGCGGTGGTGTAACGGGAACACATCTGACCGGAGATTGGAAGTTGTGGGTTCGAGTCCCACCTGCTGAACTATATTTTTCATAGTTTCTTCAATCATATTTTCAGTTAGTTTAATTTTCTATCTTCATTACTACATTTACTCCTTAAATTAAAATTAAAAATAGCATGACTTTGCTTAGAGTCGAAAAAGGAAAAGTAAAAATGTTTGTGACGCAAGTCGATGTTGCTGCTGGTAGAGATGGCAACTTACTGGCACGTTTCTATCTCTCACACTGAGAAGTCATTCCAACTTCCACTGAGGGTGTTGAAACAATAGCCAGCTATAAATAATAGTCTCTACTGAGTAAATGTACGAAGTGCGAGAATTGGATAAGCGATACAAAACTCGATTCTAGAACTACGTCTTTAACGTTCTGCGGTGGTGTAACGGGAACACATCTGACCGGAGATTGGAAGTTGTGGGTTCGAGTCCCACCTGCTGAACTATATTTTTCGTAGTTTCTTCAATCATATTTTCAGTTAGTTTAATTTTCTATCTTCATTACTACATTTACTCCTTAAATTAAAATTAAAAATAGCATGACTTTGCTTAGAGTCGAAAAAAAGAAAAGTAAAAATGTTTGTGACGCAAGTCGATGTTGCTGCTGGTAGAGATGGCAACTTACTGGCACGTTTCTATCTCTCACACTGAGAAGTCATTCCAACTTCCACTGAGGGTGTTGGAACAATAGCCAGCTATAAATAATAGTCTCTACTGAGTAAATGTACGAAGTGCGAGAATTGGATAAGCGATACAAAACTCGATTCTAGAACTACGTCTTTAACGTTCTGCGGTGGTGTAACGGGAACACATCTGACCGGAGATTGGAAGTTGTGGGTTCGAGTCCCACCTGCTGAACTATATTTTTCGTAGTTTCTTCAATCATATTTTCAGTTAGTTTAATTTTCTATCTTCATTACTACATTTACTCCTTAAATTAAAATTAAAAATAGCATGACTTTGCTTAGAGTCGAAAAAAAGAAAAGTAAAAATGTTTGTGACGCAAGTCGATGTTGCTGCTGGTAGAGATGGCAACTTACTGGCACGTTTCTATCTCTCACACTGAGAAGTCATTCCAACTTCCACTGAGGGTGTTGAAACAATAGCCAGCTATAAATAATAGTCTCTACTGAGTAAATGTACGAAGTGCGAGAATTGGATAAGCGATACAAAACTCGATTCTAGAACTACGTCTTTAACGTTCTGCGGTGGTGTAACGGGAACACATCTGACCGGAGATTGGAAGTTGTGGGTTCGAGTCCCACCTGCTGAACTATATTTTTCGTAGTTTCTTCAATCATATTTTCAGTTAGTTTAATTTTCTATCTTCATCAATACATTTACTCCTTAAATTAAAATTAAAAATAGCATGACTTTGCTTAGAGTCGAAAAAAAGAAAAGTAAAAATGTTTGTGACGCAAGTCGATGTTGCTGCTGGTAGAGATGGCAACTTACTGGCACGTTTCTATCTCTCACACTGAGAAGTCATTCCAACTTCCACTGAGGGTGTTGAAACAATAGCCAGCTATAAATAATAGTCTCTACTGAGTAAATGTACGAAGTGCGAGAATTGGATAAGCGATACAAAACTCGATTCTAGAACTACGTCTTTAACGTTCTGCGGTGGTGTAACGGGAACACATCTGACCGGAGATTGGAAGTTGTGGGTTCGAGTCCCACCTGCTGAACTATATTTTTCGTAGTTTCTTCAATCATATTTTCAGTTAGTTTAATTTTCTATCTTCATTACTACATTTACTCCTTAAATTAAAATTAAAAATAGCATGACTTTGCTTAGAGTCGAAAAAAAGAAAAGTAAAAATGTTTGTGACGCAAGTCGATGTTGCTGCTGGTAGAGATGGCAACTTACTGGCACGTTTCTATCTCTCACACTGAGAAGTCATTCCAACTTCCACTGAGGGTGTTGAAACAATAGCCAGCTATAAATAATAGTCTCTACTGAGTAAATGTACGAAGTGCGAGAATTGGATAAGCGATACAAAACTCGATTCTAGAACTACGTCTTTAACGTTCTGCGGTGGTGTAACGGGAACACATCTGACCGGAGATTGGAAGTTGTGGGTTCGAGTCCCACCTGCTGAACTATATTTTTCGTAGTTTCTTCAATCATATTTTCAGTTAGTTTAATTTTCTATCTTCATTACTACATTTACTCCTTAAATTAAAATTAAAAATAGCATGACTTTGCTTAGAGTCGAAAAAAAGAAAAGTATATATATATATATATATATATATATATATATATATATATATATATATATATATATATATATATATATATATATATATATATATATATATATATATATATATATATATATATATATATATATATATATATATATATATATATATATATATATATATATATATATATATATATATATATATATATATATATATATATATATATATATATATATATATAGCCTAGGCCTTCGAAAAGAATAATGTTCTCGCTTACACTCTGAAAATCCAAAATTCTCAAAGATCGTGGAGAACCCTCATTTTCAGATAATGCATTTGAGATAGAAATAAATTAACAACTTTCATCAATAGCTATATTTTTTCTCTGTATAATTCTGAACTATATTTCGAGAGCAGGTTTGTAGAAGTTTGCTTTAATTCGTAAAAGAACTTGATGCTGATTCATAAATCTAGGTCCTGCGATTTCTGAAAATAAAGCGAATAAGTATAACCGCATTAAACTAACTAACATGTTTGCTGCTCTAGTGTGAAATCAGCATCATTGTTATCTATTACTGTTTCCCCGCGTTCGATTATCTCGAAAAAAACAATTCAATTACTTCTAGCCAGCATTTAAAAATTGGTTTGTGATCGAAAAAATTAGATTCATGTACTCCAGTGATAACATTCATATTATTTGCAAAAACCACGTCAAGCTTTAATTCAATGATCGTCTTTGGTTAACTCTCTGAAAACTATCTTTTAAATTCATGTCATTTATTATTGAAATTAGACTTACGTTGGTATACGATTTGAAATTGACTGGCCTAATATGTATAAAGTAACAGTTGATATAACAAAGGTTTCTGCGCCACTAGGTGGATTAATTCAGGTTTTGATTTGTTTTGCAATCGGACTATTACTTTGCCTGTTATGTTTAAAAATGTGAAATCCAGCTATGAAAAGGAACATATTCCGAAAACTACTTGAACTCACTCATTTTTCTCAGAGATGGCTGACCCGAACCTAAGCAACCGTTATGTATTACATTGTTAATAAAACAACGGGAATCTATTATCTCAAAGATTACATGACTTATTTGAACATAAATAGTGTCATACGAACGAATCATCTCTCAAACTTACAAATAACAAACTTCATAACAATTTGATATGTGGCTCAAATGTTACAGAAAGAAAAGAAATTCAAAGACTATTTGAAACTATACCTGCTTTGATCGATATGTGGCCTAAACATAATTTAAATGTGGTGTCGTACTATTTGAACGTTCCAAATACATTGATTCCTTGCGATGTGTTTAAAATCTACAAACGCACGACGAATCGGCCATAGGATATGATCAAAGTCAAATAACAAATTGTTTGAAATGATTGGTGGTATTTGATAATTTTCAGCAGATTTTCGGGCATTAATCAGATACCAGAAATACCCATATTGGGAGGTATTTAGTTATTTTGGTTGTTTTCCAGAAACTAAAAATGGTCGTCTTTAAATTCAAAATGGTGTCCAGAGTCAATGTTTGGTTTCTATGCATCATCTTGATTACGGAAATATCCATATTGAGTATTATTCGTTCATTTTCGACTGTTTCCTAGAAGTTGCCATTGAGCAATTTAAAATGGTGCCTGAGGCCAATTGTTAGCTCATTGTATCATTCTGGTTCCAGAGATACTCATATTGGATGGTATTTGGTTATTTTAGGCTGTTTTTCACAAACCGGAAGTCGCCATCTTGGATTTTAAAATGGTATTTAAGATAATTTCTGGCCTCTGAGAGTCATTCTGGTTGAAGAAACACCCATATTGGGTGTTTTTCGATCATTTTCAACTGTTTCCCAGGAACCGAAAATCGCCAACCTAGAATCCAAAATGGGCTCTGTGGTATCATTATAGATCCGGAGATACTCATGTTGGACGGAAATCGGCCATTTTTGTCTGTTTTCCAGAAACCAGACGTTGCCATCCTACAATTCATAATGGTGTCTGAGGTAAATTTTTACCTTCTGGCAACCTTATGGCTCTGGAGATACTCATATTGGGTGGTATTTGGTCATTTTCTGTTGTTTTTTAGAAACCGAAAGTCGCCATCTTAGAATTCAAAATGGTATCTGTGGTCCATTTGAGCTCCTGTGTATCATTCTAGATCCGGATTTTATTATATTGGGTGGAAATCGGCCATTTTTGGCTGTTTTCCAGAAACCGGATGTTGCCATCTTACAATTAAAAATGTTGCCTGAGGTCGATTATGGAACATATTTGTTACCACTAAAAACATTCACCTACCAAATATGGTTCCATTTAGTTGATTAGTTCGCAATGTGCAGAAATTTGTGCAGAAACATGTACTTCCAGAAAAGGGAGGGGCGTCGAACCATTATGGACATATTTGTTACCTCCAAAAACATTCACATACCAAATTTGGTTGTATTTTCTTGATTGGTTCTTGAGCTGTGCGAAATTTCTGCTTAATTTGTATGGAACCCCTCCCTTTCAGAAAAGGGAGGGGCGTCCAACTAGTATGGACATATTTTTAACCCCTTAAAACCAAGGTTGCTGATTCACGTAACGACTCAAAGTTCACTCCGTATTGCACTCACCTTTGAATCAGCAGCGTCGCTAGCAGCTGCCCTTTATGTGTATGCGATGGTATACCATAACGATGTATACTGGAATTATTTTGTTTTGCACCTTATTCTGCATTTTATCGTCCTTCGGTGAGTTGCTGTTACCAGCGAACCGAACGAACATTGCTCATCTATTTGTTCGTTCCTGCCTGAGTGCGTTTATAGTTATCTTCGGCCGATGCTAGTGAACACTCACAAGGAAGGCAAACTTCCGATCACCGTGAGCGTTCAGGGCGATTTGTTACGTTGGGCAAGATGCTTGTGTGGGAATGCCACTGGTTGATCACTGAAGCAAACAACTTTTTATTTTGCATCAATCACATTCGTTTAATGAATTGTTTTTACCGTTGCTACACAACATACAACAACAATCAATTGGAAGATTATACATAATTTTAAGGTCGATTTCAAGGGGAATTTAAATATTGCCTTTTTCACAAATAAATGTTAAATAAGGCGAAAATAGATATAAATAAAATAAATGTTAAATAAGGCGAAAATAGAAATTTTAGCGTTTCGATAAAATTTTTGAACGGGAATATAGATTACGTTGAAAGCGCTACAATAAAATGGACTTTTGCTATAACATTACGTGAAAAGATTGCCTAAATAGAAAGAGAATATTTTTACTAAGGGTATGCTCACACCACATTGTATTTCAATCTTAAGCTGAACGTTCACAACGATTGATAAAAATAACAGTCTTTTTAACAAAGTAACAATAACTGTTCAGAATTTTTTGAAGTTATTCGAAGAAAGTTATTGATTTTCAATTTTGCAGGCAACGCATTGTTTAATTGCGTATCATGTGTCCTTTTAGAAGGTCCAAGTCTCTAAAACAGTTAAAAATTTACAGAGAGCTGATGAAATCGGGTCACTGTTATTGCAATTGACAAAATTGTCACGTAAAATCTTGCATTTTTATTGGTTCAGTTGGTCCCCTTACAGGTTTCGGATGATAGCTAATGATAAAAAACCAACATAGGTGTGTTTTATTGATACTTAATATATTTGAAAAGATATATTTAAGTCATCGTACAAAGCAGGTCGAAAAATGTCGTTTTGAATGTTCACAGTTCCGGTTCAAGCACTTCAATTATTTCCTGGAAGAAAGATCGATTCATTTTCAAAAGCATCAGGTCTTTTATCATTTGATCTCCTAGTTTCGTTCGAGAATCAGTGATTACTAATTTCAAATGGCTGAACAATCTTTCTACTGTGACTTGCGTTGAGGGAATGGACAACAACACCATAGCAATCCGATACAGGCGAGGGTTGGAACATCTTCGCTGTTTCCAGTAGCGTACAATGTCAAAATACTCACTATTTGTTTCAGTTTGAGTTTGTGAGCTGGTTGATGGCATTGTGGCCTCTTGTGGTGTAGATCCAGTAATTGCAACTTTCGGGCGTGTTTCTAATTTTATGATGTCTGCCATAACAGGATCGACGGAACTGCCGCTCGTAGTGTTTAATTTCGGAGATTGTTCTTGAAATAAATTTGTGAGGTATTCTTCTACAAAGTCATCAGTGGCCGATTCTTTGTTACGCTCATCGCATTTCTCATCAATGTGTCCTTCTATGTCGTTTAGTCGCATATGAAGAGCTAAGAAATATTTCTGAGAACACGAGGCAAAGTGCATTTATGTATCAGTTAAATTTAGTTGGACGCAACATATTTATTACCTGTACTTCACTTTTCTCGTCAGTCGTGAGACGATTTGATCCAATGAAATTAAATCTTGGATCTATATACAGACATGCTTTGAATGGCATACTGCAACGTAGAGTCTTTGACCGTTTATCCATAGCAGCGAGTAATTTTTTTTTCTGAAATATTCTTATGACTGACTGAATTTAATTGCGCCATACACATCAGCCAGTCAGCGTTAAATTGTGACTCCATTATATATTGACTCGATTATAATGATTTAATTATATTTAATTTTAGACTCGATTATATATAGGAGCAAAATCTTTTTTTTTTTCTTGAATTTCAAATATGACTTGTATAGAGCTTATATATCGTAAGGGAACATCTACAAAATACGTAACGCTTGATAAGAAGGGGATAAAATAGAAAAAAAAATTAAAAAAACACAAAAAAATTGAGAATATTCAATAAAAAAATTAAAAAAACTAAAAATACTTTTATAAAAAAAACCTCGTATATGAGATATTAAATACAAACAAGTTGACAAATCTACATACACCTCTATATTTTTTTTATAATTTTCCTTTACATTTGACTGAAATTATATCAGGAATAACTACAAGATACATATGTATTTTTTTGTAAAAATGTATTTTCTGACTTTGAGGGGGATGAATCAAAAAAAAATTCTTCTAATTTATTCGAAAACAACAAATCATTTATGGAAAATAAATATAAAACATTTTTTTTCTCTGATTCGATTATATATATAATTCGATTATATATAGTGAAAAAAATCGGAGACTATATATAATCGAGTCCGACCTGTAATAGTTTTGTGCTCCCGAAGAAAATACACACAATAAAAATATTACATTGCATCAAGCAAAGAATTATATAATAAATAAAATAAATGTCAGCTATTGATGTTCAAACCAATAATAAAGTTTTGTTTTTTTTTTGTTTTTCAGGAATGAGCTTTAATATATACAGGTCGGACTCGATTATCCGGAACATCAAAAAAAATTTCATTACGGATAACCGAGTTTTCCGGTTAATCGAATCACACAAAAAAATACTGAAATTTTGCGATTAACGAATATAAAATAAATATTTCTTTTCTTTGTTTTACTTGTACGATGCAGTGGCGTAACCAGAAGTTACTTCTGAGGCGAAAGGGGGTAAAATCTTAAGAAGCAAAAAAAAAAACTGGACATTGATTATTTTCACTCAATTCGAACTTATCCCAAACATGCCGAAAGTGACTTAAATGGTAACAAATATGCTAGAAGGGATAGTAAAGGCAAAATTTCGGAATAAAAATTGAAAACGGACACCAAAAAAATAAAATCCCGGATAATTGAGTCCAAAATTTCGGATAATCGAATTCCGGATAATCGAGTTTCCGGATAATCGAGTCTCCGGATAATCGAGTCTCCGGATAATCGAGTCCGACCTGTGTATATTTTTTTACGCGGATTTTTGAATTAGCGCGGTTTTTTTACGCGGATTTTCGAATTAACGCGGTTTTTTTACGAGGTACGTGTGCATTAATTTATTTTATTAAAATAATAAGAGTGTAAAAGTGTTCTCTTCAATCTTCAAATCTACTCTTCACAACTTTTCATCACATCAATAAAACAAGCTGGCTCAAAAATCTGTTTAATCATAAATATCAGTCGTCAACAAAAAAGTCTTAAGCCATTAAGCCTATAACAAAATCTGTTAAAAATTGTAGTCATCAAAAAAGATTTTAAAGAAAAATAATGAAATAGTCTCATTTTGCTTGGAACTGCTCTATGACTAAAGAAAAACTTCCTTTTTATAAAATCACATTAAATAGTAATTGCATATTCCTACCAATATCTGAGTCGTTGCTCTGGAGAAGCGCTAAAAAAGGGGAACCTTCCAATTCCTTGAGATATCGTAACAGCATATACCACACGTTCCATCTTGTCTCACATATTTTTGGTGGAAAGGCAATTTTATGGAAAATAAAATGTTTACGATTTGCCTTCATGTGCATTCTTAGACATTTTTTGTTAATATTTGATAGTCGAGTCTTGTATTCCCGTAAAACGTCCCAAACGACTAATTGAGCTGTATGGGCTCCACATCTGACACTCTCCATGATGTCTGAGTTGAGCGCCTGTTCAACTTGACCATCCCCTGACTGTGTATCATCATATGTTACATTTCTCAAAAAGTCTGGAGAAACCTGTAAAAAATCATCTTTTCCTGGGATTATTTGCAGTTCGTTTTCTGGCACGTTTTCTTCTTCATCCAATAGTGTGGGTTCATTAAATTCTGCTGTATCATCGTTTTCTGCGGTACAAGTAGATAAGATCGTATTGTACTCCTTGCGAAGCATACTTCCTAGAAAACCCTCTGAAGCGTCACCCATTATTTGTTTCATAAATCGAACGGCAGCCAACATGTTTTGACCATTATCGCTAGTAATAGCCAAAATGTGTTTATAATCGATCCCAAAAACTTTAATTTCTTCGTCGATTACACGTTGTAAAATCTCCTTCGTCTGTCTTTCTGGCATTTCACGAGCAGCTAAAAAAATCAGGAAGTAAACCATGAATCTAACGATAACTAATAAAAATGTTTGTGTATAAAATAAAATATTAGCTTGGAATAACAAATTAGATTTTTGCTTAATTATTTTGATGCAATATCTTTTATTTGTTGTAATATTTTTTTTATTAAATTTTTAGGTCAACTGTCTATTTATTTTTAAATTATATTAAGAAATCGATACAATTTTTGATTTTATTTTCTAATGTTGCGTAATCAATGATGTCTCTTCAATTTCATCGAAAAATTTATACGTCAAATGGTTCAATGTAAAGTGTATAATCAGAGAAAAACTTAGGAATCAAGTTCCGCTACCCAGACTATTACTTACGGCCAACTATCACTAAACAGGGATATTGCAACCCTATTGACTTCAATAGTAAAAATTTATACTCTAATCTTTTCCAGAATTTAATTATTTGTAACAGGCTTACCAAGATGCATTATTTGCACAACTCCATCGTCATCTGTATATGTTAAATTTATCCCTAATAATATTTTCCATGACGTGTAGCTGCATCAATTTTCAGGCAAACCATTTTTCGACGACATTTGTTGGATATTATTTTGCGCATAAATTCAGCAGAACAACGAATCAGCATAGGAAGGGTATTTCTGGAACTGTTAAAATCACACGCTTTCCACAACGGGCCCAACAAGAGTTTTGTGCCTTCCCATTCTGGAAATCTTATGGGAATATTGTTTTCGGTTACCATTAATAATGTACCCAAAAGTACATCACTTCTGCTAGTGTCCACTTGCAGCTTCGTTCTTTTTCGCTTCGAGTTTTTCTGTTCCGGTTTACCACAATTCTCCATCAAGCCCATCCGTTTAGCTATTTCTTGGTGGCAAGTGTTGAAGTGACGCTTGAAATTACTCACATTGAAAGTTTGCTGCTCATATACGCATTTTCTGTCCGCATCTATATCTCCTAGACATCGAAATCTTCTACCACTATCATCGCTAATTTCTTCCACTGCATCACAATTTTTTCTTTTTATAATTCCGCGGCAACTTGGATCTCCCTTGCTCATGATTACTAGGTATCTATACTCACAGTGATCGTTCAACTAAATGCTCGCCGTGAACGTTCAATGAATACCCCATCCCTATTCTATCACATCGGCTAATACCGAGCGATGAGTAAAGAACAAACGGAATGGAAGAAAAAAACGATCACACTTCCGAACAAGTCGTTTTCGTGCATTGTTCGGTTCGTGCGCTCGGTTGCATCGTTCGAATCGTTCTGGAATGCATATGTTCTAGCGCTATTGTGATTACGTTACGTTGCGAGTACGTTATGTAATTGAGTGAATACCAGCAACCTTGCTTAAAACATCCACATACCAAATTCGGTTTGACTTGCTTGAGATGTGCAGAAATTTATGTCTCATTTGTATGAGACCCCTCCCTTCCAGAAGAGAGAGGGGTCTCAAACTATCCTAGGAACCTTTATCGGCACCAAAAACCCCTACATACAAATTTTCACGTCGATCGGGTCGGTAGTTTTCGAGCCTATATGGATCAGACAGACAGACCGGACTGCATTTTTATATGTATAGATTGCAACATCAATATTTTAGAACCTAAAGAGTGAATATACATTCATTGGAATGAAGTGTTCATGTAAATCTATTTTTACAAATAATAAGTTTGAATGAGAAAGGCTGGGTCTGACCGCTAGGTGGATTAATTTAGGTTTTAAACATAACAGGCAAAGTAATAGTCCGATTGCAAAACAAATCAATAGGGTGTTATGGGGCAACTAGACCTTACGTTGACACACATTTTATTAAAATCGGTCCAGCCATCTCTGAGAAACATGAGTGAGATTAAACAGTCTTCAGAACATGTTTCTTTCCATAACTTTTGAACCACAAGTTCAATCTTCATAAAATTCAAAATTTAATGGTATTTCAGGTAGCCCGTTCATTTGAAATCAATTTTGTTCAAATCGGTTGTGTAGTTTTTGAGATAATGATGTTTCATGATTTTTACATTTCGATACATTACCTCTAAACTAGAAATCCGATTACAATAAAATTTAATAGGGTCTTATGGGGCAACAAGACCTTTCATTTGCAATTAATTTCATGAAAATCGGTCCAGTCATCTCTGAGAAAATTGAGTGAGAATAAAAATCTGCACATATACACACACACTCACACATACAGAAAATGCTCAGCTCGTCGAGCTGAGTCGAGTGATATATGCCATTCTGATGATTGCTATACCTTTCTAGGAGAAAGGCAAAAACGAAGAATATGCATTTTACTCCATCCTGCCGAACACATTTTTTTTGCGTTCTACCCTTTTTTCTCTGAGGTGAATTTCATTCAATGAGGCAAACAAAGGTGGGGAGGTAGCGGGAGAAGAATGCTTATGCTACAAGTATACCATTATAGTGTTTATGAAGACAATAACAAACTAAATTTAATTAGCCGAGATCTCACACTCAAAACACGAACTGTGTTGTTCAATTCAAGTTGTTTTTTAACCATGACGTTGTTTAGGATTTACTGTCTTATGTTGACAAACTTTTTTCCGCACCTTAATGTATATCTCATTGAATAATGTTGACATCGATTTTCTGGCAGCTGTTTTCGTTTTCACGCTCGTAAATAATAACTCTAAAATGAGCAGTGATACCAAATGTGCAGATTTGTCTGCAAAACGCAGATTTTTGGAGTCCGTGTGCAGATATTTATTGGTTTGCAGATATTTGCAGTTTTTCCACGGTTTCTGCAGATTTTTGTCAAAATCACCTTATATTTGCGCAGATTTTCCTAAAATGTGTGCAGATTTTTACAGACTTTTGCCTGCGCGGGCGAAATTTTTTCGGGTCACGGATAGATTTTTTTCAGATTTCGAGCACATTTTTCCGGTTTTTCGAGCAGTTGCAGACATTTTTCAAAAACATCTGGCATCTCTGAAAATGAGTAACATTTGACGCATTTTCGTAAAAAGTGAAACAACTCCTAAATTGAGTAACTCCACAAATACTGAAAACTGAGTAACACTAGGCGTCTTTAAAATGAGTCATTATTACTCAAAATTTGAGTACGACATTACTCATTTTTTGGATACAGTTCAGTTTAATTTCTGGCTAGAAATCCGCCACGACCAATAAACGACACCACATGTTCATCAATAATTACCTTGTAATAAAAGTAAACAGTTATAATGCCTCCTGAGGCGCACACAATTAAAAAACATATATCACAAACTGAAGTACATCATAATCACACTGGCGTCAAGCTAGGTACCAAAAACCGATTCGCTGCCAGGTACCAAAAACCGGTTCGCAGTTATACGTGGCGGAAATAAAACTGAAAGAACGCAAAACTACCGCAGCGACATCTATTAAAGACTAGATGAACCTGAACCGGTTCAGGTATCAAGAACCGTTCCAGGTACCAAAAATTGTATAAGTAATAAAATAACATCTTTCAAAAGGAGAATGAGTGTTTTAACTAAAATAAAACATTCCGTAAGTTTCGATAATTGAAAAACCAAGTTATTTGTTGGCGGATGGAAAACACAAATGACTAATTTGTTGCTTATAATTAACCGCATTACCTTGTACATTCCCGATCCAGAGTTACTTGAAAAAGTTGTATGAAAAGTGAAAAATACCATTAATGGCACTATGCTCAATTCGTTCCATATGTCTTGCCCCATCATCATGTGAAATCTTAAGTTTGGCCTCAGGGTCTGACTCGAGTTGAGAAACTTTTAAGTTGAACATATCTAACCGGTACACAGACTCGGTGGAGTTACTTAAAAAATGTTGTATGAAAAGTGAAAAATACCATTGATAGCACTATGCTCAATTCGTTCCATATGTCTTGCCCCATCATCATGTGAAATCTTAAGTTTGGCCTCAGGGTCTGACTCGAGTTGTGGAACTTTTAAGTTGAACATATTTAACCGGTACACAGACTCGGTGGAGTTACTTAAAAAAAGTTGTATGAAAAGTGAAAAATACCATTGATGGCACTATGCTCACTTCGTTCCATATGTCTTGCCTCACCTTCATGTGAAATCTTGAGTTTGGCCTTAGGGTCTGACTCCAGTTGTTGAACTTTTAAGTTGAACATATCTAACCGGTACACAGACTCAGTAGAGTTACTTAAAAAAAGTTGTATGAAAAGTGAAAAATACCATTGATGGCACTATGCTCAATTCGTTCCATATGTCTTGCCCCATGATCATGTGAAATCTTAAGTTTGGCATTAGGGTCTTACTCGAGTTGTGGAACTTTTAAGTTGAACATATCTAACCGGTACACAGACTCGGTGGAGTTACTTAAAAAATGTTGTATGAAAAGTGAAAAATACCATTGATGGCACTATGCTCAATTCGTTCCATATGTCTTGCCCCATCATCATGGGAAATCTTAAGTTTGGCATTAGGGTCTGACTCGAGTTGTGGAACTTTTAAGTTGAACATATCTAACCGGTACACAGCCTCGGTGGAGTTACTTGAAAAAAGTTGTATGAAAAGTGAAAAATACCATTGATGGCACTATGCTCAATTCTTCCCATATTTGTTGCCTCACCTTCATGTGAAATCTTGAGTTTGGCCTTAGGGTCTGACTCGAGTTGTTGAACTTTTAAGTTGAACATATCTAACCGGTACACAGACTCAGTAGAGTTACTTAAAAAAAGTTGTATGAAAAGTGAAAAATACCATTGATGGCACTATGTCCAAATTGTTACATATACCTAACCCCATCATCATGTGCAATCTCGTCCTTAACGAGTGGGGATGAGCCGAGTTATGGAACTTTTCAGCTTCATATATCTTACCGGTACACACACTCGGCAGAGTTATTTAAAAAAAGTAATATGAAAAGTGGAAAATACCATTGATGGCACTATGTCCAAAGTGTTACATATACTCAACCCCATCACCATGTGCAATCTCGTCCTTAACGAGTGGGGATGAGCCGAGTTATGGAACTTTTCAGCTTCATATATCTTACCGGTACACACACTCGGCAGAGTTATTTAAAAAAAGTTATAAGAAAAGTGGAAAATACCATTGATGGCACTATGTCCAAATTGTTACATATACCTAACCCCATCACCATGTGCAATCTCGTCCTTAACGAGTGGGGATGAGCCGAGTTATGGAACTTTTCAGCTTCATATATTTTACCGGTACACACACTCGGCAGAGTTATTTAAAAAAAGTTATATGAAAAGTGGAAAATACCATTGATGGCACTATGTCCAAATTGTTACATATACCTAAACCCATCATCATGTGCAATCTCGTCCTAAACGAGTGGGGATGAGCCGAGTTATGGAACTTTTCAGCTTCATATATCTTACCGGTACACACACTTGGCAGAGTTATTTAAAAAAAGTAATATGAAAAGTGGAAAATACCATTGATGGCACTATGTCCAAAGTGTTACATATACTCAACCCCATCACCATGTGCAATCTCGTCCTTAACGAGTGGGGATGAGCCGAGTTATGGAACTTTTCAGCTTCATATATCTTACCGGTACACACACTCGGCAGAGTTATTTAAAAAAAAATTTAAATGAAAAGTGGAAAATACCATTGATGGCACTGTGTCCAAATTGTTATATATACTCAACCCCATCACCATGTGCAATCTCGTCCTTAACGAGTGGAGATGAGCCGAGTTATGGAACTTTTCAGCTTCATATATCTTACCGGTACACACACTCGGCAGAGTTATTTAAAAAAAAATTTAAATGAAAAGTGGAAAATACCATTGATGGCACTATGTCCAAATTGTTATATATACTCAACCCCATCACCATGTGCAATCTCGTCCTTAACGAGTGGGGATGAGCCGAGTTATGGAACTTTTCAGCTTCATATATCTTACCAGTACACACACTCGGCAGAGTTATTTAAAAGAAGTTATATATATGAAGCTGAAAAGTTCCATAGCTCGGCTCATCCCCACTCGTTAAGGACGAGATTGCACATGGTGATGGGGTTAGGTATATGTAACAATTTGGACATAGTGCCATCAATGGTATTTTCCACTTTTCATATAACTTTTTGTAAATAACTCTGCCAAGTGTGTGTACCGGTAAGATATATGAAGCTGAAAGTTCCATAACTCGGCTCATCCCCACTCGTTAATCATTTAACGACCAAGCAGATTAATCGATATTCACGGTATTACAAGGATCAAAGCTGCTGCTGCTATTCGTTGCAACAGCTGCTGCTGATATCAAGTGCCACTGCTGCTGACTGATTCATTCTGATTTATTAGGTCTATAATTCTGTCGACCGTGCTTGGGAAAGCAACCATATAACGACCAAACAGATCAATCGAAATTCGCGGTAAAAAAAGGATCCTCAGCCGCTGCTACAGCTACATCTGCTGCTGATATCAGCTGCCGCTGCTTTTAAGTAAGGATTGCTGTTGTCGCTGTCTAGAACTAATATGACCAGTTTACTTCTTCTTTTTTTGGCACCGGAGACTTTAAATTTTATAATCCATTCGTCTCCGAATGACCAGTTTAGGCTGAAACAGCCTCTTATATAGGCCAAAATAATTCTTTCTGAATTACTAGTTTTATAATTCTGTCGACCGTGCTTGGGAAAGCAATCATGTAATGATCAAACAGATCAACCGAAATTTGCTTTTCAACATTTTTTTTTTCTTCATAAATCGTTTATTTGACACGGCACAAATACAATTTAATTTTTAACGGCGCCAATTATATCTGATGACTTAAAATCTTAAAGCAAATTTTTTATCCTCGCTGCCGACTACGAGCTGATTTTCAACATTCTCTTATATAGACCAAATAATTCTTTCTGAATTACTTGGTCTATAATTCTGTCGACCGTGCTTGGGAAAGCAATCATATAACGATCAAGCAGATTAACCGAAATTTGCTTTTCAGCATTCTCTTATATAGACCAAATAATTCTCTCTGAATTACTTGGTCTATCATTCTGTCGACCGTGCTTGGGAAAGCAATCATGTAATGATCAAACAGATCAACAGAAATTTGGTTTTCAACATTCTCTTATATAGACCAACTGACCAAATAGTTCTCTCTGAATTACTTGGTCTATAATTCTGTCGACCGTGCTTGGGAAAGCAATCATATAACGTTAAAACAGATTAACCGAAATTTGCTTTTCAGCATTCTCTTATATAGACCAAATAATTCTCTCTGAATTACTTGGTCTATAATTCTGTCGACCGTGCTTGGGAAAGCAATCATAACGATACATTATTCATACTTTTCAGATTAGCTGCTGTATATTTAAGCTGAATGTGACACTTTTAAATTACTTCCTTTATGAAAAAACATCAGAAAAACATTTTTGCCCCACCACGCAAGACGGAGTAGCTACGGCACTGCTATAATACTGCCGACTGTGCTTGGAAAAGCAATCAGAGATCGAAATTTGCGTTTTTACAAGGCTTGACAATTTCCAATGAAACAATAGTTCGAATAATAAAATTATTATTTTCTGCATTTGGGAGCAACGAAAACTAACTGATTTATTATTTAAAACTTTTTTTGGTTTTAATTTTTTTTTATTCCTATGTAGCCGAACTCCCTGAAAGACGTAGCTCTACGTCAGAAAATATATTTTAGCAATAAGATTACCAAGCGGCGCTAGTGTACAAGTGACGTCTGTTTGTGGTTCTAGCATTTGCTACTTTTCCAGTGGCCGGTAGATGTCGTTAGCTGTATTTTTATCTACGGTGGGTGAAATTGTGTGTTGGCCTGACGGCAGAAGCGGTTTTTAGTTTTCTGAATCGGTTCTTAGCACCTAGAACGGTTTTTGGTACCTAGCTTGATGGAAGCTTTCAGAATTAATGGCAAACTATCCTTGAATTCTTTCTGCTTAAAACTAGGACGAATTTAATGAAAACCTTGAGACACTAAATCTACTCCTCCATCAGTAGAATTCCCAATATAATTTGCCTCGCCAACCAAAGCGTAACTTTGTCGTTTTCCATCAACTATCATTCTATTTATCACCTTCTGAACTGATAACACTAAATCCACCTTCGGCAATCAAATGTGCAAGTAGTTTGGCAAGATTCCTTACCTATGCTTGCTTCAATGCATGTATGCTCTTCAACCGATCGGTGATCATATTCGTAAAACTTTTGCGAAAACGCGCTATAATCTGGATTGTAACCCTTCTCGGACAAACAGCAAATTATGACCGTGACCACCACTCGCTGATTTTTGATGACCAATCCAAGAATCCTATCTAACATTCATCCGTATCATTTTATCACCCGTACTCATTCGTTGTTCCCGGGCGAGATAATGCAACTGCTACTAAAAAGCTTTTTCGTTGCCCTTTTATGCAGGTCCTTCTGTACCAATTCCTCTAAATCATCAAAATCGGGGCACATTTGTTGTTAAGTTAAACGACCAGACGTCCCGCATTTTGCGAGACTGTCCCGCTGCTTAACAAAATGTCCTACTTAGAAAAACGTCCCGCGAAATGTCATTTATCAAGAGTATCTCGCACGCCTTTGAAATGTTCCACGGTTTACAAATATGAACCAACGAATGTAATATTTTTTCGCTGGGACATTGTGCCTTTTTGTTAAGTAACATTTTACTCACTAATGTACCTCTTTACGTCTATAATAGCCAAATTGAACAAACGTAAGAGCGGTATAAAACCATTCAGTGAAAAAAAAACGAACTTCTGAAATTATTGTCACCGTTAAATGCTTCTACCTTAGTTCACCGGTTGCATAAGCATTCACAGTTCTTACTTCGAACCTCTGGAACGAGCCTGATCCCGGGATTCAAGCCTTTTTAGCCACTATCGAGTAATTGTGGATGACCGATACAATATCTAATTAGAGTACATGCAGAGGAAGTATATCGGTACTGGACACGAACAAGTATGGAAAGCTCAAAATCATCACTAACATTCATTTGCCAGTTATCTTGGCCGCTACGATATGCTAAGCTATTGTGCCGTAGCCAAGAATGAATCGAAAGTTTGATATTATAGAGAAAAGCTATGTGAAGCACTACTCGAAAAGCAAGAAGAAAAAACTTAAGGAAATAAACTATTCGATTAATGAAATAAACTATTCACTGGAACATTTATTTAAGTCTTCGTAATAACCGAAGCTGGCTGATTTATTGCAGCAGAACACTATAACTATTTCCACTATTTCCGAAAGTGCCAAGGAGCGAATCTTTGAGTCCGTCACCGTTGTTACGGTTCGAACCGCTTCCAAAAGCGACCAGTAGGAATATTTCCATTGCGAAAACACTGATTGCCTCTTATGTTCCAGTTCCCGTAGTTAAATTGTTAGGTACTGCTGCTGCTGTTGAAGGTTGCCGTTGCAGCGGTTCCGACAGTGGAAATTGCACTCGCCAGAGATGACCCATTACTTTGTTGGCTGAAATCACAACATCTACATTTTACTAGCTTGAGAGTTTTAGATAATCGTAAAATACTTACGTTTTTGAATTTATTTCGCGGAATTTTTCGCGGCATTTCCTGCCGCGGGTGGAATCGAGGTTTCTCACACAGCTTTTTCAAGGTATTGGTTTTTTTTGCCTAGTTGAGATTATTTACATCGAAAACGAAAAAAGCTGCCAGAAAATCGATGTCAACATTATTCAATGAGATATACATGAAGGTGCGGAAAAAAGTTAGTCAACATAAGACAGTAAATCCTAAAACGTTTTTAGAGGAGGATTTGTTAGTAGCTTAAGTATTTATGATAAATATTAGTAAATAATGAGTATGTGTGTCCAATCTCAAATGGTGACTTCTCAACACTGTTGGAAATTCGTAATTTTAATTGTTAGGATTTGTTTGCTTTCGCAATTAGGACTTATCATTCGTAGGGATTTAAACCTACTTCAAATTTATTCACTTATGTTCGAGCGTCTTGATAGAAAAATTTTCACTACACTTTTCACTTTTTATTCACTTTCACTATTTAATTCTATCACTTTTCACTTGCAAATACGTATTTCGGCACTGACATAGTGCCTTCGTCAGTGCTTATTTGGACTGTGGAGAAAATAGCGAAACCCCAAGAATTTTATACCTAATTAGGTAAACGACTGGGGCAAATTTTAACTCAGAAAACGTAAACAACTTGAGTTAGGTAGAGAAATGTGCGGCCTGGTGATCCATGCCTTGTCGGGGAGTTTTCGGTAGAAATTTAAAAAGCCAAGAGAAATGATTACCCTGATCTCTGTTAAGGAGGGTAGCTGGGTTTTGTTTGAAAATTTCTAAACTTTCTGCGACATCTAATTTCCTTCTTGGATAATTTAAAAAAATGTCCACGTCTTGTAAATAATAGCACAGACTTACAGACAATCAAAGAATTATGTAATAATCCTGTCTTTTATTTAAAAGCTGATAAGGGGAATAAAATTGTTATTTTGAACAAAAATGATTACGATCAACAAATGTTGGAGAAAATTAATAATGGCCCTTACAGGCAACAGAGAGTCAACCCCCTTACCGACATGGTGAAAAACTTTGAAAAAACTATCAAAGAATGCCAACCTATTTTTGGTGACGCTTTGAAAAATCTTCGTGTTTCGAACCCTTCTCTTCCTAGAATAAAGGGTCTCCCTAAAGTACATAAACCTGGTAATGAAATGAGAGAAATCGTTTCTGCGGTGGGGGCACCAACAGAAAAATTGGCAAAATGGTTAGTCAAGGAATTTCAATCAATGCCGAAAAAATTTCCTAGTCGATCTGTTAAGAGCACAGGAGTTTTTGTTGAAAATTTAAAATCATCGGGGGGCATCAACACTGGCGAGATAATGGTTTCTTTTGATGTCACAGCACTTTTTCCGAGTGTTCCAGTGAAAGAAGCTATAAATCTTTTGGAAGATTGGCTTCTTTCCCAACAATGTGACAACCCTTGGAAAACTAAAGTACGCAGTTACTTGAAGTTAACTCGACTCTGCATGGAAGACAATTATTTTTCATTTCGTGGGAAATTTTACAAACAAACAAAAGGAGCACCGATGGGGAATCCTCTTTCACCTTTCTTATGTGAGCTTTTTATAGCACATTTGGAAAATAAACTAAATGAAAAAGACTGCTTACCAGATCGTTGGTGGAGGTATGTTGATGTTATTTTTTGTATTTTACAACAGGGGGACTTAGAAAGTTTTTTGGGAATTTTGAATGGTCTTCATAAAAATATCCAGTTCACTTTGGAAATTGAACGAAACAACAGGCTTCCATTTTTAGATGTAGTCGTTGTTAAAAACTCCAACCACTTTGAATTCGAAATCTTTAGGAAACCCACACATACTAAGCGGGTAAAACCTAACACTTCTAACCACGCCTCCTAGCATAAAATGGCTTCTTTCTACCATATGATCCACCGTATGAAATCTTTGCCTCTCAGTAATGAAGGTAAGAAAAACTTTTTAAATTTCTACCGAAAACTCCCCGACAAGGCATGGATCACCAGGCCGCACATTTCTCTACCTAACTCAAGTTGTTTACGTTTTCTGAGTTAAAATTTGCCCCAGTCGTTTACCTAATTAGGTATGAAATTCTTGGGGTTTCGCTATTTTCTCCACAGTCCAAATAAGCACTGACGAAGGCACTATGTCAGAGCCGAAATACGTATTTGCAAGTGAAAAGTGATAGAATTAAATAGTGAAAGTGAATAAAAAGTGAAAAGTGTAGTGTTCGGGAAAATGCTTGTTCTTTTCTGAGCAAGCCGCTCCGATGAATCAGAATACGCGACGAAGGGAATTTGGAATGTTTTACCGAAGCGAGTGATTCGTTCACTGGTTACTTATCAACTGATTTTATTATAATTCGTGAGATCTAGTTTGGTGTAGTGGATGTGTATTGGGTGGTGAGTTTGAGGTATGAGATTGAGTTCATTTGAGTGGTTCAAAGTACTGTGATAACAGGTTGTGTTAATTGTGTACTTAATCTAGTGCAGGTTAATAAGAATTAATTGAGTTAAATTTTGACGACATATTCTTAAACATACTGGCCCCCGTTGAACGTTTCGTTTCAATTGATATCCAAACGTTGTGGCGCATCAAGTGTTAGACCTCATCGGGACTCGTGGGGAGAGCTGCAACTTCCGTAATCGCACGTTTATATTTCCCTGTGGTCGTTTTCACCACGACCACTCTGATATGACCATCTCTTCCGGGAATTGTCTCGATGAAACGCCCTAAAGGCCATTGAAGCGGTGGAGAGTTCTCTTTCAATAACACTAGTTGTCCCGGCTGCAGATCCGGCTGTGGACTCTTCCATTTGGAGCGCTGGTGTAATTGACTGACGTAATCCAGCGACCAACGCGCCCAGAGATCCTGTAGCGATTTTTTCATGTGTTGAAGGCGATCAAGATGACCCGGGTTAATGTGGCTCAGATCTGGTTCAGGCGTTATGACGTTGAAGTCGTCGGCTGAGTCGGACATCTGTGACAGCGGGCGAGAATTTAACACAGCTTCGACTTGGGTGACGACGGTGTGAAATTGGTCCACCGAGAAGGCCCTTTGTCCCATAATACGACGGAAGTGATGTTTAAAGGACTTAATTCCAGCCTCCCATAATCCGCCAAAATGCGGTGATCGAGCGGGGATAAACCGGAATTTGATTCCATTGTCAATGCAGTTGTGTCGCCATTGGTCTCCCTTCAATTGTTTAATAAGCTCATTTTGCGACTGTTGCAGCTCGCGGTCCGCCCCGACGAATGCGGTCGCGTTGTCACAATGTATTTCGGTAATACGGCCACGACGCGCGACAATACGTTTCACGGCGTTAATGCATGATGCTGAGGAAAGATCGGCAACGATTTCCAAATGCCGGTGTAATGCGTACCGCTGGTAGTGGGCCCATTATCTGTGTAGCTGGTTTTGGGTGACACCGGGAGCAAGTAATACATTGACGAACTACCTTGCGTGCCAAATCACGTCCTCTTAACGACCAACATCGTAGCAAGTAGCAATGTTGGGCCACCATGTAATGTTTTGAGGTGTATTGTTCGTGCAATCAACAGGCTGAGTTTGTGTTTAGCTGGTAAGAGGATAGGAAAGCGAGTGTCAAATGGAGCATTCGAGTAACGCAGACGACCCTCGATTCTTAATAGTCCAAATTCGTCCATAAAAAGATTTAGGTTTAGAAGCGATGATTTCATGCCAGAATTCACGATATTTGTTGATGGTTTATCTTTAGTGAATCTTCTAACTTCCGCTGGAAAGGATGAACGCTGAGTGATGCGAATAAGAATTTTCAATGAATAATCAAACTCTTCTGGAGTTAACGGCCCTACCAACCGTAGTTCTCTCGAAGCCCTACAGTTTTTGTAGAATCTGTAGCAATAAGCAACGAATCTCAGCAACTTGGCGAGTTCTGAATAGCGCTGAAAGAGATTATTTTCATCCTGACTTACATGTAGTGACACCACACATTGGGCTTCTTCATAAGCTTGAAGGTTTTCTGGAAGTGACATCGGCTGGTCAGGCCAATTATCAATCGTGGAACGCAAAAAGTTGGGTCCATGCCACCATAAATCGTCCTTTACGATGTGGCTCGCCAGAGTGCCTCGGGAAATTCTATCAGCAGAGTTTAAGTCGGTTGGGACGTGTTTCCACTCGAGGCCCTTGGTCAATCGTTGAATTTCAGCCACACGATTCGAAACAAAAACCTTCCACTTAATAGATTTCGATTTGATCCAGTGTAGCACGATCGTTGAGTCAGTCCACATGGTTGCAGATTCGGTGAACTGTGTCGTTTGTTTAAGCTTATCTACAAGCTGACTGCCAAGACGAGCTGCACTAAGCTCTAATCGTGGCACTGAATGACCACGTAACGAGGCTACGCGAGATTTTGAGGTAAGAAGGTGGCTTTGAAGCTCACCGGCTTCGTTTGGGGACACAATGTAAATGCAACATCCGTAACCTTTGGTTGAAGCGTCACAGAAGCAGTGTATCCAGTATCGGTTGGACACATTTGCCACAATTCTTCTTGGGACTTGTAGAATCGACAATTGTTGAATATCAGAACGATAGGCCGACCACCATTGTTTAAATTCTTCGGATAGCTCTGCATCCCATGGAAGGTGTTCCGCCCAAAGCGTTTGCACAAACATTTTGGCGTTTATCACGACGAGTCCAAGCAACCCGATAGGGTTAAATAAACGTGACATCTCGGAAACAACTACTCGTTTTGTGATGACACATTGGCTATGTAGAGTGGGTATTTTAAACATGAACCTATCAGATTTAGGTAACCATAGGAGGCCAAGAGTTTCAATGGATGCCGTCCGATCGATTTCCAGTTGATTTGAGGCGTCCCATAAATCTGTCGGAACTTTAATCAATACTGTGCTGTCATTGGTGGCCCATTTTCGCAACACGAATTTGGCATTCGCAAGTAGTCCAATCAATTGCTTACAAGTTTGTTAAAGGGTCTTTAAATCATCGTGACCCGTCAGAACATCATCGACGTATGTCCCTTGTCGAATGACAGGCACGGCCAAAGGATAACGTTCTCCATCCTCCAATGCTAATTGGCTGAGAACTCGCGTAGCGTGAAACGGTGAGCTGGTGAGGCCGTATGTCACGGTTTTGTTGGTAGACTTGGATTGGCTCTACTGGATTATACCTCCATAAAATTTGCTGGAACCGACAATCGTCTGAATGAACCCAGATTTGTCGGAAAATTTATTCGACGTCAGCAGTCACAACAAAGCGTGGCTTACGGAAATTGATAACCGTCGAGTACAAAACAGGTTGAATTGTTGGACCAGCGACCAGAGCTTCGTTGATCGGGAGGTTGTTTGTTCCCCGGCATGACCCATCAAATACAATCCGAGTCTTCGTGGTTGTACTTTCTGGACGGTGAACAGCATGATGTGGGAGGAAAAACTGTGGACCGTTAACCGCGCGCGAAATCACCTCCATATGCCCAAGTTTTTCATACTCCTGCATGAACTGCAAGTATTCTTGGCGGATGTTTTCATTGGCAGCCAACCTCTTTTCCATAGCGAGAAAACGAATCGGCAAGCATTGGCACCAGATCTTCCCTCAACGGAAGGCGGACTACAAAGCGACCATCATCGTCCCTCGACACGGTTTGACAAAAATGATCTTCGCAGAACTGCTCGTCCGCAGTATACGCCTTGTAGTTATCTAGGTCCTCCATTCCCCAAAAACGTTCTAGTTGAGCGTCGAGAGCCTCGTCTGAACAAAAAAAGCTCGACTGTACTGAAGTGTCTGTGAATTGCTCTTTTACCTTGCCGCAAACGATGAACCCAAGCACTGTTTTCTGAAGTAGGGGATATCCAGCATCTAAGCGTTCGACACAGATTGAGTCTTTGGCATAGGACTTCTGATATAAAGCTTGGCTGAGAGTCACTATCCAACAGCGCCCTAGCAAACTGAAATTTGTTGTCCGAATCTCGGACCTTTATAACAGCGGTAGACAGAAGAACGGTGGCTTGATTGTCTGGAACTATCTTCGTACTTTGACATGCTGTGGGAGGTGAAGTAAAATCGAACGATGCTACCGGCGACGATGGAGAGGTAGTTTCGACCGACGATGACGATGCGAGAACCGACGTGTTCAGTGGTGAGGCATCCGGAAGCTCAACCAACCGAGAGCTTTCGACCGAATCGAATTGCGATAATTGACATTCTTCCGACAAGTTCGAGCGGGCGAAAGAGCTTTGTTGAACCAGTTGACCGCCATTAGCTGGAGCGATGGACGTCGGTAATGGTGGTAAATGCAAGAGAGAGTGATGCTTTTTGCCGCATGTTTTGCATACTCCACTGGTACAATCTCTCGCCAAATGATTTCCCTTGAGACAATTTATGCAAAGATTGTGTCTTTTTACTAAATCGAATCGCTCGTGTGGTGTGAGATTGTGGAATTTCTCACACTGGAACAAAAAATGTGATTGTTTACAGTACATACACGTGGTAGTGTTCGATGTGCCTACATACGCCAACGGTACCCGTGACCGCGGCTTGCTTTCTATTAACAAATTGTTGCAAGGTTGGGAGAGCATCAATGTTTGTAAAATGCGAGATCTTTTTTGGATGAACTCGAGGATTTGCTTGTAAGTGACATTAGCAACACCCGCAGATTGTGTCTCCCATTCACGGAGAGAGTTAGGATCAAGGCAGCTGCTTAGTCTTTCAACTAAGAAAGAATTCCAGTGGTGTTCTACTTCCTCAAGTTTATCCAAAAGTTGCACGTGACGGTTAAATTCGTCCGCCAAGTCCAACAAACCAGACGAAGATTCTCTTTTCAATGGAACAATGCCGAGTAAACCGGCCATATGACGTTTAATCAACATATGCTTATTTTCGAACCGATCCTTCAAGACGTTCCACGCGACTAAGTAATTGTTTGCAGTAAGATCAAATGCTGAAATCATACGAGCAGCTTCACCCGTAACTGATGCTCGCAAGTAATATAGTTTTTGAACCATTGTCAGCTGTTGGTTCGTATGGATCAAAGAGATAACTAAATCGCTAAATGATTCCCACTCATCGTAGTTACCCGAAAACTCCTTCAGCTTCATTTCAGGAAGTCGAAGATTAGGCATCGATTGAACGGGTGGCGCATTCCTATCTAACGTTGTCGGTAAGGGGGGTGGAGTTGAAGGTATTTTACTTGTCAATGAGGTCTTCAATAAATAGTAAAGATTTTGAAATTCCTTGCGCTCCTCACAATATTCTTCATCTGGCTCATCGAGGTCCTCAATTTGATCCTGGACCGTTTAAAATTCACGCCACAGTTCGTCCAGGTGTTGAACTCTAACCAAAATTTGGCTTGCTTCCGAAGGTTTGAAATTTTCTTCGAATGTCTGAATCAGCACCGCTGAACTAAAGATGTTTGCACGACGACGGTAAAGGCTCTACAACTGGGATGCCTTTGTTAACTTCTTAAGAGGCGCCATTGCACTGATTAAAGAATTTTTTTACCTGATGACAGCTTCTTACAGGCCGCGACGAGGGGCAATGCCGATATCAGCAGTGACTTATCCTACAGCTTCCTTCTGAAATCTAGGTGATGTGGTTGCTATCACCACCAATCCGATGGTTACGACGGTATTGGACGAACAATGGCGATCTGTAACAACTACGAACTGCAACTTTGGCTGGAATGTATTACCACCGTAATTTCGGCAGCAGCGAGAATCCTCCAGTGACGACAAATATCCGAGAATGGGTTGAGAGGCGAAAATTGTTGATTGTTGGCAACGTGGTTGCGCGACGCAATGGCGGAATTAGTGTAGAACAATAGACTGGTATCATGCGTTTTTCACGAAATATCGACGACGAAAATTCAGACTGTGGTCCTTCTGACCAGCGATACGACGATCCGGATTAAAGTCCCGGGTTTCGGCACCATAAAATGTTCGGGAAAATGCTTGTTCTTTTCTGAGCAAGCCGCTCCGATGAATCAGAATACGCGACGAAGGAAATTTGGAATGTTTTACCGAAGCGAGTGATTCGTTCACTGGTTACTTATCAACTGATTTTATTATAATTCGTGAGATCTAGTTTGGTGTAGTGGATGTGTATTGGGTGGTGAGTGTGAGATATGAGATTGAGTTCATTTGAGTGGTTCAAAGTACTGTGATAACAGGTTGTGTTAATTGTGTACTTAATCTAGTGCAGGTTAATAAGAATTAATTGAGTAAAATTTTGACGACATATTCTTAAACATGTAGTAAACCTACTTGTCAGAAAAGGGGAAGTTAATTTATAACTAACTTAATTGCTAACTTAATGGCTATAAAGAGAGCTTATCGTAGCAATTGAGGATTGCAACGATTTTTGTCGAAAATTGTTAATAATTATATTTGACATAGCTTCTAATGGTTCAACACCAGTAAGTCTATGTAATTCGAGTGTACCAAACCAAGGAGGACGCTTCAAAATCATTTTCAAAATTTTATTCTGAATCCTTTGGAGCGTTTTCTTCCTTGTTGAACAGCAACTTGACCAGATCGGTACAGCATAAAGCATTGCTTGTCTAAAAATTTGTTTGTAAATCAAAAGTTTGTTCTTTAAACAAAGTTTAGAATTCCTGTTAATGGTTATATCCTCATAAACATCTCGTATATTTGATGCACTTGGCTTGTATACTCTCAATGTGCTCTTTGAAAATAAGTTTTTTATCGTAAATTAGTCCCAAGTACTTAACCTTGTCAGACCAATTTAAAATAACCCCATTCATCTTGACAACGTGGTTATTGTTTGGCTTGAGGAAAGAAGCCCTAGTCTTATGAGCCCTAGTCTTAAGTAGGAAGAAAAAATATCTAAACTTTTCTGCAATCGACTGCATATGACACGAAGGCTTTTTCCTTTTACGGAAATGCTTGTGTCATCGCAGAACAATGACTTTGTGCATCCTAGAGGCAAATCAGGAAGATCTGAAGTGAATATGTTGTACAGGACTGGGCCCAATACTGAACCTTGGGGCACACCTGCTCTGACAGGAAATCTATCAGATTTTGAATTCTGATAGACAACCTGCAGAGTTCGATCAATAAGATAATTTTTCAAAATTTTGATTAGGAAAATTGGAAAATTAAAAGTTTGCAATTTCGCAATCAAACATCTATGCCAAACACTGTCGAATGCTTTTTCTATGTCTAAAAGAGCAGTTCCAGTGAAAAAACCTTCAGGTTTGTTAGCTCGTATCATATTAGTAACACTGAGCAATTGATGAGTTGTGGAATGCCCATGGCGAAATCCAAACTGTTCATTTGCAAAAATTGAATTTTCGTTGATGTGTGACATCATTCTGTTAAGAATAATTCTCTCAAACAGTTTACTTATTGAAGAAAGCAAACTGATTAATCGGTAACTTGAAACTTCAGCTGGATTCTTATCCGGCTTTAAAATTGGAGTAATTTTTGCATTTTTCCATAATTTGGGGAAATATGCAATTTTGAAGCAGCAATTAAAAATTTTCACTAAAAATTCCATTGTGCTCTCAGGGAGATGTTTGATTAGTATATTAAAGATTCCATCGTTACCAGGTGCTTTCATATTTTTGGAACTTTTAATAATTGATTTGATCGCATTCAAGTTAGTTTCAATTATTTCTGCAGATGAAAAATTCTGGGAAAAAATTAAATCAAATTGACGTGTGACTTCATTTTCAATTGGACTCACAAAATTCAAATTTGAGTTATGAACACTCTCAAACTGCTGAGCAAGTCTTTGAGCCATTTGTTCATTGGATACAAGAAAACGTTCACCATCTTCTAAAACTGGAATAGGCTTCGAAGGTTTCTTAAGAATCTTCGACAGCTTCCAAAAGGGTTTTGAATATGGTTACAATTTTTCAACTTTAGTTTCAAAATTTTGATTTCTCAGAAGAGTAAATCTATGTTTAATCTCTTACTGTAAATCTCTATAAATAGTTTTAAAAACAGGGTCACGAGAACGTTGATATTAACGTCTGCGAACATTTTTCAAACGAATTAGAAGTTGAAGATTTTCGTCAATTATTGGTGAATCAAATTTCACTTGAGCCTTTGGAACAGAATAATTTTTGGCATTAATAATTGCACATTTCAATGCTTCCAAAGCGGAATCAATTCATAGATGAAGAAAAAAAAAGCGGAATCAATATTCACTTCGTTTTGCAAATCAAGCTTATTATTGAAATTATTCTCAATATGAGTTTTGTATCTTTCCCAATTAGCCTTGTTATAATTAAAAACAGAGCTCATAGGGTTTTGAACTGATTCATGTGATAAAGAAAAAGTTATTGGAAGATGGTCAGAATTAAAGTCAGCATGTGTGATCAAATCACTACATACATGACTTTGATCTGTTAGCACCAAATCAATGGTTGGAGGGTTTCTTACAGAAGAAAAGCATGTAGGACTATTCGGAGACAAAATAGAATAGTATCCTGAAGAACAATCATTGAATAAAATTTTGCCATTGGAATTACTTTGTGAATTATTCCATGATGTTGAGGAATTACGGAGGAATTACAGTTGAGGAATTACGTAAAAAACCTGTTTTCTATTTAAAAGCAGATAAGGGGAACAAAACCGTCATCATGGACAAGTCTGACTATGATGAACAAATAACCCAAAAAATTGATAAAGGTCCATATTGGCAACTGCGACTCAATCCTCTTGCTGATATGGTAAAACGTGTAGAAAATACAATAAAAGAATGCAAACCCGTTTTGGGTAATGCGTTACAAAATCTTCGTGTTTCAAATCCAGTTCTTCCAAGAATAAAGGGTCTCCCCAAAATTCACAAACCTGGAAATGAAATGAGAGAAATTATCTCAGCGGTAGGGGCTCCCACAGAAAAATTGGCTAAATGGCTGGTAAAAGAATTTCAAGCCATGCCCCATAAATTTCCAAGTCGATCAGTAAAGAGCACCGGAGATTTCGTTGAAAATTTAAGATCCTCGGGTAACATCCAATCTGATGAGATAATGGTTTCATTTGACGTTACGGCCTTATTTCCTAGCGTTCCAGTGAATGAAACCTTAAACCTTTTAGAGGACTGGCTTCTTCCCCAATATTTTGATAATACTTGGAAAAAGAAAGTTGACAGTTTGTTGAAACTTTCACGCCTTTGCATGAAAGAAAACTACTTCACATTTCGTGGTAAATTTTACAAACAGACTAAAGGGGCACCAATGGGGAATCCTCTTTCTCCCTTTCTATGTGAGCTCTTCATGGCAAATATAGAAAGTACATTAGAGAAGAGGAACATCTTACCGATTCGATGGTGGAGGTATGTGGATGATATTTTTTGTATTTTGAAAAGGGCGGATCTTGAAACTTTTTTCATATCCCTTAATAATACCCATAAAAATATAAACTTCACAATTGAAAAAGAATTTAACAACAGACTCCCTTTCTTGGACGTCGTTGTAGTCAGAAAGTCTACGGACTTGGAATTTGAAATTTATCGGAAACCCACGAATACAAAACGGGTAATACCTAACACTTCAAACCATCCCTTCCAGCATAAAATGGCATCCTTCCATCATATGATCCACCGCATGGAAACTTTACCTCTAAGTGAAGTAGCCAAGCAAAAGGAACTGGAATATATTTTCGAAATTGCTAAACTTAATGGCTACAATGAAAGTATCATTCAAGCCATTGTCGATAAAAAGAAGCGTGCTCAAATTCGGAAATCTTTTACAACACTCACCCCAATAACAGAAGATCTGAGAAGGGTAGCCGTTGAATATGACGTTAACTTGACACGCCCACTTCGTTCAAAATTTAGAAAATTTGGGATGGATATTGTCTACACTAGTAGAAATACCCAACTCAAAACAAAATTAGGGTCTACCAAAGACCCTATTGATACCCTGAACAAAGCTGGAATTTATAAAATTGCATGCAGTCACTGTGACATGGTTTACATTGGACAAACTGAACGTAACCTAGGGACACGTTTCAAAGAACATTTCGCAGAAGTGACCAAAGCAAGTAAAGTTTCAACAAATGCCCCACCACACCATTTCAAATCAAAAGTGGCTGAACATATTTTTAACGAGGAACATCTACTAACTTCGGATAACATTCACCTCCTCCGCCCCGTTAATAATTTATGGAAATAAGACGCAGCTGAAAGTTTAGAAATTTATAAACAACACTCATGCACGCTTCTCAATAAAGACGCAGGTAATCACCCCTCATGGCTATTCAATCTGCTTCCCAAAAACCCCAGACATGGTGCGGTAAACAATCGACCGCATAATTCCCTACCTAACTCCAATTAAGGGTGCTAAATTTTCATTTTTACCTACTACAAATAAAAAAACAGGATTTACGCTTTGGTCTTTACCAGTCCACATAAGCACTGTGGAAGACTGTACGTCACAGTCGAAATATATATTTGCGGACTGAATTTCAATATTTATTTCCAAAAAATTTAGTAGAGTATAACGGAAACCGATAACTATTTCTTTGATTGATCCATGATCGATGTTTAGCGTTAAAATCGCCGATTATAAAAAATTTCGCACGATTTCTGGTGAGTTTTTGTAAATCACCTATAAAATAATTTTTGTGCTCGCGTGTGCATTGGAATGGTAAATATGCTGCGGCAATAAATAAGAGCGCAAGTTCAGTGTGGACTTCAATTCCCAAAGTTTCAATAACTTTCGTCTCAAGATGTTTGATTCGGCGATGAATAACAATTGCAACTCCACCGCCGGAACCCTGAATCCTATCATATCTATGACCCACGTAATTGGGATCATATTTTAATTTAATGTTAGGTTTCAAAAATGTTTCAGTAATAATTGCAATATGCACATTATTTACTGTTAAAAAATTAATAAGCTCATTTTCATTGGCCTTCAATGAGCGAGCATTCCAACTTAAAATTTTGATTGGTTTATTTAAAATCGTTGCTAAATTTCAAATTAGAAACAATTTTGATTGTAAAATTTGTACCTATTTGGATGGCTTCAAATATTGATTTTGCCTGCAACATGGCGTTCATAAGATCGAACATTGCTTGTTGCAGAAAAGAAAGTTTACCTGCCGTAATAGGCCCCAGGCAGTTGACATTAGAAAAAATATTTTCGGTAGCAATATTAGCTGGGGTCATAGGCGTACAATTATTTTCTAGCGTGTTTTGTTTACCCATATTAGCGGTCATTTTCGAACTACCAACATTTGGCGGTAGAATGTTCGAACTACCTGTAACCTGTGCATATGTTACACGAGTATGCAGAGGGGTAGAAGAAGTGGCCGTTATTGGTACGCTTGGAGAATTTTGTTTTGAAGTTTGTTTTGATTGGGAAATTGAGTTTTGTTTACCTTGCCTTGCCTTAACAATTGCTAAACGGACTGGGCATTGATAAAAATTTGACATATGGTTGCCGTTACAATTCGCACATCGAAAATTTTTACTCTCTTTCACAGGACATGTGTACTTTTTGCGAGAAGAGTCTCCACAAATAAGACATTTTTGGTCCATGTTACAGAATTTTGAACCATGGCCATAACGTTGGAAAGTACGGCATTGAGTGATATGCTTTTCACCAAACTTTCGATACAATTCCCATTTCACTCGCACATTATAAATAGCATGTGCTTTGTCAAAAAAATTCTAATTTATAACCTCACTGCGGTTAAAATGAATTAAATAATTAACAAGGGAAATTTCACTTCGCTGACTGCTTCCGCCACGTGATTTTCGTTTCATTAGAATTACTTGGAGAGGGGCTATGCCAAGTAATTCTGTTAAAGTAAGTTTGAACTCACCAACTGTTTGATCGTTGGTGAGACCTTCAATACGACCTTGAACGGCTTGGCGCTTTTAGTGTCATACGTAAAAAATTTATACATCTTTTCAGTTAAATACTGAATAAGACAATTACGACCCTTTATAGAGTCGGCTAATAAGCGGCATTCGCCTCTACGGCCAATTTGATAGGTAACTTTAACGTCAGAAACAAACGTTGAATATTCCTTTTTGAAAATATTGAATTCAGAAGAAATTGTTACCACAATAGGTGGAACTTTCTCCTTTTTAAAAGAATTTACATTTTGTATAGTTTCATTACTAATAACTTCCATTTCACCAGCTTCTTGCTCAGGCAAAATATCAAAAGGATTGTCACTACAGACACTCGAAGTGTCAGAAAGAGATGCCTCTCTTTTCCTCCCCGCAGCGATGCGTGGTTTCTTTTTTCGTCCTGCCATTTCAGGTGATACGAAAAAAGTTAAAACAACTGTTAAATTCAAAAGTAGGTAGTCTTGAGAAAGACTAATGGGAAATAGCTTTCAGGTAGTCTTTAAAAGACACACTGACAAAACACAAACTTTGAAGCTATAGACAGTCAAAGACCAGTCCACAAGTAACCGAAAACACGTCTGATCTGTAGGACAGTTCAAGACGCACTGTGTTAAAAAACAACGTGAATTGAACAACATGGTTCGTGTTTCGAGTGTGAGATCTCGCCTAATTAAGTTTAGTTTATTATTGTCTTCATGAACGTTACTATGGTATACTTGTAGCATAAGCATTCTTCTCCCGCTATCTCCACACCTTTGTTTGTCTCATTGAATGAAATTCACCACTAAACTCAGAGGAAAAAGGGTAAAACGCAAAAAAGTGTGTTCGGCAGAATGGGGTGTAATGTGCATTTTTCGGTTTTTTTTTCCAATAGTTGCAACCCCCAAGGAAAAAAATGAAATGATGATCGGCTTTAAAAATTAAAAGACATCGTTTGAGTGACTAAAAATTTTTGACGGGATTTTGCGGAAAGCCTTGCAACCTAGCTTTCAGCAACTTAGAATTTAATATTCAGGAATTTCGCACCAGTTCGACTGAGTGCTTGGCAGCACCCTCTAAGAATTCAATGATACTTTGTGGGCGCAAGGCAATTAAGCAATTTTGCATACTTTCTTCATTTTTTCAAAATATCTCGATCAGCGTTTGAAAAGGACTGAAAAACTACTTGAAAAGGACTATTGAAAAAAAAAAAATTAGAAACAAAATTGATTTATAAAACGGTCATCTCTGATTTACCAAATTAGGTTTTTAGATAGACAGTTAAACTACAGATAACAGACATCCAAGCTAATTTTGCTTCATGTGTAAAAAGATTCAACGTTTTTTTAGCATGTCGCAATACGCTGCATGGTGGCGCTAAGAACACTTAGTGGTCAATGATTCGATAAAATCGATATTTTTCCAGCTCTTATCGATATTATTGGAATAAGAAGCGTTGCCGTTTTTTAATGTAGAAATTTTGAGCAGTCGTAATTTGTACATAATCGACAATTTTGTTCAAGCCCAGTTTATGTTTGCGATAAATTTGTTTGTTTTAGTGTTGCTATGAAAAAAATACACAAACCTCACAAGAACAGTGTTGTATAGTTGCAAAAACAGCGACTCTACTATTTGTGAGAACTTTCATACGTCTGGCAGCTTTGACTATAATCCAGCGCTGCCATCACCAAAGTGGTTCAAGTCGCAAGTTGCAGAAAGATGTCGTTAGCATAGGAGTTTTTGTTCTAGCTTGGATATCTGTTATCTGTGCTGTAACGGTCAAAACTTGATGTTACGACCTCTACACTTTAAGTTTGAAACACGATATCGATCATAGGTAACTTCTACTAGTTTACAAAGCCGAGAATCACCAAATTAAACGAAAATGTGATTTTAGAGCTTAAGAGTTGTTTGGTAAAAATTTATTTTGAACGAACTTTGAGTTTGGATCCGTACTTGGGCGATTTAGATTTTGATTCTAGGATAGTTTTAGCATGATTTAGGCCGATAAAAAAATTGCAAAAAAATTTTTTGGTGGATATTACCCCTTAAGCGAATAAATAAGCTTTTTTAGATAAGCTTTTTCACCTCAAGAATGTTCTTTTTGAAATGTTTCGAAGAGTTATAGACAGTTTAACCACAGATAACAGATATCCAAGCTAGAACAAAAACTCCAGAAATCGTGTGTAAGATTTCAAATTCTTACTCGTTTGGAATGCTAACGACATCTTTCTGCAATTTGCGACTTGAACCACTTTAGTGATGGCAGCGCTGGATTATAGTCAAAGCTGCCAGACGTATGAAAGTTCTCACAAATAGTAGAGTCGCTGTTTTTGCAACGATACAACACTGTTTTTGTGAGGTTTGTGTATTTTTTTCATAGCAACACTAAAACAAACAAATTTATCGCAAACATAAACTGGGCTTGAAAAAAATTGTCGATTATGTACAAATTACGACTGCTCAAAATTTCTACATTAAAAAACGGCAACGCTTCTTATTCCAATAATATCGATAAGAGCTGGAAAACTATCGATTTTATCGAATCATTGACCACTAAGTGTTCTTAGCGCCACCATGCAGCGTATTGCGACATGCTATAAAACCGTTGCATCTTTTTACACATGAAGCAAAATTAGCTTGGATCTCTGTTATCTGTGGCTACAGCGTCTCTACAGCATGTGTTCACTCACAATTTCCTTTTGTTTAGTCGATCAACCGTTCTCGTTGTGTACGTTCTCTGTTTGAGTTTTTCTATACTATTTAACTGTGAGTCATATTCAAAAGTACCTAAGGTGAAATAGGACGGAATCCAAGCATCATTGCATCATTGCATCATTGTTGACACCACTACATCTTTACACTCATATGTGGTTGTATTGGTGCAACACGGTAAAACAGTACATGGTTGCCAGATTAATTTATTGAACTTAATGTTAGAAATTCAACGAATTTATCGAGATAAACATAATATGATAATATGATAATAAAATTCCATTATTTGATCCGCTGTGTTGTTCTTCAGTTATGTTCAAGGATTTAGGCTCTCAACATTAGCCACAAAAAATAGAAATCCTAAACAAAATGTCCCTCCTTTGCCAAAACAGCTGTAATGCCGTTAGATACAGAACTGACAGATTGTTTGCGAATATGTAGTTAAAGTCACTCTGTACAGTAATTCTTCAAGTAAATGTAAACCATTTAATGTACCACCGTAGCTACAGAACCGAAAAGATTGCTTGCAAATATGCAGCTAATTCACTATATAAAGCAATTCTTCAATTAAAGAAAATACACACCCGCCTCGTACAAGTGCTTACTCTAACTAACTTTATTATATTAAAACCTCGATTCGACACCGACTCCACGACAACTACACCTGTGTCAACTGCTTACTTAGCTAATTCGCTCCCTCACCTACTGACTACTGCTGCTACCACCGAAAGTCAATGGCCGGCTTCGATCAGCTATGCCGCAACGTTCTGTTGTGCTGCACAGCTTTTGAAAACTCACATTAAAAACAATTGCAAGGATAAAAAGGTAAACAAATGAAGAGGAATTTATCTCACCTTTACATTCGGCCGACTGATCAGAATATACCACATCGTTTGGGATATGTACAGGAACATTAATAGATGATGAGGTTTCACAATCGTTGGAACTTGTAAGTTTTTGTTTTTTCGATTTATCTAACTGGTTGCTCCACGGATTTTCATATGTCAATGCCAAGGGATCAACAAGATTTCTTTTCATTTTTTTTGCGTTCTCGCGAGCAACCACTGCTGTTCTTAGTTTAGTTAAACGCGGCATGATGACCCAAAAACCACTAAAATACTACTTCACACAACTCATTTCAAACTATATGCTCTAAATGCTCGCGCAGTGTGCTGACTTTGCTGCCAACACGGGCGCACAGTTTGACGGGTGCAAACGAGTTGAAAATAGAAAAAAGCAAAAACGGTAATCTCGCGACGTGCTACACGCAAAAGTTGGATGGTGCGAAACCAGTACAAAATTGTGCGTTTTTAGCGCAATTGTTGATGTAATTTGGAACCAGTACAATGATTGCGTGTTGGGCATAACGCAATTAATGCTCTAGCGTTTCTCCAATGTATTTGGCAGCTCCAAACTACTACACCTAAACAGTTTCAACTGGTATAAAGTGTCGGTATATGATACATATTCTGATTTCATTCTATGTCAATGTATTCGCAGTACAACTGTTGCGTTATGCGTTTCACACATTTATTGTGCGATTTCTGTGCAACATTTGTGCGAATCGAGAAGACACAATGATTGTACAAGACTTCAACTTTTGCGTGTACACTTTAAAGGCAAGTTTAAGCCCAATTCGGTCGAGTTTTTGTGAAAATTAGATACGATCTCGATGACCATAAGTGTAAAGAGAAAAGTATACGTAGTTTGAGTGATTACGCGACTCGTACGTACCGGTATTCGTGAAAAACATTCTAGTGGCTACCGGCGTGAGAATATAAACAAAACCGGGAGAGAAAAAACAGCGGCGTGAAAAAAAGCAAGATTAGAACGTTTGAAGTGTTGCACGCTAAAACCAAATGTGCAAATTTATTGAACTAGGTGCTCCGGTGCTGGGTTAGCATTTCGACAATAAACAATTGCAGGTTAGTCGTATAATTTATGATATTTTTTGAGGCACTCTCGAAATGCATTAGTATGCAGGAGGAAGCCATCGCTCCTTCCATGCTTGGATTCGGCCCCGATTCACCTTAAATATGAGTGACAAGGTGTACAGTGGCCACAAATGCAGTAAAAGAAGAAGTATCAGAACAACCCGGAGTAAAATTAGTAACCGATATCCGCCTAAGAGCAAGCCCACCAGTGGCTAAATTAAAGTTTCTAAAGCTAGTTTGGCAACTCCCACCATAACGCCACCTCCACCTCGGGTAGTAGCGAGTTATTAAATTTGGCAACGCGATAGCAACGTGCCGCATCGTTGCTATTTGATGAATAATGTCAAACTGTTGTTTGTTTTGTTGTGCTCGTTAGTAAATGTTCGTAACAATATTATGAAAATAATGAGTGTTTCGAATATAATTGGTTGGCCCCGGAAGACGAAACGCTTTGCCTTGGTTTAACATGTCGTAGGACGCAAGTATCGGCGTGAAAAAATTTTCCCTCGTCCAGACGGGACTCGAACCCGCAATCTCCGTTGTCTCCGGCAAGGTGTTTTGGCCAATTAAACTACGGGGAAAGGTATAAATAGTTCTAATCCAAAGTCAAATCACCCTCTACTATTGTGTTCCCGTATCTCAGCACGCCAACGATGAACTGCACACACTGCCCGGTGGGAGTTTTTTATTTTTGTAACTGAGAGAGTGATCTCTTCACGCACACAGTGTATAACGACTTATTATATCTACAGTGGCGCAAGCGGTGAGACACGTCAGTTGCTGGCTAGACTCCGAACGCGTAACACGGAAGAGCTCCATTGGCTTAATTTGCTTTACGAACTAATTTCATTTTTTGTCATATGACTTACATTTTAAGTTTAGTAAAGCGGGCAATGTATGCAGTTTGCGAGGATGCGAAAATGAACGGGAACACCTTCTATTCCCGTTCATTTTCGCATCCTCGCAAACTGCATACATTGCCCGCTTTTTTTTTTCATCTATAATTTATTTGACACGGCACAAATACAATTTAATGTTTAACGGTGCCAATTATATCTGGTAGCTTACTTTCTAAAGTATCTTAATAACTAAAAGCAACTCTTTTATCCTCGCTGCCGACTACGAGCTGAAACTAAATCTAACTTAAAGCTAGAATGTTTTGCATTAAAAGCACTGATTTGTTGTTTGATGGTTTTCCATTGGCATAGGTAAGCAGCATATTGAATATGTTCCGCTGCTGGGCCAAGATATTACGGACTGGCATATTGGGTTGTCTCCCTCGGGACCTGAGAGTATCGTGCGGGTCTAGTTGCTGTTTCCGGATCCGGGGTCTTAACGTGTTCTTGTCGTTTGGTTGGATGTAGGCGGAAGAGGAAAACGTATATAAGGGACATGTAGGATATGTCACGGCTCGCCAAGACATCACGAACAGGAACAGCCGGCTGCCTACTTTCGGCCTGCAGGGAAGCTATTAATTTAGACCTGGCGTCACGGTGTACAGGGCATGACCAAACCACATGCTCTATGTCGTGATAACCCTCACCACAGGCACAGATACCACTTTCCCCGAGCCCAACATGACGGAGATGCGCGTCAAATCTATAGTGATTGGACATAAGCCGGGACATCACGCAAATGAAATCCCGACCCCCCCGACATCCAACCCCTTGAACCACGGGTTCGTCGACACCTTGGGGATTATGGAATGTAACCACCTTCCCAGTTCCCCTCTGGTCCAAGAATTTTGCCAACTGATGATCGTATTCTGACGTACAAGTGCGAAAAATTCATTAAAGGCAATTGGTCTTTCATAAATATCACCGTTTGTTGCGCCCACCTTAGCCAAAGAGTCTGCTTTCTCACTGCCCAGTATCGAGCAGTGAGAAGGGACCCACGCTAAGGTAATCTGGAACGATTTTTCGGATAAAGCACTCAGATGTTCCCGTATTTTCCCCAGGAAAAACGGAGAGTGCTTAACATCTTTCATCGATCGGAGAGCCTCAATGGAACTGAGACTGTCCGTAAAGATGAAATAATGGTCCTTGGGCATTTTTTCGATAATCCCTAGGGTGTACTGAATTGCAGCTAATTCTGCGACGTAAACAGAAGCAGGATTATCGAGCTTATGGGAGACGGTTAAATTGTTATTGAAAATACCGAAGCCAGTGGACCCATCAAGAAGTGATCCGTCAGTGTAGAACATATTGTTGCAGTTGATGTTTCGATATTTATTGGAAAAAAATTTGGGGATCTGCTGCACGCGTAAATGATCCGGGATTCCACGAGTTTCTTCTATCATGGATGTATCGAAAAACACAGTAGAATCAGAAGTATTTGATAAGTCGACACGATTTGGAATATTCGAAGAAGGGTTAATATTTTGGGACGTGTGATGAAAATACAATGTCATAAAACGGGTTTGAGAATTAAGTTCGATTAACCTTTCGAATTTTTCAATCACGGGATGGTTCAAGACCTCACTTTTGATAAGAATACGAGAAGACAGGCTCCAGAAGCGGTTTTTCAGTGGTAGTACTCCAGCTAAGACCTCCAAACTCATCGTATGGGTCGACTGCATGCAACCTAAGGCGATACGCAAACAACGATATTGTATTCGCTCCAGTTTGATCAGATGTGTGTTTGCTGCGAAGCGGAAGCAGAAACACCCGTACTCAATAACAGACAATATCGTTGTTTGGTAAAGCCTTATAAGGTCTCCTGGATGGGCTCCCCACCATTGTCCGGTTATTGTACGAAGAAAATTCACTCTTTGTTGACATTTTTTCATCAGATACCTCACGTGACAACCCCAGGTGCCTTTAGAGTCGAACCAGACACCAAGATATTTGTGTACCAAAACCTGAGAAATCGTTTTACCCATTAATTGTGTTTGAAGCTGAGCAGGTTCATGCTTCCTAGAAAAAACTACTATCTCAGTCTTCTCCGGAGAGAATTCGATACCTAGCTGTAAAGCCCAAGCAGACAAATTGTCCAAGGTATCTTGCAATGGTCCTTGCAAATCGGCAGCTTTGGCTCCTGTAACAGAGATTACACTGTCGTCTGCAAGTTGTCTTATCGTGCATGAATTTGCCAGACATTCGTCGATGTCATTTACATAAAAGTTGTAAAGAAGGGGGCTTAAACATGAGCCCTGGGGAAGACCCATGTAGCTAATGCGAAAAGTTGCCGAATCGCCGTGCGTAAAATGCATGTGCTTTTCGGACAACAAATTGTGCAAAAAATTGTTTAAAATTGGAGAAAATCCTTGTCGGTTAAGTTTACCCGAAAGAATGTCAATAGAAACGGAATCAAAAGCCCCCTTAATGTCCAAGAACGCAGACGCCATTTGTTCTTTGCGAGCATACGCCAGCTGAATATCTGTTGAAAGCAGCGCAAGACAATCATTCGTCCCTTTGGCACGGCGGAAGCCAAATTGAGTATCCGATAGTAGGCCATTTGATTCGACCCAATGGTCTAAACGACGGAGTATCATTTTTTCCATCAATTTCCGGATACAGGATAGCATTGCAATCGGCCTATAAGAGTTGTGATCAGAAGCTGGGTTCCCTGGTTTTTGGATGGCGATCACCTTCACTTGCCTCCAATCCAGCGGTACAATGTTTTGCTCCAGGACCTTATTGAACAAGTTCAACAAGCGCCTCTTGGCATTGCCGGGTAGATTCTTCAACAAGTTGAATTTGATTCTATCTAACCCAGGCGCGTTATTGTGACAGGACAGGAGGGCAACTGAAAATTCTGCCATCGTAAAAGGTGATTCTATCGCGTCGTTGCCCGGAGACGCATCGCGAACAATATTTTGCACAGAAACAGAGTCCGGACATACTTTCCTGGCAAAATCAAATATCCACCTACTTGAAGACTCCTCGCTTTCGTTGACCGTTACGCGATTCCGCATTCTTCGGGCTGTGTTCCAAAGAGTGCTCATCGATGTCTCCCTCGACGTCTCGATCACGAACCGACGCCAATATCCGCGTTTCTTTGCTTTAGCCAAGCTTTTAAGCTTGGTATCAAGCTCCGAATACCGTAAATAGTCGCCAGGTATACCTCCCTTCTGGTAGGCCAAAAACGTGTCGGAACTTTTGCGTGTAGACATCGTAGACATCTTGGTCCCACCACGGAGTGGGAGGCCGTTCTTTAATCGTTACGCCGGGATATTTCTTCGTTTGGGCTTGCAACGCGGCGTCGAGAATTAAGCCCGCGAGGAGGTTGTATTCTTCAAGTGGTGGATGATGTTGAATCGAATCGCCCGCTTTTGAAATCATTTCCTCGTATAACTTTCAATCGACATTCCGTGTGAGGTCATACGGAATGTCAACTGGTCGCATGCGAGTTGACCCGTTATTAATTGAAATAAGAATAGGCAAATGGTCGCTACCGTGAGGATCGAGGATTACCTTCCATGTGCAATCCAACCGTAGCGACGTCGAACATAAGGATAGATCCAAAGCGCTTGGGCGCGCTGGAGGTTTCGGGATACGTGTCATTTCGCCGTTGTTTAAAATAGTCATGTCGAAGTCATCGCAAAGGTTATAGATTAAAGAGGAGCGGCTATCATTGTAAGGGGAACCCTAAGCCACGCCATGAGAGTTGAAGTCTCCCAAAATCAAACGTGGCGAGGGAAGAAGTTTTATTAAATCAAAGAGCAGCCGTTGCCCAACCTGTGCTCTGGGAGGAATATATATTGAGGCAATACAAAGCTCTTTACCTTGTATTGTCATTTCACATGCGACAACTTGGATGCCTGGAATCGAGGGGAGGTTAATACGATAGAATGAATAGCACTGTTTAATCCCTAAAAGTACTCCTCCATATGGGGTGTCTCGATCAAGGCGAATAATATTAAAATCATGGAAGTTGAGATCAATATTTGAAGTAAGCCAAGTTTCACAAAGGGAAAATGCATCGCATTTGTTTTTATTTATCAAAACTTTAAACGAATCAATTTTTGGTAAAATACTTCTACAATTCCACTGTAAGACTGAGATAGAATCCTTCATATACGCAGTTGAATTATGCATCGAAGGATACAATCGCTGCAAGGAGGGGCCATTGAGCAGTCAACTGCTTCAAAAATGATCTAACTGTTGGAAGGAATGCTGTAAGAAAAATTCTAATTGGATCGGGTACATTGAAATTTTCAAAAATCCAGTCCACAATGTCAGAAAATTTCACTAATCCAGAGTTTGTTTCATCAACTGGATGTGCAAAAGGAACAACTGGGGTTTTAGATGTTCCTGGCAGTGCTGGGAACTCCTTCTGGGACTTTAAATTTGCAAGCCCAGGAGGAGTTTGCTTCGGTTTTTCCGCAGCACTGTTTGGTTTGTTTGTAACTTTCATTTCACTTTGAGAAATCTTTGAACCTTTTCTGGGAAGTTTAGGAGAGGAAATATTTTTCCTCTTTCTAGACTCCCCTGGATTGGCGTAAGATGTTCCCGCTGGTGAATCGTCAGAATCGGTTTCATCAGAGGACAACAGATCATAAGGGTTTGATGTAATGGGAGAAGTGGTAACGGTCTTCTTCAGCATCTCAGCGTAAGAACGCTTCGAACGCTCTTTGAGAGACCTCTTTATTTTATCCCTGCGCTGCATGTACACCGCACATGTCGAGAGCTCATGCTGACTCTCCCCACAGTGAATGCATTTTTCAGCATTTTTACTGCAGAAATCATCCGCATGATTCTCCCCACACTTGCCACAACGTGCCTTATTGCAGCAGTAGGCGGCGGTGTGGTCTAACTGCTTACAATTTAGGCAGTTCATGACGCGAGGCACATATAATCGCACAGGGAGACGAACCCGGTGGATCGAGACGTGGCCTGGTAGCGCTGACCCGGCGAACGTAACACGAAACGAGTCTGACGGAGTGTATACTGTTTGGCCACCGATGATCGATGCTGACCGCAATCGCTTGCAGTCGAGCACCTTAACATCGGGACAGGTTTTGTTCTTAAAGCACCCTTTGGCACTTTTCAGTATACACTCGACGGACAGACTCGAATCGCTTATGACACCGTCGATCTCCACGTCTCGTGCAGGTATGTAAACGCGATACTCGCGTGTGAAGGGCTCAGAGCAAGCTATATCGTTGGCCTCTTTCAGGTTACTGACCACGACACGGAGCTTGTTAGGCCGGACCTTGGAAATTTCGGTCACGCCCTTGTACTCCTTCGTCAGGTCTTTAGAAATCTGCAAGAGGTTCAACTGTTTCGATTTCGGTCCCGCCTTTGGCCGAAAATAGACAGTATAGCTGCCCTGGGCTCCGTCTGGGTAAAGCCTGGGGCGAGGGGGGACTGAAGAATGAACAGGGGAGGGGGTAACAGAAGGGTCAGGGTCAGAGGGGTTCGGGGATGGTGGCGCGGGAGGCGAGGGATCTACATCCATCCCGCTAAGTCTAGCGCACTAGCGCCGACAAGAGCACGTACCTTTTTACTTCTTCCTTCCGGTAAGGTTGGTTGTCCGATCGTTCGAAGTTGCAGCCGTTACAGCCAGCAGCACCAATACAGCAGCACCAAACAGCCACCAGCAGCGAGCCAGGTGTGAGATCACTCCACACAGCGATACAACTCAACTGTCAACTGATGGCTTCTTCTTTTTCCTCTTTTGTGTCTCGTCCACTGCTGTAGCACAATTCAGC